>NC_092354.1:67368041-67705059 GCF_963676685.1 Mytilus edulis | reverse complement strand
CTTTGACATATTCACCATTTCCTTTCTCAATTTTATTCCATTTAATTAAAAATTTAAAAACTTATGATGTTCCTCAGTTAAAAATAACTGGCAGCCTTGTCTATTGAACATTTATCTTAACAAAGGCGTACAGGCATACTTTAGTCTAAATATTTCTCTACAAAGTTTTTTTTAAAGAACCTTGTTGTCGTTATATGCAATTAAGGTAAGATATAACGTTGTTCAAGATCATTTATTTGTTTATGGACATTATATTTTTTATATACGTAAACTTAAGTGGTAAAAAACTTTTTCTTGCTTCGATAGTGTAATACTGAAGTATATTTTCATCGATATTTTATATTCCATTAATGCAGTTTTCAATTCTATTGCATACAAACAAAATCATATTTTGTTAATGCATCCATTGAATGAATAATAAATTACTACGTAATAACTGAAGGGAGTAGATCCAGAAAAGCGTTTATGGCACATGGCACTGATAAAGTGTTATTTGCATTTCATACATAAATCTCCCAACTTGTATTTAAATTTTAATTAATCATTGTTAATTTCAGACTTGTTTGGTCAATACTTTCCTTTTTGAAAACAAAATCTTATTTTTACAGTAAAAGGAATATCAAAGATGCAATATAATAGATAGGGTAACAGTTATGTTTATTGATTCATAAATATTAAGATAAGATAATTTTAAAGTGCTCGTTACAGATATCATTAACATGGATGAGTTCCTTAAACAAATACATGTTATTAGGACGGGCGACTAAAATCTACACTGCATACTTTTGCCGTTCACTATCGAATTGTTGCATACAAAAGCGCATTTGAGGGGGCTCGCGGGTCAAAATCATTTTTTTTAATTTAATATAGGATTTCGCTATATTTTTCTTTAAATGACCTTTATCTTATACTTAAAAGAAAAATGAAATAAAAAAATGGGGTCACCGTTCATTTACGCTCACAATCTGCTTTCTAAAGAAGAATACATTCATTTTGTTAATTATGTCCTTTTTTTCTGTTGAACTAATAGGAAAAATAGCGGTATTATCGAAATAAAACATAACTAAATTACATTTTACAATTATTTAGTTTATGTACAGCTTATTAACAAACAACAATAAAAATATAGGTCACCAATGAGTTATAAAAAATATTTCAATTCTAATGCCAAAAAATGGTATGTTTGCACCAAAGGGAGATAATTTGGAGCTTTTTCAGTGATATCTACATTTGAAAAGTCACCTAGGGCCAATGTAAATTATTTTTATGTATGGATACTGTAAAATGCTTAACCTTTTCTATATAGTGTTCTGTAGGCATGGTTGTTTTTTCATCGTTTTTTTTCGCGTTTTGCAAGGATTGTTTTCAATTTATATTTTACTTCGGAATTTAATTTGTCTCTAAGAGATCTGGCGCTACTAGTTTTGTCTTTAGATGACAATGCTTTGGTACTGGTATATATTTTTTTTTATTTTTTTTCAAATCTTCAAGTAAGCATAGAATTAAGATACACATACTGACCCAACTGCCTCAGGAAATTTTGACATGAGTTGGATTTGGAGGTTTATTTCTTCTGTTCCTTTATTTTATAAAGCCTTTAACGATTTTTATTTATAAATGATTGGATTTCTTTTTTTTTGTAGATCAGTCAACTAGGAAAAGCGCTTTGAAGGCACAAAAAACAAAAGTGTTATTTTTTCTGATTTGAACACAATTGAAAGGCATAATTTTAATTCTAAATAAAAAAAGGATAAATTAAACTGGACAATGTAGACTAAAAATGTTGAATGATTTGCTTTTGCTGGTCTTTTTTTTTTTACTTTCTTTTTTATGGTATTTTACAATTGATTGAGGAATACACCAATAATTCAAATTGTGTATGCCTTAATATTCTATGTATATTTCAAACTTGTCGTCATCTAAAACTTTACCAACATAACAGTAGATCATTTACATATGCATGATACATTTTGTTTAACTTACTGCTTAGGTGTATTGCTCAGATTTGGTTATAAGTATAGTATGTAAAACTCATTGGAAGATGAAATAAAACAATATTGAGCTTTCATAAACCTATGTCAAATATTCCAAAATTTGAAATTTGTCGAGCATGTATTTAATGAATCTTTTAGAGTTTGATACTTTGTAAGGGTTTTTGTATAGATCTTACAAGTAACCTTCATAATACGAAATCTTAATATTTTCTAACTTTATTACAAATACAGAGGATAAACAGGTAAAATAACCAATAAAATGCACCTCCAAGTCTTATTCAAAACTAATCGTCTCTTACCAAATGACAAAATTAAAACATCTAACACATCGAACAAATTGAAAAAGAACATTAACATTCCTGACTTGGTACGAACTTTTCTTATGTAGCAAAAAGTGGGTTTAACTTCTTTTCAAAGCTAGCTCAACCCGTCACTTGTATGTCAATTACAAGAATTCGAATTTTTTTTCAACAATTTATATTCAAAACATACAGACATAATTCTTAAAATTGTCAACCATTGTGGCACATCAGTCAACATGACATTGTAATTTTTATAATAATTAAAAAAAAAATCAATATGTAAACAACAAAAATGACATACTTAATTGTCAAAATTATATCATCCTTTTATTTATCGATAAAACAATATAAAAGTGGGGTTATTGAAACACTTTCTCGTTTTTTTTGTTGTTCACGTGAGCCAGATAAAAGTACTTTTATATTTCTAGCTAATCACAGTTATGAATTTTCCCAAAAGGAAACAAATAATGAAAGGATAGACGCAGTTTACATAGAAGATGGATGATAGGATAATAAAATGTTGATACTATAAGTATAATGCAGGCGGGGAAGGGATAAAGGGTACTTAGCGAGTGGTCGCATTCATTGACAATTTAGCAACCAAGTGATGCATTTACTAAAAAGAGTGCAAATGATCAACATTATAAGATAAAATCGCTAGTGGATTAAATATTTAATTTCAGGCATAACATTATGGACAATCTACATAATTCAATATTTCACAAGGAACAATTGCGGAAGTAAGGAAAATGCATATATACTACGCGGGGGATAAGCTCAGATTATGAAGCAGGTATTGAATTAGACAGACACTGTAACTAAGTTTTTAAACGTGCTAGGTACCAAAGAAAGTTCCGCTGGGAAACTTTTTCCTACAAATTCGTTACACATGTTACATAAGTCTAAGTCCGAGACTAGAGGTATTTGGTGTAACTAAACAATACCGTGACCTTAATGGAAAAACAGAGCATACTATTCTCTTAAATTTAGTTTGACCTGCCAGGAAAAAATGTCTGAACGACTGAGGGTATTTGTTTTTATTTCTTTAAATATCAATTCTCAACGTCAAAAAAATTTGAAACTATGTAGACGAAACGCGCGTCTGGCGTACTAAATTATAATCCTGGTACCTTTGATAACTATTATTAAAGAATGTTCAAAAAGGGGCAAACTAATATATTCGAATTGAAGAGAAAGAACAAAAAGGGAAACATTAGTTTTTATAACATGTGCCTTCTTAACTTTTTAAATTAATTAACAAACATAAGTAAAATTTGGTAAAGGTTGGGTGATTTCTATTCATACACAGATTGTTATCACCCTTCTTCCAAAACATATACTCGGTATAGCATTTGTTTGTTTTAAACTTCTAATGACCTTTTCTAAAAAGTAAAATACTATTTCCTTATCAACTAATTGCTGGTAGCTCAGTGACAAAAACATTTAACTGTGAACATGTAAGTACAAATATCTTATCTATAAGGATACTGTCTGGATAAATAAAGGTACATGACAACTATATTTCGTTTTGCTGTGTGCCTTATATTGAACATGAAGTATTCAAAATGTCTGAATAAACTGACGCCAAAGGACGGTCAATGTGAAGAATGTACTCAGAAAATCAAAAGCATGCCTTTTTAATGCATGAAAACTGAATGGAAATAAAGCTTTCATTTTGTTCTTTTATCAATAACAGGAGTACAGAATTTTTAATATTTGCAGTTACAGAGAACAGTTAGATGGCCTTTGGTTTTGTGTTTTGTTTTAAAGAAGATTATACTTTTTCGTGTGGACATTTCATGTGTTACTATAGAAAGACATTGATTTCTGTTCATTGACCAAAGTGTCATACATATCTTTTACCTTTGAAATAATCAAACATAAACCGCTTACTTTGTATAAGACCGATCCCACGTAAATGTTAAATTGTTTGGTTATAGTCTTCATGATATATATCTTATCTATGGCACAATATTCTGTGCTTAGTGGAACAGCAGAATGTAAAGCCTCGGTCACACCTTACCGGATAGCTCGAACAGACGCCTAACGGATAACTTTTTGTCAATCCGTTCATGTCCGTTAGACGTCCGTTGTTATCCGTTAGACTTCCGTCCATATCCGTTGCATGTCCGTTAATTGTACGTTTTATCCGTCGACGTCCGTTCTGTTCGGTGGAAATTTTGAGCATGTTAAAAACTTTAAAGGACGTCCAACTGATAAAATGTCCGTTGAACGTCCATTAGGCGTCCGTTTTGTACGGTACTCGTCCGTTTCGTTTCTGTTTTGTATCCTTTACGTGTCAGTTATAAATCCGTTTGAGGTCTGGAAGATAAATTCACCAACGGACTTCTATCGGACGTTTAACGGATAAAACGGATGTTGAACGAATGAGAAACGGATTTCTTCCGGACGTATAACGGATAAAACGGATGATGAACGGGTCTAAACGGATAAATGCCAATTGAAAATTTCGCGTCAGAAATGCCAATTATTGGTATGTCAGATTTCTTAACGTTCATGAATTCTTATTATTCATAATCGACCTTAGAGTAAGGGCGATTCTTCACAATCAAGTAGGTCCTATTCAGGTCAGACACTGACCTTTTGTGGTATTTTGAAGAATAAACCAAAACTAGTTACACCTAAACATTTTGAATATTTATGCGATGTACATGTTTTATTATTGTCTCCTTTAATTTTTCCGTATATATTGTTCGTCTGTTTTATCCGGTACTGTTCCGTTAGGTGTTTGTTTTATGCGGTACTCGTCCGTTGGATGTACGTTCGACATCCGTTCTGTCCGGTACGTTACCGTTTCTCGTACGTTGCATATCCGGTGTGTGTCCGTTAGTCACCCGTTACACGTCCGTTTTATTCGGTCAGTACATCAACGGACTCCCAACGGATAACAATTTTGTCAACGGACAACTTTTATTTTCATCCATTAGGCGTCCGTTCGTGCTATCCGGTAAGGTGTGACCGAGGCTTAACACTTTTACAAGTCTCAATTCCCGTTCCTGCTCCACCCTAATTTATTCCTATAGTGCGCACGTCCAGACTATATTATCGGGTCTGTGAAAATGTTTGATAAACACTCTAACATGTTGAATATCCCTTTACAACGTCACCGAAAGAAAATATTATGTACAAAATCAAGCAAATAGTAGAATGTCAAAAAATATGTTTATCGACAGATGCTTAAACTTGACAAATTAAAAATCCATAATTTAGATAGGAGATACGTTTGACAAGTAATGTACATTTTGGGGTATTTGAATGATTAAACTCATCAAATATACCAGACTTAAAATTGTGTACATCAGTCACGCGTTTGGTCTAAAGACACACCAATGATGCTCGTATCAAAAAGAAAAAGTCAAGAAGAGTGAAGTACGAAAGCACATATATATTTCTTAACGTAAGTCTAACATAACTTACCTTTTTTAAAAACAGTGTTTCCCTTATCGATCAAATTATTTAACTAACTGTTAGCGACGTGTTGATTGCATAAGGTAAACATGCCACGGGAATCACTTCTGTAATCTCACTTATATGTATCAATAAATCACCATTTGTGTCGATTAATACGTTTATTAGAACTTGAGATTTAAATGTTGACGTTAAGTCTGATAAGGGACACTTTTTTTCAAAACACGAATATAGGACACTATTTTACCAGTAAGGGACACCACCAACTACATTTGCTTTTGCATATGCACCATTTACAGATCAAAATATGAAAAAGCAGTCGTTATCAATATTAGGTTAGGCAAGGTAACTGCAAATCAGGTATTAAAAAAAAAATGAAAAACAAATGTGAAAAATTCATCAGCTTTTCGTAGTAAGCACTGTGTTTTTAATTTTTTTAAACTGTGAAGATTTGATATCTACTTAGGTCAATTTCAATCACATGAATTTTCATCTATGTTGATACTGAAATAAAAGTCACGCGAATATTACCTCAATTGAGGGTATAAGTGAGTTTTCAAAATAAAGTTATCAAATTGTTTTTTTTTTTGTAAAGTTCACTTGAAATCGCATTTCACGTGGTTATTTCCAAATGATTTTTTTCGTGTCAGCTCATTTGATGTGAATTTTACGTGAAATTGATCTGAGCAAAGTCTTTCAACTGATGTAATTCCACTCATCCTTCTTTAAATTTTATAACTGAGGTACCAAAAGAAAGAAGAATGAATAATCTTTCAAATTGTGATATTTTCATTATTAAATTATTATTACATAATTAATTGTTATGTAATTAGTTGCTATATTGTGATGTCCATACTTGAATGAATTTAGCTTCTTTGTTATTCATAGCATCCCAAAATATTTTATAGATTCTTGCACAACACAGTTAGACCATCAAAACTGTGTCTCAGATTTTTCCTATTGTATTTCATTCTCTCATAAATCTTAAATGAACTTTGCAACATCAATTCATAAGAGATCACTAAATTCAATTGTGTATAAAATTTGATCTATTGATGTTTTTTGAAATCTGAGACATGGTTTTGAAGGTCAAGCTGTGTTGTACAAGAATCTTTAAAATATTTTGGGATTCTATGAAGAACAAAGACGCTAAATTCATTCAAGTGTGGACATCACAATATAGCAACTAATTAGATAACAATTGATTATTCAATAATTATGTCATAATGAAATTATCACAATTTGAAAGATTAATCTTTCTTCTTTCTTTTGGTACCTCATTTATAAAATATAAAGAAGGATCAAATGAATTACATCAGTTTAAAGTTGTCTGATTGGGAGTGTAAACATCTTTGTATTGTGCTACCTTAATTCAAATACATAACTAAAATTTGGTAAAGGTTTGGTGATTTATTTTCATTCAATATTCAATAATGATCCTTCTTAAGAATGATCCTTCAAAAGAAAATGTACTCTAGCATTTGTTAATTTAAAACTTCTCGTTTTACCTTTTCTAAAAGAAAAAATATCAGTCAAAGTATTTCTTTATCAACTTATTTTTTGGAAACTAAGTGACGATAACATTTGTAAACATATATGGACAAATATCTTCTCTATAAGGGTACATTTTATTCATCGTTTCGATGTATGTATTTAATGTCACGTTTATTATGATAAGGGACATATTTTTCAAAGCACAGGATTTCAGAACACAGTTTTATGAATAAAACGAACATGATAACTACATTCCGTCTTGCTATATGCATTATTGTAGTGCTGACTAAGCATTTGAGGTGAATGTGAAGATTGTACTCAGAAAGTCAATGGCATACCTTTTTAATGTATAAGTACAGTAAAAAACAATTAAGTCATTAAGTTCTTTGTTTTTTTTCTTTTTAAAAGTAGTTGAGATTTTATCCAGTGGACATTTTATGTATTAATATGGACAGACATTGATTTCTGTTCATTGGCCATTATGCCATACATCAGGACGATTACATTTTGAAACAATCAAAAGTGAACCAATTAGTTTAAATAATAACGATCCCTTTAAAGTGTTAATGCACATGGTTACAGTTACCATATCCAAGACACAATATACTGTTCTTAGTTGAAGTGGAAAAGCAGAAAGTAACACTGTGTGCATGTCAGAATTCCCTTATCGGTTCCACATCAGTGATTGCGTGAGCAGACCCAGACGATACAACCGAGTCGATGAAATTGTTTAAAAAGGCACTCAACTATTTTGAATATCCGTTTACAAATTCACCTAAAGAAAACAATATGTAAAAATCCAAGCAAATAGCAAAAAAAAAAACGTTATCAACACAGATTATTACACAATATTGGCCCTTATTTTTGAAAATTTTTACCGTTTCTGTCTCCTTGATTTGTTCATATACCGTTGTCAATATGATTGATTGTGATGCGACTGTCATAGTGAGCAGTTTAGATGGCTTTAAAACCGGTTTAAAAAAACAATTTCTACATAAGAAAATGCCCGTACCAAGTCAGAAATATGACAGTTTTTTTATTCGTTTGATGTGTTTTAGATTTTGATTTTAATTAGGGATTTCTTTTTTTGAATTTTCTTTTTTTTAAGTTCAGTGATTAACCATATGCTGAAACCTGTCGAATTAAAATCCATTATTCCGATAAGAGATATGTTTGACAAGTAATGTACATGAATAGTTAAAATATTGGTATTCGTTATTATTAAAATTTGTATGAATAAACTCATCAAATATACCAGGAATAAAATTGTGTACATCAGTCACGCGTTTCGTCAATAGACTCACTTGTGATGTTCGTATCAAAAAGAAAAAAGTCAGGAAAAAGGAGGTACGTAAACACATATATATTTCTTAACGTATAGAGTCTAACACAACTTACCTTTTTAAAAACAGTGTTTTCCTTGTTGAACAAATGTTCAAACTAACTGTTAGCTAAGTGCTGATTGCATAAGGTATACAATTTCTGTAATCTCATTTGTATGATTGGATAAATCATCACTCGTATCGTCCCTCTTTTAATACGTTTATTAGATCTTGAGATTTAAATTGTGTCGCTTAGTCTGATAAGGGACACTTTGTGCAAAACATGAATATGGAACACCATTTTACCAATAAAGGACACCACCAACTACTGCTAGTTTGCAAGATTTACAGATTAAAAAGTCGAAAATGCAGTCATTATCAATGTTAGTTGAAGCACAAAGATACTGCAAGGCATGTAAAATAGTAAAATACAATGTATAGCAAATGTGAAAACATCCTCAGCATTTCGATGTAAGCACTGTAATTTTATCTCTGTAACACTGTATATATAGAAATTCATCGTGTTCCATATGTGTATTTATGTCTTTCATTCACATACAATTGTACCTTGTCATTGATGACTATAGATTAAAAGTTAAAACAACTTTCATTAGTCTGAAATAATATTAATTTCAGAAAAAAAAAACATTGTGATGCACAATACATATACCATTATGATGATTATATTTTCATTCAACTCACTAAGAGTTTAATTTGTACATTCAAAATAGATCTACTTGAGCAGGCAAAAATGAGACAGCCGTCGTAGAAAATGTCTGAACGACTGCGCGTATTTGTTTTTATTTCTATAAATGTTAATTCTCAACGTCAAAAATCTCTGAAACTTGTATTGAAGAAAGTTCAAAAAGGGGCAAATTAATATCGTCAAATCCATGAGAAAGAACAAAAAAAGGGAAAAGGTTTTCATTGCATGTGCCTACTAAACTTTTTAATTAAGGTAGTACAATACAAAGATTTTTCATCCCCAATCAGACATCTTTAAACTGATGTAATTCCACTCATCCTCCTTTAAACTTTATAAATGAGGTACCAAAAGAAAGAAGAATGAATAATCTTTAAAATTGTGATAATTTCATTATGACATAATTATTACATAATTAATTTTTATGTAATTAGTTGCTATATTATGATGTCCATACTTGAATGAGTTTAGCTTCATTGTTATTCATAGCATCCAAAAATATTTTTTAGATTCTTGCACAACACAGTTTGACCTCCAAAACTGTGTCTCAGATATTTCCTATTGTATTTCATTCTCTCGTAAATCTTCAATTAAGTTTGCAACATCAATTCATAAGAGATCACTAAATTCAATTGTGTATAAAATTTGTTCTATTGATGTTTTTGGTACTCTAAGACACGGTTTTGAAGGTCAAGCTGTGTTAAAATTTGGTAAAAGCTTGGTGATTTCTTTTCAGTCACTATTCAATAATGACCCTTCTTAAGAAAATGTACTAGGTATAGCATTCGTTAATTTTCAACTTCTCGTTTTACCTTTTCTAAAAGAAATATAATCAGTCAAAGTATTTCTTTATCAACTTTTTTTTTGGTAACTAAGTGACGATAACATTTGTAAAAATATATGGACACATATCTGATCTATAAGGGTACATTTGAAGATGTGAAGATTGTACTCAGAAAGTCAATGGCATACCTTTTTAATGTATGAAAACTTAATTACTTTATTTTGAATTAAGCTTTAGTTTCAATTGATCTATTATCGAGTACAGTAAAAAAAAAAATAAGTCATTAGGTTCTTTGTTTTTTTCTTTTTAAAAGTAGTTGAGATTTTATCCAGTGGACATTTCATGTATTAATATGGACAGACATTGATTTCTGTTCATTGGCAATTATGCCACACATATCAGGACGATTACATTTGGTCCGAGGGTCAGTAAATTCATGCAGTTAGCTATTTCTTTCTTGACTGTTTCTCGGTTTAATTTTGTATTAAACAGTCCGGGAGTGTCTACAAAACCATCTCGGTATTACCAATGTTATTTCAACTGATCGGGCAGAGCTTACGTTATAATTTGCATAAGGACAGTCTATTTGAAGATGTGTGTGATAAGGATGATTGCCGTTATAATTATAACTGATTTCTAATCACCTGTCAGTGTCATCAAAGGAATTTACGAAACAATGGCTGATCACTCCATTGATGAGTTTATCCTAAAACACCTATCTATAGATGGACTGGTTTATTGTGAGCGAATCGGTTAAACTCCGCCCAGTCAAGTGAAATAAATCGAGTAATATCATTTTCTTATAATTTCCCCACTCTTACACTCCATCGTTACGGATAATGGAGAATCACAAATTTCGAAAAATCCTCTATTCAAAATAACATTACCACTAGAGCTTATACCTGATCCAGTTTTCCCTACTAGTACAAGACGTACATCATTTGAATGTTCCATTGTATTGTCCTACAAATAGACTAAGTATATATAAATATATTTCATTTCAAAAACAAATATAATATTTACATAACCACACATAAATTAAAAGACTGAGTGGGTAACAACGTATAATGATTCCGCTATCGTTTCTCTCGGCTGAAGAACTGGTTCTTCGATTTTTAGTTTCGAAATTAAAAAGAAAAGATTGAGTGCAATCCTAATTTCTTACTTATAAGTAAGAATCCATGCCTACATACAGTGTTTCTGATATTTATTATTTACATTCGGGGTTTGAATTCCGGAAGATTACAAGAGCAGACCTGTCCATCAAGCTAAGTTAAGTTTACGTAAAACCCTCTGTCTGATAAACCACTAATTGGGCATGCTGAATGCGAATAACCAACAACTGTATACCAAAAATGTAAGACGATCTACATGTTCTACGAAATTAGGAGACGCAGTTATTGCTCCAAAATCTCATCAGTACTGAATGCATCAATGTATAAACTCCTACTGACACAATAAATATGCAGTGGAAAGGAATAATCAATAAGTTCTCAAAATGTCAACAAATGCTCGGCATTTTATGGAAGGCTTATGAAAACAACTGAATTGATTATACATGTAATTTGAAAAGCTCTTTATATATTAAATTATGTGCTTGATATTGTTTATTCTATAGTTACTCTATAGAGAAACTATTAAAACAAACATTGCAAAAAGGAAATATTCAAAATATAGGTATTTTTCTTATTAATAAAAATAAAGAGATTTGGTATAATATCCAGCATTTTGTCCAATGAGACAACGATCCGCCAAAGTTCAAATCACTGAAAGTAAGTTCAAAGCCAATGTTTTATTAATATAACATAATTATAAGACTAAAATACCAATCAGTACACATACAACTTCCAATGAATTTACTAATAAGGTGTCATCGACATTAAAAAAAAAACCGATAGTTTGCATAATCATTGATGTCTATAATTATTTTCAAATATAGACAAAAAACATCAAGAGTTAAATTCGAACGCTGTTTATTTCTTTGATTGCGTTTAATGTGACTGTTGTGAGACCTACAATTGCGTTTTCTTTTATCAACACTAGTCGTGATATCATTAGAGGACGTTTCCCTTAGCGTATGTCATTGTTATTTAGACATAGGGACTACACTGTCTGAAGTGGTTCAAACTAAGACCGTTTGCAAATTTTACGGTAAAATGTTGGTAAATTGAACTTATAAATTTGTTAGGTCTGCTGAAGATGTAAAGCTGTTCTTGTCTTCGTTTTAGAATGCACTTTCCATTTTCTACATTTGAAAATGCCTGTACCAAGTCAGGAATATGACAGTTCTTGTCCATTCGTTTTTGATGCGTTTTGTTATTTGATTTTGCCATGTGATTATGGACTTTCCGAATTGATTTTCCTCTGAGTTCAGTATTTTTGTGATTTTACTTTTTACAGTTAGCACAACATATTGAAGACTACCTTTCGGTTACGTTTATGTTATATAATATTTGAAGCTTTGATTTGTCAAGTCATTTCAGGAAAGGTGAGAAAAGTAATTAGTTCACTGATGACCGAACGGTATTATTTAAAGGTTATTTGGGGCAGGTTTGTATTTTTTTGGCCTTGCACGGGAATATTTGTAGAAATCCATTTGCACTTTTGTAAACAATATTGCTGCAGAGGCATTGCCTCCTTTAACACAATATAAAATGTGAGAAATTTAAGATGTTAATTTCGATTATTAATAGTGAAATTTTTATTAGGAACACATTTCTGTTTAGCACGGGGATACTTCAAATTTGGAGAAGTTTATTGTGGTTTTAACGTTTCATTAGATCATAGTATTATATTTTGTGATAGTAGATAATTTAAAGCTGCAAACACCAAAGCTTTAAGTTAGGATAGCAATTACGGAAGGAGTAGACCGAGGCATTGCAGTGGAATAATTCTGAAAAGTATATTGATTACCCACTGCAGGCGTTAAGACATGAGATACAATACAAACATATAACAAACACAGAGCAAGACAAGCAAATATAAGAATATTGAGTAAAACCATAGAAGTGGCAAAAAGAATCACCTAAAAGTTTAGTTCAAAGAAACAAAAAACAAGTTATAATAAAAGCGCGTTATGGACAGCTCTCTAACAAGCAAACAAGCAATAACAGTGAAAGATAAGAGTATACACTACAAACACACGGATAAATTTTACAGTGCAATTAGACTTTTTATATTTGCTCATACTAGAGTTTTGTCACTTAAACTCGAAAACTCGCCTTTGATCACTAGGATAAACATGTTTCTGTCTTAAATAGTTTTAAGACGAAGTACTAATCTTCCCCTCGTTCTGATACAGTCCTTATTGAGGTTTCAAATCATTATTTATTAGTTTAGTTCCCTATGTAACTGTAGCAGCATTATCCAGGATTTTTTTAAAAACCTTTGTATTAACATTTTACGGTGCACATTATACTTATCAACTTGTGCACTCCAACAATTGAACGTATTTTCTCTGATATTCGATTCAAAACAATCTGTATTTTCAAATAAGGTTTTGACAATTTTAAAACTTGATTTATCACTTGTACTTTTACATTTCTTTAATCTATGTAGTTTTTTTCCTCTTTATCAGGAAATAGTTGAAAAATTACATGTAGTAAATGTATGTGTGCCAATAAGACAATTCTACAATATTCTATCAGGCAAGGTATTAAATGGTCAAAATATGTCCAAGAATTTTTTAAGTATTCCTGAACTTAAACATATATCATTTTCTTTTATATTATTTAAAAAAGTGGACCCTTCATTTAAAAAAGTTGTTTAAAATATGATGTATTTTCCCCTTTTAAGTTAAACAAGTTTTTTCTATTTCCTTTTCTACAACAGTAAAATGCCCTCTTACCTGAGTGAGGGCTGTTCCCAACCTGATAATAACAATTTATTCATGTCATAGACATATTACGGCCTTATACACACGACTTTGACCTAGACCAAACAGCAAGCTATAAGGGACCCAAAATTACTAGTGTAAACAATTCAAACAGAAAAACCAACGATCTAATCTATATATACAAACGAAGAAATACCTATGAATCACATCAACAACTACTGAATCAGGACAGGTGCATAAACATGCATTGGGTATAGATATTTTTTTCCGCCGACATACAAAATAATTGCAGTTGAAGGCAACCCTCTCCTTTAGAGGTCCTGCATACTTTATTTTAACAACCAAAATCTGAATGGTTTTGATGGGAATTGTAAGTAAGGGGAAGAACACCAATAAATCTATTCTATACAGGTATTTTCCTCTGTTATATGCTTTTCGGAGCACTCCCACTTGGGATATATGGTGTTGATGCTTAATTAAATAGTTACACAGTTTTATTGGTTGCTTGTAGGTTTAAAAACATTATATACAGGTGAGTTTGTGAATTTAAAAAAAAAAGTGTTATTTTCTTTTATAATATTTAAAAAAAGACGATACGGGAAATTGAAATGATTAAATTTCCGGATGCGGTAAGCGGGAATATGAAAAAATAACTTTTGTCTGGGGGCGGGTCCGTCGAACAAGGAACTAAATTGGTGTGGCCTAAATTCATGATAAAACGAAGTGCATATTTTTGAGATAACAATAAATAAATAAAAATATTCATTATATTTATTGACTTTTCCAGCTATAACATTTGATTGAGATAGGCCCAGTTTATAATTCAAAGCGTTGTTATTCATAGTAATGAATACTAACAGACACTATTTACATCAATTATTAATTGTCTACGTTAATTTTTTTACTACAAAAAGCATTCAATCATAAAATCGAACACGAAAACCCAGACAAAATACCGGCCGGAGCAGCATACATTGCTGCTCCAGTTATTAAAGATCCAACAATTCCACCTACTCCTATCATGCTAAGATATCGCAAAATTTTCCCGCCATCCCGTATTTCCTGTCGTACATCCTCAGCGTGTCCGATCTCTCCCATTCTTGTCATGAAAGCTCTTTCAGCCTTTTTAAACACATCATTTGAGTAATATGAACGGTCATCTATCATTGTTTCTATCATATCAAGCAAACAATCGACTGCCTGGGATTTTTCCGAATCAGTGCCTTTGTTTTCTATAACAATTATACGATTTTTACATTTTTGGAAAAGATCTTGAAACGATTCAGGAACATTATGGACATATTCATATAAACTTTTACCCATTAGGTTGTTTCCTTTTGTGAACACTACTATAACAAAGTCAAAAATGTCCTCTCCAAACATGTCAGTAAATTTTCTAATGCAAGTTCTTTCATCATAAGTTAGTCTATCACCTACTTGTATGATGTATAAAATTGCATGTGGTCCAGGTACCGAAATACCAACGCCTTTCATTATTTCTGTTTTTACTTCTTTTTCGTCGAAAAGGGTACCTTGAAGTCCAGGTGTGTCGATTACAATCAATTTTTTTCCGTCACGAATTCTCGTCCCAAATGACGTTCTGCTGGTCACAACCAAGGGGCCTAGAGCGGCATGAAACATATGTTGATTAAGAATAGTGTTTCCGGTAGAACTCTTTCCTGTCCCCGTCTTACCTACTAACACAATCCTTCTTTCATTTCTAAAGATACCCATTTTGGCCTGAAACATTAAACAATACATTCATATTCTGCGTGATATTTACTTTTCAAAAATAAATTTAAACTCGGATTTTGAATATTTTTTTGAATTATTAATTTAACAAATAGCAATATCAAAAGCTTAAGCACACCAAACAAACGAAATACATGTATAACTGTTATTGCTTGAAAAGCTCTTTTACGAATGACAAGTAAGTACTTTATGAGTTTGTTTTACAATTAATAGATCGATGTCTCAGTCCATTTGACGTTACATCAACCGAGTGTATCTTTAGTTCAGTAGTCAACACAGGAGTGAATATTATTTATGTGCGCGTGGATACTTTCAATCAATTGATTGTTTATGAATCATTCAAAACACAAAATTTTGTCTGCACACCAGGAAGCAATATATTTAGTTTCGTGTGTTCTGGAACCTTATTTATCGGCCAAAATGAAGTAGAAATTCTTAAAATCTTATACCAGGTAAAGTTTGTGTGATACAAAATGTGTATACAGATTTTATAATATAAATTAATTATTCCATTCAATTAAGAATTAAAAACTTATGATGTTCTTCAGTTTAATATGACTGACTTGTCTATTTAACACATATCTTAAAACAAAGGCGTACACCCAACTTTAGTTTAAATATATCTCTATAAAGTTTTCGAAAGAATTTTGTTTTCGTTAAATGTAATTAAGGTCAGATATCAAGTAGGTCACGTTCAATTATTTGTTTAAGGAAATTATATTTTGTATAAACGTATACTAAAGATATAAAAAAAAACTTGCTACGATAATTTAATACTGAAGTGTATGGTCAACAAAATGTTTAATTTCATTAATGCAGCTTTCATTTAAGGGGCACTAGCTGTCAAATTCATGGTCATCGATTTGACTCAAAGTCTTGTTTGAGTAATAACAATGTAAAACATTTACCCAAATCATAAAAAGTATAAAATAAGCAATTTACGTGGCATAATGTCGAGAATATGTAAAAATGTAGCTTCGTTTCGTGTGTTTTTTTTTAGTCTAGACACCATCTAAATAATTATCGAGTTGTCCTCCGAATACTTCCGATGACCATATAAGGTATATAAACATAAATATAGATATAAATAGAAAAAAGCGAACTCGTGTAATTGGATTTTTCTATGTCTGTTTAATTTTATAGCATTGATTACACATATATGTTAATCATCGTTGTTACCTGTATAAGAATGAGTTTCTGTGGACCAAATAACAAAATTAAATGATTTACCTTTTTTTCACTTTCAAGGTTGACATTCTTTTCCTTTAAATAACTATTCACACACAATTCACGTGTTATCAATCACTAGCTAAGGGGTTCAATTAAAGTTCACATGAAAACGGATTTAATGAGGTCGAAATATTAAACTTGCAAGTGAATAATACATTATCAATGTTTCTTCGCCTATTTTGACAAAATTAACCCATACTGACTGCTAAAAGCAAAATATTATTTCACTATTTCACTTTCATTAATGATTAAAGAAAAAAATATTATATTTTTTTATTTTTTATAGATCTCGTAGGTAGTGCCCCTTTACTATTGAGTACACAAAAATCATATATTTTGTTTCAAATCGGCCATTGTATGAGAAATTACCACGTAATTATTAATTAGCGTAGATCCAGAAAAGCGTTTATGGCACATGGCACTGATAAAGTGTTATTTGCATTTCATACACAAATCTCCCAACTGGTATTTAAATTTTAATTAATCACTGGTAATCTCAGACTTGTTTGATTAATACTTTTTAATAAAAGATTAATTTAAAAGTAAAATCTTATTTTTACAGTTAGAGACATGCAAAAGATGCAATATAATTGATAGGCGTAACATATAATTATGTTTATTGATTCATCAATATTAAGATAAGATAATCTTTAAGTGCTCGTTACAGATATCATTAACATGGAGGAGCTCCTTAAATAAATACATGTTATTAAGACGGGCGACTAAAATCTACACTGCATACTTTTGCCGTTCACCATCGAATCGTTCCATAGAAAAGCGCATTTAACACTACAATAAATATTGGGTTGGTACTGTAAAATGCTTAACCTTTACTGTGTAGTGTTCTGTAGGCATAGTTGTTTTTTCGTCGTTTTTTTGTAGTTTTGCAATGATTGTTTTCAATTTATCTTTTACTTCGGAGTTTACTTTGTCACTCAGAGATCTGGCGCAACTTGTTTTGTCTTTAGATGACAATGCTTTGGTACTGGTATATTTTTTTTAAATTTTTTTTCTTCAAATTGTCAAGTTGGCATTGAATTAAGATACAAATAATGATCCAACTGCCTCAGGGAATGTTGACCTGAGTTGGATTTGGCTGTTTATGTCTTCTGTTCCTTTATTTTATAAAGCCTTTTACGATTTTAAGTATTTATACTTGATGGGATTTCTTTATTTGTAGATCGATCATATCCGATGGCAGTCAACTTCGAAAGGCGCTACGAAGGCACCAAAAACAAAAGTGTTATTTTTCTGATTTGAACATAATTGAAAGGCATCATTTCAATTATAAATCAAAGAAGGATTAATTAAACTTGACAATGTGGACTTAGTATGTTGAATGATTTGCCTTTGTTGGTCTTTTGGTTAATTTCTTTTTATGGTATTTTACAATTGTTTTTGCCTTAAAACATTCTATGTATATTTCAAACTTGTCGTCATCTAAAACTTTACCAACATAACAGTAATACTCCTGAATATGCAAATAACTAAAGGTTAAGATCATTTAAACATGAATGATACATTTTGTTTAACTTAGTACTTAGGTGTATTGCTAAGCTTTGGAAGATATAATAAAACAATATTGAGCTTTCATAAACCTATGTTAAATATTCCAAAATTTGAAATTTGTCGAGCATGTATTTTATGAATCCTTTAGAGCTGGATACTTTGAAAGGGTTTTTGTACGCACTTAATGTGTAAAATTTCTTTTGATTTTTCAACATAAAACATTTGGAATAATATCATATCAATGCATTAATACTGAAAAAAACCATACCTCTTCCAGAACTTACACTGACAGGTATTTTGTACAGACCAAATGTTGTTGACTTATATAACTCATAACAATATACGTATTATATATGAAATATGCACAGTTCAAACGATATGAACATTAAGTTCGTTTTGAGATTGTACTATGTATGTCGGATCAACGTCAAAGTTTATAGTGAACCTTTGATACATTGTACAAAAGTATAATAGGCCGTAAATGACAAATGCAAATATATTCAAACGAGAAAATCAACATGTATGTACATAATGCCATCACTGATGGCTCATGATAAGAGACAGGCACATATATACTTGTTGTGGGTTGAAAACAAACTGTTGGCACCATACTTACTAACCGGGGACAGTTGTGTCATTGTATACTATAGAAACACACTATAAAATCAGTGCATATGATTTTAAGGTCTGTTATCATAACAAAACTAACTTTATCTGATAAACCTGAGTATACAAAGAACAAGTTTACTATGCTTTTCGTCAACAACAACTGAGTTGTCTTATTCGGATATCCTTCCAGATTAATTTGAAATGATTTGGAAATATTCATTTCAAATATATAAACAAGTCTATGCATTGAGACTTCGACATATAGTTAAATAGATCTTACAAGTAAACCTCAAAATAAAAAAAAAAATACAAATAAGGAGGATTGACAGGTAGAATAACACAAATAAAAACCGAAATTCAAAGTCATATTCAAACAAATCGTCTATTACCAAATTACAAAATCAAAACCTCTTGACAAATTTGAACAAAACGTTCACATTCCTGACTTGGTACCAAATGTTGTTACGTTGCAAATGTTGGATTTTACTTGGTTTCAGAGCTAGCTTAACCCCTCACCTGTATGACAACTACAAGGAATCAATTATATTTACAACAGTTTGTGTTCAAAACAAACAGATGTAAATTAAAAAATTGTAGGCCATAATTAATAATTATAATAATAATAATTTTTAATTTAAAGAGGGTTAAAACAGCTATAAAACTAATCTTTGGGGTACAGCAGTCAACCTAACATTATAATCTTTATAATAATCACAACAAACACCTATGTCAACAACAAAAATGACATGCTAAATTGTCCAAGTTATATTATCCTTTCATTTATCTATAAGACAATATAAGAGTTGAAGTATTGAAATACTTTTTCCTTTTTGATGTTGAGGTGAGCCAACGTGTTAGGTTGCATAGAAAGGTTTGCGGGGAAACCTTTTCCTCCAATCCGCAATATTAGTCTGACTCCGAGATTAGAGGTCTGTGTTGTAACTAAAGACCATGACCTTAACGGAAAAACAGAGAATAATAGTCTATTAAATCAAGTTTGAATTGACAGGTGGGGATAATGCCTTGTCACGATCTACATGAGCAGGCCAAAATGAGACAGCCGTCGTAGAAAATGTCTGAACGACTGCGCGTATTTGTTTTTATTCCTTTAAATGTTAATTCTCAACGTCAAAAATCTTTGAAACTTGTATTGATGAATGTTCAAAAAGAGGCAAACTAATATCGTCAAATCCAAGAGAAAGAACAAAAAAGGGGAAAATGTTTTCATTTCATGCGCCTTCTAAACTTTTTAATTAAGGTAGCACAATACAAAGATTTTTAATCCCCAATCAGACATCTTTAAAGTGATGTAATTCCACTCATCCTTCTTTAAATTTTATAAATGAAGTACCAAAAGAAAGAAGAATGAATAATCTTTTAAATTGTGATAATTTCATTATGAAATTATTATTACATAATTAATTTTTATGTAATTAGTTGCTATATTGTGATGTCCATACTTGAATGAATTTAGCTTCTTTGTTATTCATAACATACCAAAATATTTTATAGATTCTTGCACAACACAGTTTGACCATCAAAACTGTGTCTCAGATTTTTCCTATTGTATTTCATTCTCTCATAAATCTTCAATGAAGTTTGCAACATCAATTCATAAGAGATCACTAAATTCAATTGTGTATAAAATTAGTTCTATTGATGTTTTTTTTGTAATCTGAGACACGGTTTTGAAGGTCAAGCTGTGTTGTACAAGAATCTATAAAATATCTTGGGATCTTATGAAGAACAAAGACGTTAAATTCATTTAGGTGTGGACATCACAATATAGCAACTAATTACATAACAATTGATTATTTAATAATTATGTCATAATGAAATTATCACAATTTGAAAGATTAATCTTTCTTCATTCTTTTGGTACCTCATTTATAAAATATAAAGAAGGATGAAATGAATTACATACATTACTAAAATTTGGTAAAGGTTTGGTGATTTCTTTTCAGTCACTATTCAATAATGACCCTTCTTAAGAAAATGTACTAGGTATAGCATTTGTTAATTTTAAACTTCTCGTTTTACCTTTTCTGAAAGAAAAATAATCAGTCAAAGTATTTCTTTATCAACTTATTTTTTGGTAACTAAGTGACGATAACATTAAATTTTGTAAACATATATGGACAAATATCTTATCTATAAGGGTACATTTTATTAATCGTTTCGATGTTTGTATTTAATGTCACGTCTATTATGATAAGGGACATGTTTTTTTTTTAAGCCTCGGATTTCAGAACACAGTTTAAGGAATAAAAGAACACGATAACTACATTCCGTCTTGCTACATGCATTATTCTAGTACTGACTAGGCATTTGAGGTGAATGTGAAGATTGTACTCAGAAAGTCAATAGCATACCTTTTTAATGTATGAAAACTTAATTACTTTATTTTGAATTATTTAAGCTTTAGCTTAAATTGTTCTATTTTCGAGTACAATAAAAAAAAAAAAAAAAATAGAATGGATAAAGGTTCTTTGTTTTTTTCTTTTTAAAAGTAGTTGAGATTTTATCCAGTGGACATTTAATGTGTTAATACGGATAGACATTCATTTCTGTTCATTGGCCATTATGCAATACATATTAGGACGAGTACATTTTGAAGCAATCAAACATGAACCTCTTACTTTAAATAATTACGATCCCTTTAAGAGTTAATTCACATGGTTACAGTTATCATATTCAAGACACATTATACTGTGCTTAGTTGAAATGGAAAAGCAGAAAGTAACATTGTGTGCATGTCAGAATTCCCTTATTGGTTCCACATCCACACGATACATCCGAGTCGATAAAAATGTTTAAAAAGACACTCAACTATTTTGAATATCCGTTTACAAATTCACCTTATGAAAATAATATTTACAAATCCAAGCAAATAGCAGAATGCAAAAACAAAAATGTTACCGACACGGATTATAACACAATATGGCCCCTATTTTTGAAATTTTAACCGTTTCTGTCTGTTTGCTTTGTTTTTACGCAGTTGTGAACATGATGGAATTTGATGCGACTGTCATAATGAGAGGTTTAACTAGCTTTCAACTCGGTTTAATCTACCAATTTCTATATAAGGAAGAAATATGACAGTTTTTTTTTATTCGTTTGATGTGTGTTTAGATTTAGATTTTAATTTCTTTAGGGACTTTCCTTTTTGAATTTTCTTTTGAGTTCAGTGTTTTAATGTACGCTTAAACCTGTCGAATTAAAATCCATAATTCCGATAGGAGATATGTTTGACAAATAATGTACATGAACAGTTAAAATATTGGTATTCGTCATTATTAAAGATGTATTTATATGAATAAACTAATCAAATATACTAGGAATAAAATTGTGTACATCAGCCATACTCACTTGCGATGCTGGTATCAAAAAGAAAAAGCCAGGAAAAATAAAATACGAAAGCACATATATATTTCTTTACGTATATAGTCTAAGACAACTTACCTTTCTTTAAAAACAGTGTTTTCCTTGATGACCAAATGTTTTAACTAACTATTAGCTAAGTGCTGATTGCATAAGGTAAACATGCAACGTAAGAAATTTCTGTAATCTCATTTTTATAAATGGATAAAACATCACTCGTATCGATTAATACGTTTGGTGGATCTTGAGATTTAAATTCTGTCGTTTAGTCTGATAAGGGACAATTTTTGCAAAACATGAATATGGAACACCATTTTTCCAATAAAGGACACCACCAACTACTACTATTTTGCAAGATTACAGATTAAAAAGTCGAAAATGTAGTCATAATCAATGTAAGTTTAAGCGCACAGCTACTGCAAGGCATGTAAAATAAACTGTATAGCAAATGTAAAAAAATCATCAGCATTTGAATGTAAGCACTTTGATTTTATTTCTGTAACACTGTATATAAAGAAATTCATCTGGTTCCAAATTTGTATTTGTGTCTTTCATCCACATGCAATTATACCTTTCCACTGATGACTGTAGATACAAAGTTAAAACAACTTTCATTAGTCTGAAATAATATTAATGTCAGAAAAAAAACCATTGTGATGCACAATACATATACCATTATGATGATTATATTTTCGTGCAACTCACTAAGAGTTTAATTTGTACATTCAACATAGATAGCACCTCGCAAGCATAATTCGATGTATTTTGACCTCATGTTCTTCAAGCATTCAAGTTACATTCTGTATATTAAAGATCAAGATCAAGGAAAACTAAATCCTCTAATTTAAATATTGAGGACAATTGTCAAGGATTAATCTACTTTAGATTTTTAAAGATTTGTTTGTGATATTATTTTTTCTGACGTCTCATTTCACTAAGATGTTCCACCTTTAAACTATCTTCAAATACATCTGGATGTAGTTAAAGCTATAACATGTTGATATGTTTTTTATCACAGCAGTTTTTATATAAACATATCCAAATGGCAACTGTGCTACGTTTAAGGTAGCACAATACAAAGATTTCATAACTCCAACTCCCAAGTTTTAAAATGCTGTAACTTTCTTAATAATGCTTGAGAATTTATAAAAGTGATAGTTTTGGATAGCTAACAGATTACTCTTTCAAAGTAATGCAATGTTAGTTTTATGCAACAATTATGTAACCAATTATAATGTTTACTGTGTCTAAAATATTTTTCACCAAATTCCCACTTTCAAATGAAATTAGCTTCTGCATAGGTATTCCTAGAGGGTTGATTTTATAATATGTTGTTCCTATGGCCATTATCTACAAAAGTGTGTCTCAGATTTCAGATAGAATGTATAGAACAAATCTGACACCTAATTAAACATTGTCTTCTTTTTTTTGCTTACGATATTTACACTAATTACAGATTAATGAGAGAATGGAATCTCATAGGGATAATTTGAGACACCCTTTTGAAGCCCATGATGTGTTGATTAAGATTCCGTTAAAATTTTCTGTATAGTTAAAGATATGATAGAGCTAAGTTCATTCAAGTGAACTGACCGAGATTTTGTCACTAAGTACATAATAATCAATTACATAATGATTGCATAATAAAAATATTGCATTCATATAAAAGATTAATCTTTTATCTATCTATATATACCTCTTTTATTATTTTTTATGCATTCATAAGAAAGTTACAGCATTTTAAAGGTTAGTGATTGGAAGTAAAAAAATCTTTGTATTGTACTACCTTAATCCATGCATATCTAGAAAAGTATTTATCAACTGTCTTTTTTCATTTTGTTTATTTTAGGTTTACTCCCATTCAAATATAATACTATTAGACCCATTATACGTGTTTTGTATATATAATATTAACAGCAGTATCCCAAGAAACAACGTAAAATAATATAATAGAATATGATGTTTTATACTTTCATTAGAGGTACTTTTAATATACTCAAGGGGCAAGTACATTCATTTATTTTAATTTGTCTACAAAATGCTCATTAAATGTTTACACTGAACTAGTACGTATTTTTGTTTTTGCTCAGCTGTAGCACGGCTCCAGGTGCGGGATTTTCTTACTATATTAAAGACCCATTCCCCATTTTCATTATCAGTTCATTAAAAAAGAACACACAAAAAGAATAGGACAATCACATACAATAATAGTAAGAAACAATAACTTGTCGAAGAAAAATACATAACGATTTAATTGAAAGTTAATCAGGATATATCGTAACAATGTTAACATGACTTGTGCAATGAAATTGCTGAAATCATATCCACGATTTACAAAAATCAGATTCAACAAAATTACCCAAAACAACTCCAAACCGTTGGAAAGCTAGTTGGAATATTTCATATTTACTTTCAAACCACATAAGCTTTTGATGGTCTTTATAAAATGACAGATTACAGGGATGCACTTTGAAATGTTCTTGGTCAGGTTGTTGTCTCTTTACGCTCTTAATTTCTTTTAAATTTATGAAATTGATTATCGATTCAGGCTCTCTTTGATCGTATAGATCATCCTTACTGGTTCTGTTCTTAAACATACTTGTCATAATATATTCTGCTTAAAGCGTTCCTGATAAAGTGACATCCATTTAATTACCTCAAACGATAAAAGTATACATGTGGTTTTGTTTTAAATTTTTATTTAACATGTTTAATATATTAGATATTCAATGTAAATTGAAAAATAATCGAGTTTTTTTTCCTATAATAATGAAAATATTGAATATGTATTGATAGTTGTCGACTTGACATGATATCATTATTATCACGACGTTTAAATTTTATAGATATCTATTTGATATTTTCGTTATTATTGTCAACACATTTTTACTGGACGTTGAATAAATAAGATATTATGTTTTTTGGCATACAGATCATGCAGATTTTGAGACGTGAATGTCTCAATACGTAAAGGAAGTATTTCAATACTTTTTATTTACTTTCTACCACAAATACTGATGAAATTTGTTCTTAATCAATTCATCTGTTATCAACCGAGAAAAGGTTAAATGCCATTGATAATTGTTTAAAATAGATTTTGGAAAATTATATAAAGGTTTAATCAACAATAAATCTTACATGAAATCTCGCGATATTTTCTATTTTTATCATATCATATAAAATATCTAACTGTCAAATTATACCGACGGTTCTGAACAGACGATTCAGTTGGAAGTCATGGTAAGCATTAATCAATTGATATTTGTACTTTGTTGTTTTTTACACTCATTATATTGTAATTTTAGAGTTCCCAAATGTTGTTATTACATCATTAAACGAAAGTGTGCTATCAGGTGAAAACCAATTGTACTAAAAAACATAATCTTTGAACAATAATTAATAAGATATATTTTCTAAATAATTTATAAACTTAGTGTAAGTTGTATTCATATTGACCCATTGCAGCTCTTTTCATTTTGTGAGTTCCAAAGGCGTGTATCGTCCTCCCAAACACAACGCAATCTATTAAAACATCATATATGCATCGGCAATGATTACAGCTTAAAGAAAACAAATATAATAGAAAGAAACGAACGAGACAAACATAAATCATATTGAGAGAATTTTGTCCATTCGTTTTTTATGTGTTTTGTCGTTTGACTTTGCCAAATGAGTATAGACTTTCCCATCTGATTTTCCTCTGAGTTTAGTATTTTTGTGTTTTTACTTTTTGGATACAACATGTGGCCTCAATCAGTACCACAGTTTCTTTTAAATACCGTTGCACAAACCTTAAGACACCTATAATTGTGTTAGTAGTGATTCAAAGTCGTACAACTGTCTTATGACTAAAAAGGTTTTTATTTGGTTGTTTCTATAAACATTTATGTAAGAACATTAACATATGCATGTAGACTATGTTTTGTGGTTGATTATACAGTATACCAGAGCTTGCGTTTTCTATCATGATTAATCGCCGAACCAAGAGTTCATAATGATAGGTTTTAATCATTCTTTCAAAGTTCAACGGTCGAAGTCACGAGTTTGTTTTACCGTTATTTTACACATGACGGCGGATATTATCGAAACCACGTTTTCGTTTGGCTTTCTTCATATGTGACCTACAAAATAAGACTTTTCATCAGCTTTGTACTAACATAAGCAACACGACGAATGCCTAATTTTAATCCGGGTCTTTTTCCATTCGGTACAGCTTAAACATGTTAAACCAGTCATTTGTTTTCAATATGAATGTCGTATTTTGAGCACTTTTTTAATCCTGTAGTCCTACTTTAAAAATAAAATTGAGAATGGAAATGGGGAATATACCAAAGAGACAACAACCCGACCATAGAAAAAAACAACAGCAGAAGGTCACCAACAGGTCTTCAATATAGCGAGAAATTCCCGCACCCGGAGGCGTCCTTCAGCTAGCCCCTAAACAAATATATGCTAGTTCAGTGATAATGAACATCATACTAATTTCCACATTGTACACAAGAAACTAAAACTAAAAATAATACGGGGTTAAACATGTTTGTGAGATCTCAACCCTCCCCTATACATTTAGCCAAAGTAAACGCATAACAATACGCACATTAAAATTCAGTTCAAGAGAAGTCTGAGTCTGATGTCAGAAGATGTAACAAAAAAAAAAAATGACAATAATACATAAATAACAACAGACTACTAGCAGTTAACTGACATGCCAGCTCCAGACTTCAATTAAACTGACTGAAAGATTATGATTTCATCATATGAACATCAGGCACAATCCTTCCCGTTAGAGGTTTAGTATCATACCATCATAACATATATGAGAAGATCATAACCCGTGTCATGCCAACAACTGGTTTTTGAATAAATGTGTTTAGTTCCGATGCAAAGACCCTATAAGTTAATCAATATTAACGCCAAAATATGCATTTTTTAATGACCTGACAACAGTATCGTAACTATATCCCTTCTTAATAAGTCTATTCAAAGGTTTTGTTAGTTTTTGAGGTGAATACTGACACCTTTGTGCTTTATAAAGAATATTTCCATAAAAAATTGGATGTGAACTACCTGAACGTATAAGAAGTCTGCATGTTGAGCTATATTTACGAATGATGTCCATATAGCGATGATAAAATTTAGTAAATGATTAGACTAGTTTGTGATATCGAAAACCCTGGTGTAATAATTTTTCAGTAATACATAAATTTCTCTCGTTAAAATCAAAAACATTGTTACATACGCGAGCGAATCGTACAAGTTGAGATGTATAAACACCGTATGTTTTGCTTCATCATTTTAATTTTTTTTTTGTTATATGTTTTTAAGTATCTATATATTGTATTATAAATACATATTAACAAGTCTAAATTGAAAATAACGTCCAAACCTATAATTGACTGCCATTGAAGATTGCCAAAAAAATTGATCACAAGATTTAACAAATGGTTCTTATAATAATCAAATAATAAACAAAAAACAAAACACTTGCGGTAAAGATAATTAACCACAAACATGAGGTGCTAAGTTCTTTTTACACCATATCCGGACTTCGTCAATCAATGTCATCAACAGTGATGGTAGGGATCAAACAGTATTTGGAAGACTATATAATTTACCTTCATTTAGGATAGACTCTTGAATTTTAAAGAGTCGAAATAGGATGAACAGATTATATAAACAGGAGGGAAAATATAATACAAGCCTAAACAAAATAAATATAAACAAATCTAACTTGAAAACACATTCAAACATATGATTGCGTTATACACCACGGCGAGAAGGAGAAGAGCATTCTTTGGATCCATCAGCTCCACACTTTAGAACCTGATGGTCTTTACGAAAAAGACTAGAAAAGATACAGGAAAGATAAAGAATAATCTAATACACAGCATCGTCCTTTTTATCCTCTAATATCGGTCAATGGACGTTGCTAACTTCAACTACCAATTTTGTAAATAATCTTGCACTTCATTCAAATTATGTATTATTTTCAAGGCAGCTAATTTCAAGTGCAACATGTACATTCAGCTGCAAAAGTTTTTTATCATCTACATCCGATTTCACCTGGATAGATGCACGCTTCATAAAGCTAGTTTGTCTAGCGAAATATTGCGTTTATTTTATCATTTTGTAAATATTTTAAACATTCTAATATTTACATACCAAATAGGGGGTTAAAAATACATTATTAGGCAATCTATTGTTTTATTTGTGTAATTGATTAATTAATCACTGTACTGATTAATCCACACTCTCATAGATTTGTTTGTCATGTGCTGCTATTTATAGGCACTTATATATGTAATAGCACAATGTTGACTCATGTACCCTAATTTGTGACCTTTTTTTTATCTATTATATGCACCCTAATTTGTGACCTTTTTTTTATCTATTATATCGGTTTGTTTTGTCCACACACCATTGTCAATTTAATGAAATTTAGTCATAGAAGTGAGAGGTTAAGCTAACTAAAAAACATAGTTTAAACATTTATTATATAAGAACATGCATGTATCAAGTCAGGAATATGGCAGTTGTATCCATTTGATTAGGGACTTTCCGTTTTGCCTTTTCCTCAGTGTTCGTCATTTTTGTGATTTTTACATGTTTTTTTATATTTATTGTCTCTCTTTAAAAAATGTATGAATTATTTCTTGCTTTCAAGACGAAAGCAAAGACTATCACACTTGCTGAAGCACACAAAAAATAAAGCATATCCATCAGAGAACAATGTGCACATTTTAATTTTAAAACATTATTTGCGACTGATTATGCTTTTACGAATATCCTGGAATTTGGCATAACTCTGTAATATTAGAAAATAGGGACATACAATTTGTTTGTTTGTTTCTTTTACCTTTTTAACATATACAATTAAAAAGGATGGCATATTACCAATAAGATAACATTCCAGAAAAAGAAAATACCAAATGACAAAGAAGTTTACAACTTTAGATCAACTTAAAGTATTACTTAAGGTAGCTTAATCCATACCGCTATAAAAGGCCATAAAATGTTAAAACGATAAGGATCCATGAGTTCGAAGTATAAAACAAACGGCCTGATTTTTTTTTTAACAAAACAACAAATGAAAGCAAATATGATAGACATCAACAACCGACAATAAGTAGATAAAAGTCCTTACTTTGCACAGGCACTCACACAAGGGGCTCATCAGACCAGCAACAGTATATGAAAATCCTTATCGTTTTCTGAAACTTCAAGTGGATAACAACTCAGGATTTATGGATACCATCTTAAGATGTTCATAAAAGGAAGCATAGTGGGTATGCTATAACTGACCGATTGAACGGACTGGCAAAAAGAACATAATTAAAAATGCAAAATTTCTATATTTATAACCAAATATTTGGTAAAAAGAAAAAATAATCGGAATATATCACAATTTGCTTCTAACTCTGTGTTCGACTTTTTTTTTTACACTAAAATGCATAAATATTATGTATCGAGATAAATGTTTTGATGTTTAAAAATTGCCCTGATTTATTAGTTTGATACATTTCAAAATCCATACACTATAGCTTGAAGTATTTTTCCACATGATAAAAGTAATGTGTAAACTTTATAAATCTTAACTTAATATTTGACTACGATAATGTTCTGCGTATGAGATTCTAGTGAGTTCATTGTACATGTTGTAAGTCGATCTTTATTATTCACTGTTGTTCATTGTTTACCATCGGAAAACGTTTGCTGCTTGAATCTAGAGCATTCCAGTAAATAATGTGTAAATGTAGATTTTACTTCTATTTATTTTAAAAAGATGGTTAACAATTATTGTATTACTAGACTTAGTATGGTTAAACAAGTATTTTGTATAGAGGTTGTAATTTATAATACAGCTATATAAAAAAAAAAAGTGGCCATTTAGTCCAAAAGGATTATTAAAAAGGGAAGATTTTTTTATTTATTTTTTTACCATACTCCAAGGAAAATTCAAAACTGAAAGTCCCTATTCAAATGTCAAAATCAAAAGCTCAAACACATAAAGCGAATATATTCAATGTCCGAGGGTACTCTGAATATGTTATTTCGTTTTTGTATGTTTACGATCTAATTGGTTCTTTTATATGTTCTTTTATGTCTAAACGAGAGATGTTTTTAAAGGATGTCTTTTGTTTGAATGTTTAGGTAATTTCTTATATTCTTTGATTTCTGTTTCATAAGTGCAAGGTCATTAGCAAAGTGTTTACTTCCTTAATATGCTAAGCCACTAATGAATCGAATACGTATTTACTATTTACTTCCTCAATATTCTAAGCCACTAATGAATCTAATACATTTTTTACCATCCTTTTGAATTTTTCGGGAAATCATTGTTGTCGGGTTGTGTTAATGTGTGGAGTTTAAGCCTTACCAGGCTCATGTGGGATTTGCTTGCATCATTACCAATTCTACGTATTGCAAAGAAAAGAAAAAATATATGCTCTATGTCTTTTTTCCCCCGTTAATTGAACAGAAATACAACATCACAAGTGATTCGAATTAATTTTTTTTAAAGAAATTCGTATATGTGTTTATACGAATATGTCCAACTACACAAAGATTTTCCCTCTCATTAATTGTTTTTTTTTAAAGAAATTCGTATATGTGTTTATACGAATATGTCCAACAATACAAAGATTTTTCATCTCATAATACAACTTTCGGTAAAGTATAGGGAGAATGCCATCGAATTGTTTTAAAATTTTACGATTTTAACTCATCACCTGTTTAAATTAAATCAACATCTATTTCTTATTGAATATTTCGGAACATGTATATGGTTATTTCTTTTTTAATTATTATAGAGCGTGGTGAAAATCAAATAGTGTCAATTTCAAATGATTCCACAACTCTTGAAATATGTTCAGTTATAGGACAAAATTGATAAAAATATGATTGATTCAGTGATGTTTTGATAATATGAAAAATATTGATATATTTTTGTACTCCAATGATTTGCCGACAATATTTGTGTGACATAGTGTATATAAATGTGGTGGTGGTTCAACATTTACTACTCTTATTAAGGATTTCCAAAAATGGACGGAGAAATATTTCCTGGTAAGGTAAGAAGTAGATCAGCGTTGGGTCATGCAAATATACCATAATAACCTATCTTGGACTATAAAACTCGAACAACAATGCCCTCCATTGTGTTATCAGTAACTACAATTTAAAATGTGAAAAACATAGGTCTGAAGTTTTATATGGTAGTTCAAGATGAAAAATAAAGCCATTGACAGACATAATCCATTAGTACCGTCCATCCATCAGCCCATCCGTTTACTCGACAACCTTAACTAAAACCAGGTTTCGGAATTCTAATTTGTTACTCGCCTGTAAAATCCAATGAAAAAATGCGACTGTCAAAACCGAATGATCCTGTCATTTATCTATTGCATTTTTCTAAATGTTTGTGTTTTTGGCTTCTAATAAACAAAAATATATACTCAGGAGGGTTCATTTAAAGCAAATGTATACAGACTATACTTTATATAGACTGCATATTTTAATGAATAAGGATTTAGTATTCTGTTGATGAGCCGTTGTATGTATCATCGGCGCATACCCAAAATTATTTTTTTTATCTATGATATTATTACATTGCTGGTAACCTTATTATAGCTTTAAGAAAAATGCAAAGCAAAACGAAACAGATAAATGAAGGTATTAGTATTATACCATGTTGAATAGTTATAAAAGGTACCTGGGTTTTATTTAATACGTCAGACGCGCGTTTCGTCTACTCATCGGTGATGCTAAGATCAAAATAGTTATAAAGCCAAACAAGTACAAAGAGCATTGAGGACCAAAATTTCTAAAAAAATTGAGCCAAATACGGCTAAGGTAATTCCTTGGATAAGAAAATCATTAGTTTTTCGAAAAATTCAAAGTTTTGTAACAGGACATTTATATAAATGACCATATTATTGATATAACAAAACATATGAAAAAAAAACAGGTTACAAAAGAAAACCGAAAGACACACATCAACCATAACATGTATGAGAGGAAAACAACAGAACAAATAAAACACTGAAGTGCAACAAAAACAAACTCCAATGCATTATACATAGAAAGGAAGTACTTTGGATTCATTTATTTTCGTGGGTACCAATTTTCGTAGATGGATGAAAACTTACTTTTTCGTGAATATTTAATTTCATGGTTTGCTTAAAGTCTGCATTGAATCATACAGAAAATATCCAATTTGTTGAACATTAAAATTCGAGGTTTCCCTGTACTCACGCATTCAACGAAAATTAATTTTAATCGAATGATAATGAATCTACAGTATTTAATAATAACTGCCATATTTCTCACTTGGTACAGGACATTTTAAAAAGTAATGATGGGTTTAACTTGGTTTTATGGATAGCCATACTTCACGCTTAATGACGATGTAAAACAATAGCTTTAAAATGGCAACAATATATACAATTTAGAAACAAATAATTCTGCAAACAATTTTGCTTTTTTTTGTAGTCTTTGAACAGTGATTTTCGTATTGTTTTACTTGGTAAAACTGGAGCTGGTAAAAGCGAAACCGGAAATTCTATTCTTGGAAAGCCAGAAGAATTTGAAACTTCCCCAGGCGGAACTTTTACGACAAGGATATGTCAAAGAAAGGAAACTAGACGTTTTGAAAGAGCTATCTTAGTAACTGATACTCCTGGATTACAAGATTGCGAAAACCAGATTCTTTTGAATCGAACCGAAATTCAAAAATCGATTGGAAAGGCGTCTCAGTTCCCAAATGCATTTTTGTTGTGTATAAAAATGGATCGTTTTACAGCAGAAGATGAAACTTTGTTTAAGGAGTGCTTAAAATGTTTTGGAGAAGATATGTTCCAATTCACAATTGTAGTTTTCACCCATTTAGACATCTGGGAGGCCAAAAGGCAGAAAGCTGAAAAAAACCCAGACGTCAATGAATATATGAAATCGTTACCTGAATTTGCTTTGAAATTTATAAAGAAAACTAAAGACAAAATATTTTTCAACAACACAAAAACTGGTGAGGACATGGATTCGCAAGTTCAGTCCCTTGTTAAAAAGATCGATTCTATGATTATAGATAACAGTGGTGAGTTTTATACAAAGGGAATGGCACAAAATGTTTTGAAGCAATCTTTTACTAAAATTTTTTCAAAACGAAATTTCGCAGATATAGTTCTAGTAGCTGGGACGTTTTGTCTGGCGTTGGGATATATAAAAAAACAGAGTTGAAGTGTCCAGCTGATAGACATACGCACAGTTTCATTATTGCTCAGTCTAGATAATTAAAATCTTCTACAAATATTAGAGTAAGTTTCCGACTAATAAAACACTTGGAAAAAATATGCTCAAATCAACAAACAGTCATATCGTCAGTAATCATATTAATAGTATGTCGTTTTCTCTTATTGCTGTTCAAGTAATTTTTGCTATCGTGTAACAGTATGATTTCTTTGGAAGATATCTTTTAACTATAAAACAAGATCTCATATAAAAGCCTTTTTGTTTTAACTTGCACGAAAATAAAACCACAGAATCATTACTTTATACCTTTAGTCGGGTTGTTGTCTCTTTCATACATTCCTCATTTGCTTTCTAAAAACAATTGCTTGGCAATTCATAAAATATAGAAGTAGAATATTTTGTACCTTATTTATATAAAAAGAGATTTAGAGCTATCTTGGTGTAAATCTTGACATTTTGTTGAAAAAAAGGCGCAAGCAAACTATGTCTGTTTGTTTTGGTCACATATTTTTGTCCATGTAACTTACGTTTAGGCGGTTGTCATACAACTGAAAGGTTTTTGTAGCAAAATACAGGTTTAATTCATTATTTTTCCTCGTACGGAAATGTTTGTTCTTAGTCAGGAATATGACAGTTGTTTTCCATTCGTTAAGATAAAATTGAGAAAGGAAATGGTGAATATGTCAAAGCGACAACCACCCGACCATAGAGCAAACAACAGCCGAAGGCAACCAATGGGTCTTCAATGTAGCGAGAATTCCCGCACCCGTAGGTGTCCTTCAGCTGGCCCCTAAAATATGCATAATAGTACAGTGATAATGGACGTCATACTAAACTCCGAATTATACACAAGAAACTAAAATTTAAAATCATACAAGACTAACAAAGGCCAGAGGCTCCTGACTTGGGACAGGCGCAAAATTGCGGCGGGGTTAAACATGTTTATGAGATCTCAACCCTCCCCCTATACCTCTAGCCAATGTAGAAAAGTAAAACAATAACAATACGCACATTAAAATTCAGTTCAAGAGAAGTCCGAGTCTGATGTCAAAAGATGTAACAAAAGAAAATAAATAAAATGACAATAATACATAAATAACAACAGACTACTAGCAGTTAACTGACATGCCAGCTCCAGACCTCAATTAAACTGATTGAAAGATTATGTCTTCATCATATGAATATCAGGTACAATCCCTCCCGTTAGGGGTTTAGTATCATACTATCATAAAATATATGAGAAGAACATAACCCGTGTCATGCCAACAACTGTTTTTTTAGAAATAAATGTGTTTAGTTCCGATGCAAAGACCCTATCAGTGAATCAATGTTAAAGCCAAAATATGCAATCTTTAATGACCTGACAACAGTATCGTAACTATATCCCCTTTTAATAAGTCTATTTAAAGGTTTTGTTAGTTTCTGAGGAGAATACTGACATTTTTGTGCTTTATAAAGAATATTTCCATAAAATTTTGGATGTGAAATACCTGAACGTATAAGATGTCTGCATGTTGAGTTATATTTACGAATTATTTCCTTATACCGGTGATAAAATTTAGTAAATGTTTTGACCAGTTTGTGATATCGAAAACCCTGGTGTAATAATTTTTCAGTAATACATAAATTTCTCTCGCTAAAATCTAATACATTGTTACATACACGAGCGAATCGTACAAGTTGAGATATATAAACACCATAAGATGGTGACAAGGGAACGTCACCATCTAAAAATGGATAATTAACAATAGGAAATGAAAAATCATCTCTTTTATCATAAATTTTTGTATTAAGCTTCCCGTTTATGATATAGATATCAAGATCGAGGAAAGGGCAGTGGTCATTGTTATCATTAGCTTTATTTAAAGTAAGTTCTACAGGATAAATTTCTTTAGTATACATACTGAAGTCGTCATTATTTAGAGCCAATATATCATCCAAATATCTAAAAGTATTGTTAAATTTTTGTATCAAATGTTGTTTTGATGGGTCTTTGCTAATTTTAGTCATAAATTGTAACTCATAACAATACAAAAACAGGTCCGCAATAAGTGGTGCACAGTTAGTCCCCATTGGAATTCCAATAACTTGACGATATACGGAATCTCCAAAGCGAACAAAAATGTTATCAAGTAAAAATTCAAGTGCATAAATAGTATCAAAGCATGTCCAATTGACATAGTTCTTTTGTTTATTGCTACTAAAAAATGATCTAAAAGAGTTTGAACATATGTACTCGCATTCCGACTTTTTAAATGCCCAGTTAATTAGGGATGTGAATTTTTTCTTAATAAGAATATGAGGCAAAGTGGTATATAGGGTAGAAAAATCAAAACTTTGAACAGATTCAAAATCACCAATATATGCATGCAATTTATCAAGTACGTTGATGTTACCCTTTGATAAGGAAACTACCTATTTGAGGTTTTTTCTTGGTGTTCAGTGTGTTTGTTATTGTACTTTTTACAGAACAGCTTACATCTTACAAAATCTAACAAAAATTGAGATTGTAAATATGGCGGATGATATATCATGTATACCAATAGCTATTGTAGTATTTATTCTAAACAAAAAGATGTTCATTCATTGAAATAATCAAATAAGTATATGTAATACTATATATTTAACCTATCGCCATTTTTTAAATTCATAGCAAGTTAATTTATCTTTTATAATTATATGTTCTGTTCAAAGTATACATTATATTGAAATTATGTTTTTTAAAATACTTCGCAAAGATATATATGGCATATGTATTTTTGTACATTTTCTGTATCATTAACATCAATACTTGTACATGTTGTACTATATATTTTAATCGGCTTATAATGATAAAACTGTTGTACTTAAATTACTGATTCATTGTCAATCTGAATCCTCATAACCATGGGTTCATACAATGTAACTTTGATTAGATCAGTTTTGTTACAAATTTCCATTTCTTTACAAGTGGATACATACCATGAAATCGTTTTGATATAATAAAAAAATATTTAAGTTATAACGTTTTGAGCGTGATTACATTTTATGTCTTTTAAAATAATTGTACTAAAATGTACGCCATGATACATATTGTAGCAAAACAGGTGAGTGAAAGTATTAGTGTTTGATTTTAAAAAGTCAGAGAGAGAGAGAGAGAGAGAGAGAGAGAGGGGAGAGATAAATTAGATAAAATTTATATGTAACCTCAAATATTCTTATTATTTAAAAAAATAAAGTCAGATTTACATGTTGTGTTTTGCATCCCCCTGTATTTACCCCTTGATACCATTGTCAGGTGGAAGTGTATGGGGTGTCTATTGAAAAACAAATAAAATATATTCACATTTCCACCCAAACATTTCGCTTGTTATCACCTTCTTGTCTAGATACACGTATAATGTTTTGTTGTATGCATAGGCTTACTGCAATTACAAGAACTGGTTATAAAAACTATCTCAAACAAATACGGAATTGAAGGCTTGTTTTTTCTTTCAAATAATAACCCCTTGTTTATGTGCTATTGATAATTATCCCAAACTTGGAGCAACTTGTAATATAAAAAAGAAGATGTGGTATGATTGCCAATGAGACAACTATCCAATAAAGACCAAAATGAAACAGATATTAACAACTATACGTCACCGTACGACCTTCAACAATGAGCAAAGACCATACCGCATAGTCAGCTATAAAAGGTCCCGATAAGACAATGTAAAACAATTCAAACGAGAAAACTAACGGCCTTATTTATGTAAAAAAAATGAACGAAAAACAAATATGCAACACATAAACAAACGACACCCACTGTATTACAGGCTCCTGACTTGGGACAGGCACATACATAAATAATGTGGCGGGATTAAACATGTTAGCGGTATCCAAACCCTCTCCTAACCTGGGACAGTGGTATGACAGTACTACATAAGAACGAACTACAAAAATCATTTGAAAAAGGCTTAACTCATCAGATGGACAAAAATACAAGTGGACGTACGTAGCGGGGTAAATATACATCCCGACACAAAAAGACACAATGAACAGATCTGAGAGTACTCGTAGTTATCTGACAGTTAGTTTAAAGCAACTTACAACTAATAAAAAAATCATGCATCTGAGACTAAACTATCAATCCTTACACATCCAACATCCACCGGATTTAGTGTAAAGACGTCATAAACAGCCAGAGAAAAACATGACCTTGTGTAATGCCAAAATACAGGTATGAACAGATTGTAGATCCATGAATATGTATATGTATATAACATACTAGTAATATTTAGCTTAATTTACTGAAAACAAAATCAATGTTTATACCAATAAAAACAATATTCAATGATCTTATTACGGTGTTGAATAGGTAACCTTTTAGAATAAAGCTATTTAAAGGAGCGCGACAAGTTTACATGAATCATTTTTAAATTTCAGAGCACGGTTAACAACATTTCCGTAAAAATAAGGATGTGCTATCCCGTTTGAAATAAGTTTTCTACAGGTACAACCAATCTTCAAAACCAAATCTTTATATCAATGGAAAACATAAGTAAAGGTTTTAAGTAACTTATGGTAAAGATATCCCTGGTTTAATAATTTACCAGTAATACATAGGTTGCGTTCGTTAAAATCAAAAATGTCACAACAGACACGAGCATAGCGAACAAGCTGTGAAATATAATCACCGCAAGATGGTGCCAAGGTTATCTCCATATTTATTTTCAAATTATTTAAAATAACATACTAGTTCGTTTTCGATACTCATAAGACAAAAGTGGCCCATACAGCTTGTTACGCATCATACGTTTCAATTATCTCTATTTTGCAGTATGGTTACGAGTTTTATTATCTGTGGCGATAACATATGAAAAACATTTACTATTTTTACATACATCAGTGTACAAATCTCGCAATAAAAAAAATCCATGTAACACATTAATTCTGTTGAAAACGCCTGTTTTAAATAATGGTGAAATATAGATTTAAATAATTAACGAAATACTGTGTAAAATAAAATCGGCTAAAATATGGTATGGGTTTCGCTCATTATTGAAGGTTGAACAGTCACTTTTGGTTGTCTACAACCACATTGTTCAACAGTTGACTTGTATCATAGAGAATCAATCCACATCTATGTTCTGATCCAATATTTGAATAGTTCAAGAAGTATTATGTGGAATAATATTGGCCGCAGGAAGAATAGTAAACGAGGGATGACAAGACGATACAAACCGCCATGACCTGAATAACGCTTCCCCGGTACTCAGGGATACAATAATTCAAAACTAGAAGCAGTAATGAACAAGACGCTCTGGTAAATAGGAAGTAGCCATTTATATAAAAAAAACTTCGTTGTATTACCACATGATATATGCTGGCATATGGTCTAACGTAGAATTATAGGGTCATGAAACCTTGTCATCTTGCCAAATCCCGTCCCTGCATGAACACTGCGACAACTGTTTCGTAATGAATAATATGAAAAACAATCATGAACATCAAAATGCAGAAGGGTAATATTTTTTAAAACGTGTATAAAATATTAAATTCTGGTTTTAAAGTTTTCATTTTTCTAAATCTTTTAAACGTTCACTGACTATAGGATGCGATAAAAATGAGCATGTCATTTTGCACTGTTCTATAAGTATATAACACGTATTTGAATAAAATTATCAGTCTGAAAGTTCCATCCTTCAGTAAGTTTTGAAATCAGAATAACTTTTTAGCTTATAATATGTATAAACTGGACATAACTCCATACTGCAATACTTATACAATGGTTGAAGTCGAAAGTTCATGATATAATTCCTTTTATTCCAAACCATTGATTTCATCTTGTTGAATCTGTTGAATGACCGCTTTTCATAAATCTGAAAACACATTATAATTATAAAGACAATAGCAAAAAAATAATCAACAAAAAGGTGAATGTACACAGGGGTAGCTGGGTGGGTTTGAGGATTCGAACGTTAGAAAATTAGAAATGGAATTTAAACTTTTATAAAACCTGTATTATCAGTAAACTGATAATATCAGATTATTACATGGCATTTTTCATATCGCATGTATTATCAGCCCTAGGTACAATATCAGCCCTAGGTACAATATCAGCCCAAGAGCCGCATGGATCGAGGGCTGATAGTACATGCGATATGAAAAATGACATGTTATGATCTTGTTATCATATGCTTCAATAATGGAGAAAATAAACATTAAAATTAAAATGACCCTTTTACGTGGTTCCAAAATAGAAGTTCAAAGATAGAAAAGTTCACTGATGTCTGACCCCAGATTTAGTACATATTAAATCTTTCTATCATAAGCCCTAACAGAGAATAAAACGAACCGACAAAATAAATAATTCAACAATATACATAATGAAACTGTTTGGAAAAGTCACCTTTTTTAAAGAAACTTTCTAAATTATGCTTGAAACTTTCAAAATAATGCGTTTATTTAATATTTTTTTGTATTATTATTTTTTTTTACACAATATACTTTCCAGTATCCAAATAATTGTTTTGTACACTACTTTGTAATGTTTTCACTGAAAACGTAGCATTGAGGTGTATTTTCCGGAATTTGCCGAGTATCACCGGAATGCCATGCGATAGGTGTCAGACCACCAATTAAAAATCCCTATCTGTTCAACCAAATTTTGCAATTTTCTCAGCTTTCTAAATATTTTACCTTAAGTTTAACTTCAAGGAAACCAGGTATATCCTGAATTGTACATGTATTACCTTCCTACATGCCAATTTTCAACCAATGTTTAAAGTCTTGTAACAAATTTCTGATTTTGAAAAGACAGGTACTACCAAAATAACTCCCGGTTTTCTGGAAATCTTAAATTAGTGTACTATGTAGCGCATTAATCCTGAATTTTTAATGCAAACTTTAATAGACAAGTGAATTTTGGCTCAAAATGGTCTAAATATATTTCCCTTTCACCAAAAGTTTTATTTCTGCAAATTTGTTGGTTAGTTTAAGTAAACAATGACATCAAAAGCACAATTTTGTGTCAACGTAGGACTACGTTCTAAATTGGAGGGAGTAATTGGTGGTCTGACACCTAAACGTTACGGAGAGGTATGTGATAACAATCAAAGCATGTGATCAACTTTTCATATCAGCCCGCTTAGCAACAATTTGAAAAATATGGAGTTTACGTTAATTTAATGTTATTATCATACAGTAAAAATCATATGTTATTAAGTCTAAGTATATGCTAAACGTTATTATCACAATTGTGTTCGTCATTATCATGATTAGGTTGTTAGGTTCGTTAGACTTATTCATGTTTTGTCCCTATGGTATTTTCCGTATTTTTTCCAATTGTCAGCCCTATGCCATTTATAGCATATCATGCGACATATGTCATGTAGGTTGTTACCTCGCCGTTAACAGACTATGATGATATGCATCAAATATTTGTGTTATGGCACATAGGAGGTTTTCATTATTATTCTTTAGTTTACGTTTTGTCTACATAAGAGTCATCATTAAAATAGTTATAAATTCAAATATTAAAAGTTGAAGAGCATTGAGGACCTAGAATTTCAAATTGTTGTGCCAAACACGTTTAAAGTAATCTATTCCTGGGATAAGAAAATCCTTCATTTTCCGAAAAAAAATGAAGTTTTGTCAACAGGAAGTTTATTAAAATGACCATATAAATGTAATTGATATTCATGTCAACTCCAAAATGCTGACTACTGGGCTGGTGATAGCCTCGGAGACGAAATGTCCACTAGCAGTGACATCGACCTAGTCCAAGTCAGGAATACGGAAGTGTTTTTTTTTTATTATTACGGTTCTACATACGTTGGCATTAGTTTTTGTAGCAGTACGTGGTTTAGGGATGTACCGTTAGTTTTCTCTTATAGTTCATTTAAGAGTTATCGACACTTCCTCATATCTTTAGTCTTGACTTGTAAGTTGTTAAAATTAATTGATGATATACGAATATCCTGAAACTATTTTTTGACATAAGTATGTTCATACAGATGGATAAAAGTAATTGCATAAAAACGAATTTCTCTGCAATATCACTGGGGCTCGCTACACAGCATACGTTTAAATTACTACTTCTATTGTCTAAATATGTGTCAGTATGTTAACGTTTTTATTGTCTTCAGTGACAAAACATAACAAACTTTTAATATATTTGTATCGGACCATATGAGTATTTGAACCCTACTAGTATGGTCATGACCATATGGGTATATACTCATATGGTCCGACCATACACGTATTGTTCTACCGTACGCGTATGGTCGGAGTAATGGTCACTCTGTTACAGTTTAATCTTAATACTTCTAAAATATTCATATGGTATGACCGTTCATTGAAAAAGATGCTATCATATAGGAAATTTTATTATCATTTCATAATAAAGAGGTTAACTGAACAAATATAAGAAGTTGCACCTAGTTAATTTTACTACCTAGTAAATACTATAATTAACACAATTTATACCGATGTTCATTGCCGATTTATTATTACGAGTAGATGACAATATGTCGACTTGAAAAGACAACTACCAAAATTTCTCAATAAACTGTTAGACAAAAAGCCAATTGCAAAGAACATAGTTTATTTAAATAGACTCATCATAGATATCAGGACTAAATGTTGTATATACGCCAGACGCGCGTTTCGTCTACAAAAGACCCATCAGTGACGCTCGAATCCAAACAAGTTAAGAAGGCCAAATAAAGTACAAAGTTGAAAAACATTTAAGTTGTTTTGTGAATATGGCGTACTGTAGTAATATAACGATACGAGATCAAGAGTTTCTTAAACTCCGTAGACAAATCGGAATGGCCTAAGACCTCGGCATCACTAAACGCAGCTGCAAAGAATGCTATCTCTTCATTTGCAAACATAAGGTGTAATTGAAAAGAATCGTACACAGTCATGACGTATGATGGTTCAGTGGTTATAGTTAAGTGTTTGTGTTTTGGTCTGTTTTTCTTATACTGTTTGCAATAGATCTAATATATTTTGTTTATGGAATGATGTTAAGGTCTACATGTCTAGTGCCAGGTGTCATCTATCTTTGACCTCATTTTCATGGTTTAGTGGTCAAAGTTAAGTTTTTGAGTTTTGGTCATTTTTTTCTAATATTTTATGCAATAGATCAATATATTTGATGTATACAAATATTTTATTTAAATATATCTATATGTCAGTCGGACAGGTTTATTTGACCTTGACCTCATTTTCAAGGTTCTATGATCAATGTTTAGTTTTTGTGTTTTGGTCTGTTTTTCTTAAACTTTAAGCACTAGGTCAACTATTTTTGTTGTATGGAAGAATTGTTAGCTGAACATGTCTGTCTGACATTATTCATTTTCCTTGACCTCATGTTCATGGCTCATTGGTCAATATATATTTATTCATTGGTCAAATATAATTTCCTGATTAATGTTAAGTTTATGTGACAGTTGTAATAAAGCTTTATTTAGGACTATCAACATGATATCAACGATAAGTGAAGAAAGCGAGACATTCCTGTGTGTGCACTCTTATTTTAGGCATAGTTTATTGTATTATTGCAGCGTTTGTAATAAATATTTGAAAAACATACCTATATGGTCAAAATACTCATATGGTCTGGCCCGTTAATAGCCATACGAGAATATACTCATATGGTTCGAAAATACGCGTACGGTCGGACCATACGCGTATTGTCAGACCATATGAGTATGGTCCAACTACCCATATGGTCTGGAATATATTTACATAATTCAGTATATAAGGCTTGCAAAAAATTCAAAACAAATCCATCAAATAAGGTTAACCAGATTAATTCTGTTGAAAATACATGTTTTAGATATAAGTATTATGACAGTTGTTCTCTCGCCATTATCATGATTATGTTGTTAGGTTCGTTAGACTTATGATATTTTCTGCTTTTTCTGTCATTTGTCAGTCCCATGCCATTTATAACAAGATATACGACAGGGGACCAATTGTGCCACGTCATTTTTGTTTGTGAACGACCGATGTCAGGACGTCATAGGAAAATAGAAAAAAAACCATCAGTTTTATTATGTCGTTAGTAATTTTAATCTTTACGACAATAAAAAAAAAGAAAGAAAAGAAGACCTAACCTGACAAATTGAATGTTTTTTTTTTAGATGTTAGAATGTAGGAATTATTGTTATCTCGTCTTTTTTTGGTTTCTTCTGCAAATACATGAAATATACTGACTTCGTACTTTATTTGGCCTTTTAACATTTTTTTATTCGAGCGTCACTGATGAGTCTTTTGAAGACGAAATGCGCATCTGGCGTATATATGAAATTTAAATTCTGGTATCTATGATGAGTTTATATACAAAATTATGCATATGAGATTTTAGTATGCATTACCAACATGACCAAACACACACAATATTATTAATGTTAAAGCCGGAAACCCAACACCAATGAACAAAATGAGCAAAATTATAACACAGATTATCTAACAATCTATGTTTTTTAGATTAAAAAACTAATGTCATTTTACCGTGTATTATTAACGATAATGCAAAAGATGAAATCGTATCTGAAACACTTTTCTGTATTATCATTAAAAGTGAAAAAAATCAAATCAACGCACAAAGATATACACATCAATGGATTTTAATATCCACCTTTTACTCAAATCCTATGATATGACAGTTGTTTACAATTTCATTATATTAACAACATTGTCTGACCAAATTCAAAAATGTCAAAGAAGAACAATAAAAGGCACAAATACATCACATACACAGCTAAATCTTTAATAGAATAAAAAAATGTATTGTGAGAAATTTTCTACTTGTCTGAGATGAAAAATATGCATTTATTTTAGTTTTAGATACAGGTATATGATATGTGATTTAGATGTATTGGAGATTGAAATATGGATTTCAGTAATTGCTATTACTCTTATGTCTGCACTTTGTGTCTTCTGTGTTTTTTATCCGAGGAAAGACGTCGTTGTCAACTGATTGTAATCATTAGTTGTGATCTTGTACTGTCCAACAATTGTCACATGTAAGGGAAGAGAACGGCATCAGCAAATATGTTTTATCCTGCCCGCCACATTATACAAGTTACATAATGTGCGACCTAATACGATATAGTTTTAAGTTAATTCTATATGACTTGAGAGCTAAGTATGATCCTTAGGAATCATCTCAATAAAATATGGAATAAACTTGAAAATGGAAATAGGGAATGTGTCAAAGAGACAACAACCCGGCCAAAGTTCAACTAATATCTGTTCGATACATGATCAGTTACAATCGTGAAATATGTTGTTATCACAAAAATATGTCCATTTAGTTGACTTCATATATTTTTGTTGATAAACAACTTCAAACTAAATATAAGCAAAGTCAAACAAAACAATCTCACTCTTCATCACGTGAATAATATGTGTAAACTGAAGTCAAGGTTATATAGGCGTTACTAAAGATTACATCAAAACTATAATTTATATAACACTTAAAAATGATCACGGTAAATTGGTAAGTTCGTTTATTCTTAAAGCCTTGTGTATAAATGCAAACAGTTCAACTTTCAATGTATAATTCATTTTATAATGCAAACATACTTGTAGTCCTCACCTGACAAGAACCAAAGTAAATTCAGATCAGACAGGAAATCAGAGCTATGCATGAGGCAGTAACATTGCTTGATTAAGAATGATAAACAGAATATTAGAATAATGTTTCATATGTATAGATCTTATACTAAACGAAACTAACAAGTAACTAAACAAAGAATCCGAGTAAATTTGAACTTCGACGAATTGCTTAAACTAAAATGACTAATCTTAATCCCATTTTTCGCGAACGGTTATAATTTTGATGACACAAAATCTTTCTCTATTGATTATCTCTTCCTGAGAAAAATGTTAGACCAATACGTGTTGTAGTCAATGATGGTAATGGTCAGTCGAACAAGGTATGCTTTAAATTGTTCTTAATTGTCGAATATGAGTAAGGTATTGGTTACATTCAGAGTCAGTAAGACGGTCGTTGGTGTGTTTTTTTAAAGGATGTTTTGAGAAAACAACATAAACAACATACTGTATGTTGTTTACTACATTTAAACTAAGAAGATGCACAGTAGTTGTAGTTGTGAAAGTATAATGCGACATAGTATAAATTTGGTACCATTGAAGTGATTGTTAAAAGTATAGGTTTTTAGTATGTGTCGTCAAGTCAGATATTGTTTCTTTAAAGTACCCTCGACAATTCCTTGTTTCGAGGATAAATTAAACTTTATCAGTACGTCATTAGGACTCCTCGGAGGGAAGAGGACGTACGAAAAGCAAGAACACATACATGTTTTTTGTAAAAACATATATTTAATTATAAATACGTTTAACATGGATCAGCCACTGATTATTTCCCTACTGTTAACTGATTCACTGTAATACTACAAATGAACAGCTATAAGTTTGAGTTTCGAACGCTGAAATAATGATGTGTGATTATTTTATGCAATATATCATTTAGTAAAACCTGAACAATACAAATCTGCAATCTCATTTGATAAAAATCATGGGAAATTTAATTGTAAAAGTAGTACTGTACCTGCACGTTTCTGTTTGATTTTAGCATTTGATACATCCAGTGCAGTCCTTTTTGATTAAAAGATGCTTTCGGTTTTTGAAAAAAGAAAGAACATGCTTAGGCCACATCAATTTGATTCCTTGTTCGACGGACCCGCCCGTACCTATTTTTTTCAAAACAGAATTTTTTTATTTTTTTTTATATTCCCGCTTCCTGCATCCGGAAATGTTATCATGTCTATTTCCCGCACCGTTTTTTTGTAAAGATTATAAAAAGATATCAACATTGGTTTCTTTCCCCCTTACTTATATTCCCTATAAAAATGTTCGTTGTTAGAATAAAGTACAAAGAACTTCTGAAGGATTTGCCTTCAATTGCAATTATATTGTTTGCTGGCAAAACGAAACTATCTATAGCCGCTGCATGTTTATGCACCTGTCCTGATTGATTCAGGGGCCTGTCGTTCAGCAGTTATCGTTTGTTGATGTTGTTCATTGGTATTTTTCCGTTTGGATATATCAATTAGATCGTTGGTTTTCCTGATCGAATTGTGTACGCTTATAATTTTGGGATCCTTTATAGCTTGCTGTTTGGTCTGTATCAAAGCCCGGTGTAAAAGGCCGTACTTTTACCTGCGTTTGTTATTGTCAGGTTGAGAACAACCCTCCCCCAGACAAGGTGTCATTTTACTGATGTAGAAAAGAAAATAGAAATACCAAGGATTTGTATAGTTCTTCTATACAAAACCTTTGAAAACTTAGAATTTTGTACTCAAAAAAAGGAGAGTTACATCATATTTTGAACTTTTTCTAAAAGAGGGGTCCACTTATTTTGAAGAATATTAACTGTTTAAAAAGTAAATGTGTTATAAATTTAACATGGTTAAAGTCCAGGAATATTACAAAATTCTTGGACATGTTTTGACCATTTAATACTAGATAGATATATAGTTCTTTGAGAAAATATGAACCCTTTTGTACAAACAAATATATTATAACTTATATTGATCCCTCATAAAACATGTAAAAGGGATATTTATAACATTAAGGGGTTGCCCCCAAACTGATTATGACTTGGATGGAGAATTGTCTCATTGTCAGTCAAACATACATAGACCAGATTTAATTATTTCTTGGTGAACAGGGAAAAATACTTCAGAAATTAAAGAAATGTCAAAATACAAGTTATAAATCAAGTTTTATTATTGTCAAAACCTACTATTTTATGTTTACAAAAAAAAAAAATATAATCGCTCGCCTTTACTTTTCAAGCTTCGCCTCAAAAATTTGCAAATTAAATATTTTTTTATTAAAATTTTCAAATCGCTCGCTCTCCCCACATTTTGGAGTCCAAAAATCCGTAGAACAAGAAATTAAATTGGTGTGGCCTTATTTGTAAAATGATTGGATTTGCTGTTTATTCGTCGATTTGTTTTTATCAAATTGTACAAATCCCATTCCTTTTTTTTGTATAGGAACTACTTTTAAGAAGAAGAAAAAAAAACTTTTGAATATTGATCCTTATATCAAGGAATCATATAAATACTTAAATGTGTACCTTTGTTAACATTTTAATCGCCATAATATAAATTAATCATATAAAGATACAAAAGTGTCACAATGAATTATCAATAACAAAGCTAGACACTACATATGAAGTCGGTTATCTATATCAGTTTGTACACTTGGCGGGATATCTGTATTCTCTCATCTGTAGGGCAAAACTCTCTTTACATTTTTGAAATATTTTACAATTGTTTATATGTATATATGAAACATCCGACCTAGCTTCAGATTAAAATCATTACCTTATAAGAGAACAAATTGTTTACATAGAAACAAAAAGTTCATTTTGTAGTTTCAGTGACTACACCAAGAATAAAAACACATGTTATGAATTGTTATCCTGCTACTTGTAGCAAGTAGGAAATATTGTATCGGAAAATGACACACCATCAACGTTAAGATGAAATAAGATGTGATTATGTTAAATATATAATAATACATATGAAAACAGTGCAAAAAATGAAATAATTTCAACATAATATACCAATCAAAATATAATGTTGAAATAATGCAACATATCATAATAATATTAACATGACTTCTGAGAAGGCTTGCAGATTCTCTTTACAAATAAACTTAGAATTATTACTTGATTTATTTTACTTGACTCGGCGGTGGTTAACCCGTTCGCTCATGATAGACCAGTCCATCTATAGACAGGTATTTTCATCAATGAAGCTTCCAGTTATGGTTTTTGAGCTGGTTAAATATGTAAACATTGTACGGCAAAATAAACAATGAGACACAGCTGTTGATTTTCTTGTAAGGCAATGTTTAAAAACATGTTAAATTTGTCACATTTTGGACTTGTGGATAGATATGAAAGTAAAACTATGAAGACATCAGTTGCACAATATGCAGATCTTGTTATTAAATACCGTTTTAAGATATTTATTTTCTTCCTTACATTCCGAAGGCTTTTTTATGGTGGAGAGGGGGTCCACGGGGATTACTTTCAAATATAATTGATCATATTTAAGGAAGGAAAAAAGGGTTCAATTTTTTTATTCTTTTTACAATTTTTTTTTTAAATAAATGTTACAATAAAAAAATGTCAAACAGAGTAAAAATACTAAAGCCGAATCGCGAACTTTAAATGCTATAAATTTTAACTATTATATCCGTCCCAATTAGTACACTCAATTTTTTGTATATCTGTTTGGTAACACTGATAAGGGATTAGAAATCAGTAATAATAACTATAACGGCAATCATCCTTATCACACATCTTCTTATGCAAATTGAAACGTAAGCTCCGCCCGATCCGTTGAAATCACATTTTAAGCCAAGCCTATATATATCTGATCCTACAATTGTGTATACGTCGATGAATATACTGTGGTCTAGTTGTCAATTATTTTACCTTCAAGATACGTTTGTTTTCAAAGTAATCAATATTGGTAGTATTGTATACATCATTTTTTGAACATGATACTCGTTTAATCCAAAATATTCCTCTTTACAACCCTTTTAAAAACAAATTGAACAAGCTCGGTATTTTGTATATGCTTGCAACAAATAGTATGAAACTACAAATAACTTTTTTTATGACAGAAGATGAAAAACATGTATGTCTGTTGGTGTTTTTTTAAGCGACTGGGTTGTCCGTTCTTCTTCCGACTCATGACATGGAATATCATTTGTGTCTTTTATCCCTCTTTTAGAATCAGGTATTGGTTAAATTGGGTTTTCATAAAGAACTTCCTTGTTTTTAAGTATCTTCAAAAATGGTGAATGGAAATTGGGAAAATCGAAAAGACAACAACCCGACAAAGGATAATATAACAACCGAAGGCCGCCTAAGGGTCTTCAAAGCAGCCAAAAAATCCCGCACCTAGAGGTTTTGCTCAGCTTTCCCTTAAGGGCTCACGTTACAGTTACAGGGGAGGTTATGACGTTGCTAACGTTAAATGTTATTTTCGCGACTTCAAACTGACATTTCGGGAAAAGATGCATTTTCAACTGATTTTCATCATTCCAACTGATTTAACTTTTTAACGAGTTCATGGACCCCTCTTTTTTTTATCTGACATATGATTATATGTACCAAAATTCACGAAAAAGTCAATGGTGCAATTTCTTTTTGAATTTTATAAATATACAGCAAAAAACGACGTTTTTATTTACTCGTTTACATTTGATGAATTTTAGCTATTTCTAAACAAAACATGTTATAAATTCACAGACTTATATAAAAGAGAATTTATAAACAATTTAACAAAAAACAGCTTGTGCTTATCTTTATTAAACAAACAAATATTGCATTTCTGTCTGGAGGAACATATGTCCACTAATCCGAATTTTGAGCAATTGTCTGAAATTTTGACCTAATTTTACTCAAAAAGTTGCACATGAAGGTATATTTTTTATTACTTTCTTACTATAAGCAGGTTAAAATAGCCTATAGATCTTAAAGGGAAAACATAATCACCGTCAAAACTGTTGGATATGCCCTTAAACAAAATGTGTACCAGTTAAGTCAAAATTGGTGTCATACTAAACCCAAAAACATATAAGTCAACTAAAATAAAAATAAAAACATACCAGACTAACATGACAACATATATGTTTTTTCTTGTCGAATATAGATTTATCAGAAAATACATGAAATAGTGGAAAAAGTGTTATTTTACCTATAATCATGTATACAAAGATTAATAATTAAGAAAAAAAATGCACGTTTTTAACGTTTAGTTTGTTATATTTAGAAAAATAGTAAATACTTTTCAAAGCAATTGAATAATAATAACACAACGTTCATGAAGTTCGTATATACATTTGTGTGATGGAAAGTGTACATTGAATAGTGTATGGCGCATAAGGAATCGGTATAATGTAGATTTCAACTCATTTAAGCATTCACTCTTGCAATTCCCTCAAACAGCTTTCATTATGATTAACATTGACTGCAGCTAGTCGTGAACGATTCAAAAGGATAATTGGAAAAGGGAATGGCGTATAAGTTGTTTTGCTGTAATTACATGATTTTATTCTGTAGTTGTGTTTGTTGTATAGTAACACGATAAAAAGTGTACTCATTCAGAGACTGTATACTGTGAGTAACGTTAATTTGAATAGTGGTAACGTAAAAACTCGAGACAAAGTTTGCGTAGTGATTATCTTTTCATCACGGACTACATTTCCTGAAACAACCGTATGATTTTTATTATCAGAATGCGACAGAAGATGACTGAGGAATTCGGGAAAGTAAATTATGATTTAGCTGCAGCGATTGATATTGGAACATCAGCGTCAGGATATGCATATTCAACTAAAACTGCATTCAGTAGTAATCCACTCAATATCATATCAGAACAATGCTGGAATAAGTTTGGTTTATGTAAAGACGAGACAGAAAGGAAAACAGCATCATGTATCCTTTTTGATAAGGAACAGAATTTTGTGTCTTTTGGATATGATGCTCAGCACAGATTTGCACAGCTTCAATCTAAAAACGAAGATGCAAATTATGCCTTTTTTCAACACTTTAAAATGTGCTTATATGAACAACAGGTGAGTGTAATGTTTAATCTCTTACCAAAATACAAGGTCTAAAAGTGTGAGTAAAACTTAAGTCATGTTTAATTAAAAGTCTACTGAAATCAAACATGCAACTCTGCAGTATTTTGAAAAAAACACAACAAATTACTTTAATACTCGTTCGTGTGTTTGTGTTTATGACTTTGCAGTATACATCATAAACATGCCTTTTGGCTTATAATGTTTTATGACAAAACATCTTTTTAAATGTTTCCTGTCTATGATTTTGATTCTTTGCGTGTATTTATTTTGCTAACAAGAGGCATATATTTTCCACAATTTTGTAGTTAATCATTTGTTGTTAAGTTTGATGTGCAGGTGACAAAGTTGACAAAAAATACAGATTTGAATAATTGTTTGCTTCTACAGCATGTATCGGATTGTGATGCTTTTGAGGACTTGCATTTATTGTTTCAATTATTGTATATTTCAACGTTGTAGATAAAAAATCGAAAACATTTAAGAAAACTCATCAAATATAGAAAAGTTTTACTATTACTGGTTATTCTTGAATCAATCAGTATAACATGCGTATAGGATGTTGATATGTTACCTTTCAATAAAATATATCACTTAAAGCTGCTTCAACTTTTATTAATAGCTTATAATTTCTTGCTTTAAAATTGAATATTTACAGGTACCTTTACAGGATCTCATGATCGAGGATGTCCGTGGAATAGTTAAAATCTCAGCAGAAAAGATTTTTATGTATACAATTAAAGCTATTACTGATGCATTAATAGAACAAATAAGAAAGGCGAAACTTTATACATCGACAAATAAAGAAAACATTAGATGGGTTATTACTGTTCCTGCTATTTGGGATGATAGAAGCAAGCTTTTCATGAGACAATGTGCAATATTGGTAAGAGATATTTGTACATACTTTTTATAAAAAAATAATACATTGGCGTCAGATAAGTCGGAAATTTCTCAGTAAGTAATAAAGAATTGCTAACATGAACATTATTTGAACATTTCAGTCATTAAGTTAAGATGGTTCTTAATGTTTCTTTGGTATACGACGAACATTTTTGGCAAATACAACACGTTTTGATTAATTGATGATTGTTGGTTGCTTAACATACAGAGTTAAACAATGTTGACATGTTCAGGACGGAAGCCAATTTTAAATTATAGAGTCCGATACATTTATAATCACCTTTTCAAAGTCTGTAAATGTAACAATGCTGAATAATCTTTAAGAGGTATGTCTCTGCCTTTTTGTTTACAGGCAGGCCTACAACCTCTACAAATTTTTATTGCACTGGAACCAGAAGCAGCATCAATTTTTTGCAATAACTTGGCAACAGAGAGACCAGAAAATATTGCGGATGGTTTTATTAAGCCAACAGAAGGGACAAAATATATGGTGGTGGATATAGGAGGTACATAAAGTGTTATTTTGTCAAATCGTTCGAGCCAATTTGTTTACATTTAGTTTAAAATAGATTCCCTTTGCGAATGTAAAAAAATAACCAAATATATTGTATATCATAAGAAGACATATTTACTTACAGGTTTTCGTAGTAGCAGACTACCAATGATGCTATTGATTTGCAGTTTGCATTTTAAATGTCTGCTTACGTTTATGTTATGTTATCTTTATTGTTTGAATATTTAATTACTTCAAGAAATACAATTGAATATGAGTTCATAACGGTAGTAAAATAAGCGTATACTTGCACTCTCAGCTATAATCAGTCGACTATATCATCATTAAAACGTTATACACATAATGTGTAAGTTAATTAAAAAACACTATTTAGTCATAAATATGTTATCACCTAAGTTATATATAGATGAGTATTAAAGCAATATGCGAAAAACGAAGAAATGTTATTCACACCAATACTTACGATTAATTATTGTCTTGTAATTTGTTTTCTTTGATCATATTTTATATCTTTTTAGGAGGAACCACGGACATAACTGTTCATGAAAAACTTGAAAACGGAATGCTAAAAGAACTTACAAAGTCATCTGGCAAAGGAATCGGTGGAACAACAGTAGACAAAGCATTTCTAGAAATGATACAGGATAAACTAACAGAACCCGTGTTCAATTCGCTCAAAAAAGAAAATCCTGTTGTGTTTCTAGATTTACGTAAAGATCTGGAAGAAGCTAAGAAGTCTGTTACAGAAGAAGACTCGGATATTCTTGACATCCCTATGAATTACAGCGCTATTAATTCTATATCAAAAAGGCAATATAATACTAGTATTTCAAAGCAAATCACAGATATAATAATAGACGAAAACCTTCAAGTAGATAACGAAACTATTAAAGATTTATTTAAATCTACTACTGATGGTGTACTTACTACTATAGAAAATGCATTACAGTTCGACGAAGCTAATGAAGTTTCTATGATTTTATTAGTAGGTGGATTTTCAAATTGCGAGATTATTGAGCATGCCATAAGAAATCGTTTCGAAAATAAACGGATTATAGTTCCAGTAGACGCAGGTACCGCAGTAATGCAAGGAGCTGTTATGTATGGTCATAAACCAGAAGTTATATACAATCGAATCACAAAATATACGTATGGTATTGGAGCTCAAATTCCATTTGACAATAAAAAGCATGATCCTTCAAGAAAATTTGTACAAGGCAAAAACGTTTTGTGTGGAAAAGTATTCGATATAATTGTGTCTCGCGACCACAATATACCTCGTTATTCTAATCTGTCGAGGAATTACTGTATAATTCCAAAAGGGAACAAACATCAATCTTGTATATATATTTCTGACAAATCTTGTCCCAAATACATTGATGAAGCAAATTGTAGGAAAATTGGTACACTTGAAATTACGCTTCCAAATACCAAAGACAGAAAACGAAGTATTGAAGTTCATTATTTTTTTGGAGACACAAGCTTGAAAATTAGGGCTTATGATCCAGAGTCTAGACAAGAATTTGAATCAACTGTTGTCATTGATTAAACTGTTTTATTTTATATGGAAAAAGCTTTAGAAAAGTGTTTTGAAAATAGACTATGAACTTCACATTTTATTTGTACTCACTTATGGTCAGAATTAAAAAGGCAATAAAAAATAAATACGTAAAAAAATGTTTTTTTATTTAAAAAAAACGACATTAACAAATTAATGGAAAGACCTTTTTCTGATTATTTTTCTTCTTCTGCCGTTTGAAATGCTTTTTTGTCTTACGACATATCGAATAGATTTTTGGCCATTGATGTTGTACAGTAATGGGGGTTTCAAAACTCACCCTGTGTGACCGAACACTTATTCTTATTGGAGTTATCTCCCCGCATCCCCTTTTCTTTTTATCGCTATATCTAAAAAACGTAAAAGATTTTAACAAACTGTTCGTTCGTCTATTCTTAAGACTGATTTGGTTAATTTTGACTGAAGTGATCGGAAGACATCTTAAAGGAGTTATTCCCATTTGAAAGTTTAAGATAGGCGATATGTTGGATAAATTCATACGCTTTAAGTCATAGAGACCTACATTTTTTTTTATATGAAGTCCTTGATTCATTTGAAGGAAATTGAGGTCAAGGCCAAAGTTAAAGGTCATGTGATAAATTTTTAATTTTGCATGTTATCGTTATTCAAAAGAAACTGTTACAGTAAATGATATGATGTGTTTGCCAAATTACTGTGTGCAATAAGGCGCAACTTCAACCTATTTAAGTGGAAGGGTGTTATGGTTCAATCCTTATAGGATTTTTTCCACTTATGTATTTGAAATCAGTATTTTTCCACAACCATACACGTGATTGACCTGTGGTCTTTTGATTTGAGATCACTGACCTATGACCTCAAAATTGAGGTCAAGGTCAAAGGTCAAACATTCTTGCATTTAGATCTGGAAATGCGGATATTACGTTTTATATAAAAATTGTCAACGAATATAATTTTCGGCAGAGGACTTCAAATAAGAAAAGGATAGCTTAAATATGTGATAAAAAGTTATCTATACACGAGTCTTGCAATTAGTACTAACGAGAACGGATATGTTTTAAATAGATTGTTTTGATGTCTTCAATATAAGTAGGTTCCTTTTATTTTTATACACTTTAATGCACTTTAATTATTTGTGTAATGTTTTTAAATACCAGTTTACGTTGTTAGTTCTCGTGTTCAACAATTATAGCGTCTTAAATATTGTTTTGATTTCTCAAAACACAATTCAGATTCATCGTACATATATAGTAAAACGAAATATTTTATTTTTTCTCTCACTCAGATCGAATATGGCAGTATCAAACACTAAAGTGAACAGATTTAAATTGGTAGCTGCTATCGAAATTGGAACTCCATTTTCCACTTACGCGTTTTCAACAGTAAATGGTTTCCAGAAAGATCCGCTAGACATTCAGCAGATAAAAACATGGTATAGTGATAGTAAGCGAAAGGGTATTACAAAGACATCAACATGCCTTCTTCTGGATCAGAAATTACGTTTCGTTTCTTTTGGTAACGACGCCCAAGAAGAATATGCGCAGTTGAAACACACGAAGAAAAACACCGAATATCTATTTTTTAGGCATTTCAATCTACAGCTTTATGAAAGTAAGGTGAGATGAAAAAAGGCAATTAGTGTGTATTACTATGGTTTCAAAAAAACTATTAGTATACATCAACATTTTTATTCTTTTTTTTTAATTTAAACTGCATATAGTTATGATATAAACATGTGATTAAGTCACAGATGTATTAATATATCAAGTATATCACTTAGCTGTAGCATTATAATAGGTTTTAACAAAAAAGCGTATCTGTATGGTATGTTTTAAGAATCACATCTGTTCTACCTTGTGAACTTCCCACATGTGTCCTTTGGAATGTTAATAAGATGAAATACATTTCGTGATCAAATCGAAAGGAACACATTCAATTTACTACTTATTTGTTCGGATAGAATCGGTCTTTGTGCGAGTGATGTTTATAGAAAAGTATTATCGATTTTTGATACCTCTATACTCTCATCCTGTATATTCTAAACATGCCATTTTATTTTACATAACGCAAATATCAACCTATATCAATACGAAACATGACCGTTTTATTGTTTAATCAAAACAAACGGACCAGGTTTTCTCAACAAAGGAGTAGGTCCGGTAAGGGCCGATTTTGGACTCAAATTTCAGCTTCATCTGACAAAAATATTTTAGACACTTTTTAAACACTTGAGTGTCTATTTCAGCTGATTCAATTAGTTTATGTGAAAGAGTTTAACTGATTTACTCATTAAAAACGCTCCGATTCTAGCTTAAATATGAAAAATCTATCAAATATGCCAACAAATGTCACTGTTCAGATGTTTATTTTTGTCAAAAATGAAAGTAGTCGCATCCGTGTTCATCCTCAACCTTTATATATGTTATGTATTATCATCAAATTCAGCTAAGATTTCAATATTAAGGATGAAAACACATGCGGCCACTTTCATTTACAACGGAAACCGTCTAAAATTTAGCTAAAATGCAGAAATTGTGTAGATTTCAGTAATTTAGCATGACTTTATGATGTACCTAATATATGTGCATTGTATTGTCAAAAACAGCCCATATTCATGTAGCAGAAGCATTTTAATTTCTAATAAATAACTTAAGTTTAAATATAAACATTTTTGTAAAACTGCTTTATTTTGGGACCAAAAAGGGGTCTTACTAGACCTACTCCTTTGACATGATTGATCTTTATTTAGGAACCATTTAAAAAACTTCAGTTGAATGATCTTGATGGAAATGGAAAAACCTCAGCTAAACGTGTATATACAATGGCTATCATAGCACTGAAAAACGAACTTCTTCAACAATTTGAGACAGATGAGCGACTATCAAATGAGGCAGATATTCTTTGGATTTTATCTACCCCTGCTGCATTTCCAGAAGACTCTATTTCCTTTATGAAAGAATGTGCAAAACAGGTATTACGTAAAATGAATTTAAAATGATAAAAACTATAATGTGATCACTAGATTGCAATGTAATGACACCAAGTAAGTCCTTTCGACATAATAATAATTATGATGATGCATGAACAGATTGACATAATCTGGACACGTAACATTTTTTGGTCATGTACCTCTGTCTATATAATTCTTATGCATACTTTGCTTTCAAATATTAGGATTACAATTTATTATATAAAAACAAATGATGTGGTATGAGTGACAAATCTCCATCCAACTCACATTGTATAAAAATTAATAACGGTCTATCTATGAAAAAAGAGAAACAAGAACACGTATGAAACACAGTAACAAAGGGAAAATACTGAACAACAGGCCCCTGACTTGTTAAAAAGTAAAATCACAAAAATACTGAACTTAGAGGAAGATCAATTGGGAAAGTCCATAATCACATGGCAAAATCAAATAACAAAACGCATCAAAAACGAATGGACAAGAACTGTCATATTCCTGACTTGGTACAGGCATTTTCAAATGTAAAAAATGGTGGATTAAACCTGGTTCTATAGCGCTAACCCTCTCACTTTAATGACAGTCTCATCAATTTCCGATATTTTGACATTGATGCGTTAATACATTTTATATCAAATTCCCAACAGTAAGGTCGCACACTTCATTAAAGACGTTTGGAGCCTTACAGTTATATGTAAGATAAAAAAAAACGTCTATTCAGAACAAAAGACATATACATATTCATGTGTGTTAAACAAAATTTAAAGTCGAAAACAGGTTATTATTAGTACATCTTTCATTTTGTTTGACATTTTTATAATTTGTTGTACGCTAATTTAAATTTATAATACATATAGTTTTTAAGTTTAATTGAAGTAAACAAATTGTTTTAAAATTGAAATTTATTACTTTCATATTTACTCTTTCGGAAATAAAATCAACAAGTGTTATCACAGGCTGGTATACGTGGTGAACAACTATCTATTTTATACGAACCAGAAGCAGTATTAATTTACCTGCACTACCTCGGTAAACTAAACAAAGAAAACACTACTGACTCTGAACAGCAATTAGATAACAGATATATCATAGTAAAAATGGCAGGTAAGGTATTTGTAATTATACAATCGTTTTTTTTTACAATTGTTGGGTAACCTATCACAATATTCTTAATAATACAAGTTGTACATTAAGTGAATTATTGGAAATTGTTATCGATAGACTATAATAAAAGGTAGGTGTCGCTAACAGTTGCATGTACGTTATTGGATGACAAAAATGAAGAAAACACATCGAATATTGTATTGATTATGCTATATGAACCAAATACGCATGATTCAAAAGGAACGATAGACCTGAACTGTTCATTATAACTAGTGTAGCATTCAGTTCAAATAAGTACATTTTAAAAATATTGTGGCCTTGGCATGTGTAACTTACTAATGATTTAAGATGAAATTTATTCACCATTTCTAGCGCAGTCGATCCGATCACAGAGAATTTAACTCGCAACTGTTTTGAATGTCCCTGTGTAAACTTGGGGCATATTTTGCACATAACTGTATTGTTTTTCAAGCTCCGAAGGAATCAATTGGTGATTTTATGGTCGCAACTCAGGTTATTTGGCGACACGTGAGCAAAGCCAGTAAACGGTTGTTCATGACCCTCAAATCACTTGTTAATGCCGTCTGAGCTTGAAATACAATATTGTTATCTGATAGTAAACAACGTTAAAACATTTAAAGTCTGCCATACGTCGTCTTTGCTTGTGCGTACATTTTCACAGCATTAATTGGGAAAAATGTCATAAAAATTTGCGACGTTTACCAATCAAAATGGACGTTCCAAACGATGTTGCATAGAGAATAATACATGGCAAAATCCGTATCATATGTCGTATCATCCCGAGACACCAATATCAGCCCAACGGCCTTTAGGACTGAGGGATGATATTGGTCGAGAGTGATACGACATGTGATACGGATTTTGCCATGTATCATATACTTTATTAAATATTTTAACAGAAGAGTATTATATTATATGAACTGTTTTCTGATCCATAGCACTGGGTTACCTTCAGTTCTACTTTTGTCTTGTTTTAAAGGCCTTAAAAGAACTGCTCAATTACTTAGACGAAGCACCTAGGTTACCTTTCAATTTGCGTGCTGTTGTTTTAAAACCATTTTGTTTATTATTGTATTTTTTTGAGTGTTTTGTATTTCTTATAGTTTCATTTAGTGTGCCAAAAAATATGAAAACTTTAAGTTCGGGACGTCACATACCAAACAAGACGCCATTCAATAAATTGCGTCACGCCCGAATAACCGTTCTATTGATCCTGTATTTTGAGGAAAAAAAAACTGACTTTATGTAAAAAAAAATAGTGGTGTGATAATATCAGATTATTACATGGCTTTTTTCATACCGCATGTATTATCAGCCCAACAGCCGCATGGCTCGAGGGCTGATATTGACCGAGGGCTGATAATACATGCGATATGAAAAATGACATGTTATGATCTTTTTATCATATGCTTCAACAATGGAGAAACATAACAGATTCATATATTAATCCTTTCACGTGGTTCACAAACAGAAGTTCAAAGAGTGAGAAGTTCACGGACGTCGGTCCCCAAATTTAGTACATTCGACATGAAACCTTTCTACCATATGCCTCAACAGAGAAGCAAAACATTTAAATATGGACGAATTGACAAAAAAAAACCCATCAATATACACAATGAACACTATTAGGAAAAGTAAACTTTTTCAAAGTAACGCCTCTGGGTGCGGGAATTTTTCGCTACATTGAAGACCTGTTGGTGACCTTCTGATGTTGTTTTTTTCTATGGTCGGGTTGTTGTCTCTTTGGCATATTCCCCATTTCCATTCTCAATTTTATTTCTAAATTGTGTTTGAAACTTTTAAAAAAATGCATTTCTTTCATAATTTGTTTGTTTTTTATTTGTTTTTTTATTAATATTTTATGCAATATACTTTTCAGTATCCAAATAATTGTTTTGTAAACTATTTTGTAATGTTTTTCACTGAAAACGTAGCATTGAGGTGTATTTTCCAGAATATGCCGAGTATCACCGGAATGCCATGCCATAACGTTACGAAAAGGCATGTGATAACAATCGTAGTATGTGATAAACTTTTCATATCAGCCGGCTAAGCACCAATTCGATAAATACGGAATTTACGTAAATTTAATGCTATTATCATACAGTAAAAAATATATGTTATTTAGTCTAAGTATATGATAAAGGGTAGGACTGTGATAAAGAGTATGCGATAAAGGGTGCGCATCAAAGTTGCGCGATATGGATTAAACAGCAGGCTATTTATCAAATATGTAAAACTACTGTATTTACTACTAAACATTTGATAAATTTGAATATCCAGTGAATGCAGTTGATAGATATTTGTAAATATAATCTGTTATAACATTTCCCTAGTATAAACCTAGCTCTTCATTTTGGTGGTCACCGACTGCTTGACTATGTGGTACCAAAATAAAAGTATATTTATATATCAAGATTACTTCCATTAGCAATGCAATTTTTGTACACTTTTGTTATGTTTCTTGAAATGCTTCTATTTTAGGTAGGTACAAAAGTAGAATTGCAAAATGTTATCTAGCCGGGTATAACACAATCTATTTATACCAAATATGAAAAACCAGGTCAAAATGTTATGGATATCTCAAGACCGTATATGGATTTGAAGTCCTTAAAATAAGTAATACATATCGGTTAAGAATTCAAATTAAAATCTGAAAGCTTTTTATTACGACATTCACTCTGTATTCACACTACCTGATCAGATTCCTCCGACATAGCAAAATGAAATAACTGAAACCGAAGCTTAATGTTTTTGATTTCTGTATCTTTGTCAAAGGAATAGTTTTATTATTTTTAGAAAGTTTATACATTGACTATTGTTTTGAAAATGCCTACTTTAACATTTCCTAAACTATATTAAACATGTCAAGCAGGACTAAGTCATGTTAATGCAAACGCAGTACATTACCATCTTTTTCTAATTTATTAAGGGAAGAGTTTCGAAGCAGCCGTCGTAAAAATTGATATAAATCGTCAGTTGAGTATCCTCGACAAGAAGAAAGAGATAGACAATGATACGAGGTTTGGCATTTGGAATGATCTTGTTGACCTAGAATTTTGGAAAATGCTGAATAGAATCTTCGGTCAGCCTTTTCTAACAAAAATTAATGAAGAAAAACCGATTTCATACATGAGAATTTTAAAACAATTCAATGAAATGAAAACGAAAAATGAAAATTTCCTGACAATGTGGTTTCCCTGGAAAATGTGGAACACTTTTTTTCAATCATACGCAGCAAAATCAATAGACGAAGCCATTTATTGTTCTCCATACCGCAGAGATGTAAAAATCTCCCACGAAGATGATCGTATGCAGATGTCGCTTAAAGCTTTACAATCTTGCTTTCAGTCGACGGTTAACCGTTTGGTTTCGCTACTTGACACTGTGTTTAAGACTAACATAGCCAGCAACGTTATAGACATAATAATTGTTGGCGATTTAGCTGAACGTGAAATAATAAAAAAAATAATACAGGAATATTTCCCTTTAAAAAAGATTCATGTTCCAGCATTACCAAACTTGGCGATAGTGAAAGGCTTAGTTCTGTTCGGTCATACACCTGAAATCATTGGAAGAACATTAAGCAGGTTTGTTTTATTGAACTAGATTATTGTACTAGTATCTGTTTATATTAAACTCACATTTTGAATCAATGTCAAGGTATTGTTTACGCAACGAAAACTTAAAACAATTTATATGGATATAGGAAGATGTGGTGTGAGTGCCAATGAGACACCTCTCCATACAAATAACAATTTAAAAAGTAAACCATTATAGGTTAAAGTACGGCCTTCAACACGGAGCCTTGGCTATATACTGCCATCATCAATATCAAGTTTCTGTACCGAAAATATTCAAGAATGGAGAAATAGATAAGGTAAACTGAGGGATTGCTAACAAAGATACATAATTTATACATTTGACTTTTCTACCCTTTACACAAGTATTCCACATTCCAAACTAAAAGAAAAATTGAAAGAGTTGGTATTACTTTGCTTCATAAAAAAGAATGGCCAACGTAGATACAAGTATCTTGTCTTAGGGAATGATAAATCATACTTTGTAAAGAATCACTCTGATTCAAACAAAAAATTCTCTGAAACCGATATTATCAATATGCTTGATTTCTTGATTGACAACATATTTGTAACGTTCGGAGGACGTGTTTTTCAACAGACTGTCGGCATCCCAATGGGAACAAACTGTGCACCTCTACTTGCCGACTTGTTTCTTTATTATTATGAGGCTGACTTTATGCAGGAACTTCTTAGGAAGAAAGATAAGAAGTTAGCAATATCCTTTAACTCTACTTTCCGCTATAAAGATGACGTTCTTTCACTAAACAATTCAAAATTTGGTGACTATGTGGAACGCATCTATCCCATCGAATTGGAGATAAAGGATACTACAGATACAGTTAAGTCGGCTTCATATCTTGACTTACATCTAGAAATTGACAATGAGGGTCGGTTAAAAACAAAACTTTACGACAAAAGAGATGATTTCAGCTTTCCAATTTTGAACTTTCCATTTCTAAGTAGCAACATTCCAGCAGCACCTGCATACGGGGTATATATCTCCCAATTGATACGATATTCCCGTGCTTGCATTTCCTATCATGATTTTCTTGATAGAGGGTTACTGCTCACAAGGAAGCTATTAAACCAAGAGTTCCAAATGGTGAAGTTGAAATCATCCCTTCGTAAATTTTACGGACGCCATCACGAGTTGGTTGACCGTTATGGAATAACCGTTTCACAAATGATATTGGATATGTTCCCTACGTCGTACCTACAATCCCCTTCCCTTTCATGAATGTGACCTACCGAATTAGACTATTTACCGGATTTGTAATCACATAAGCAACACGACGGGTGCCACATGTGGAACAGGATCTGCTTACCCTTCCCGAGCACCTGAGATCACCCCTAGTTTTTGGTGGGGTTCGTGTTGTTTATTCTTTAGTTTTCTATGTTGTGTCCAGTGTTCTATTGCTTTTCTGTTTGTCTTTATCATTTTTAGCCATGGCGTTGTCAGTTTGTTTTAGATTTATGAGTTTGACTGTCCCTTTGGTATCTTTCGTCCCTCTTTTATAAAGATAATTGCCTCTTTGGTTTTGTGGTATCTTGTTGGAGTTGAGTGCAGGGGTCTGTGTTTAAATCACTGCTGGGAAAAAATCAGAGATTGTGAAACCATTATAAAATGCTCAGCCTAGTAAATAAGTAAGGAAGTAAGTAAGTAAATAAATTTTATTTAGAGGCGGCATCTATAAACATAATAGCAGACAAAACATGAGCTCTGGTGAGCTCTTTAACCGACTATAGCTAAGCACAACTATTTTGAATTAATAGCAAACACCTATTGTTTCGGAGTCGCAATAGTATTCGAGAAGAGAAATTTTTTATCGATGTCATGCTTTAATCTTGACAACTTAGTCAACATCATAACCTGTAATTATAAGTAAGAAAAACACTAAACAAGAGATTTCATAAGCACATTCAAACCCATAAATCGAAAACTATGACAACTCATAGCCAAAAAGAAATGGAACAGATATACAGACACATATTATTACACAAAACAAAACAAAGAAAAAATTAGACTTAGCAGAACAAACTTGGGGGTTACCTCATGTGTTCTAGAAAGGTATAAAGATCTAGCTCCACATTTGGCACCTGTGAAAATATTTATATATCACTCATCGGATATAAAAGCGTGTCAAATATATTCACATCATCATTCATATAACACATGGTAATTATGAAATTCAAAATGTTTTACTTATAACACTTATACAAAAGATTGCACGACAAAAGAATCTTTCAACAGGTTAAAACCATTGTTACAAATACCTTATATTGTTTTGTTTCATTGTTTATATCGACAGCAAATGTTTATCCATCAACGACTATCTTGCAGTGGTTGCTATCGATTTCGGGACAGCTAACTCTGGATTTGCATTTTCTACCAGAGATAGATACAAGGCATCTCCTTTAAACATATCTCTCATGAAAATAAAGAAAACAACTGACCCGAAGCATAGTACTTCTATCCTTTTAGATGAAGCTACGCGTTTTGTTGAATTTGGAAAAAAGGCACAAGATAAATATGCACACATTCAAACGTCAGATAAAAAGGACACCTACTATTACTTCGAAAATTTCAAGATGATGCTCTATAACAGTAAAGTAAGTTTATACAATAATTATAGGTATTGAATACATTCATCATAACTGAGCTGATTTTCAAGGGGACCACCTTTACGAATCATTCAGACATACGGTTTTGAAATTGTGCGACGACTTTTCTATTGACCAACTCGTATTTGCTTTTATTTAAACTTCATTTACCCATTTCATGTTTGCTAGCTTGCTCTGTCTTCTTTATGAATAAATATCCGTAAACTTCGGTAGCATCAAATGAAGACAACCACTTATCAAAATGAACGTCGTACTGGTTCAATTGTTTGATTCAATTAAACGTCAAACTTGTTGTATATTTAGAAACATTTAATATGGAATAACCTTTTCTGGTAAATAAAAAGATCACGTTTCATGAGAGCTCACTAAAAAGAAACATGATTTTGCTACTGATATTTGATATTATAACGGAGTATTGAGAGGTTAAGTTTCCCTCAGTTTTAGTTTGTTACCCCGATTTTGTTTTTTGTCCATGGATTTATGAGTCTTGAACAGCGGTATATTACTGTTGCCTTTATCTAACTTAATGCCGAAACGTTTCTGTTTAATATCTGCACTAAATTTAAATCGAGTTATGACAGCAAAAAAGTTTCTTGTATTATATTTTATATGTTCGCCTATTATATATTTTTCTACCGTTTCATGTTTCTGCAATAGAAGTCGCTTTATATCATTTTTTTATTAATAAAAAAGATACCTCTGAGAGACCTTCGTTTAATGGACATTCAAGAAAATCCGCATAGAACTGTGTTGGCTCAAGATGTTGTTGCTTCGGCTATCCAAGAATTACGAGAAAATGCTTTAGATGAAATGAAAAAGAATGGAACACCAGCTTGTGCAGAAGAAATACGATGGGTGCTTACAGTTCCAGCAATATGGCCGGATGATGCTAAGCTGTTTATGAGAGAAAGTGCAGCTCAGGTAGAGTTCTGTATCTTTAATTAACGTATTTCGACTGCTTTTACGAACAAGTTTTATAAATTCGTTATTCATATTTTTTGAAAATGTCTGCATCATAGCTGTTCAACTGCATTTTATATGAAAATATATTTAAAATTTTTTTTTATCAAATAACATGCAGAAACAATATATTGCTACATGTCTATCAGTAAAGCACAATTCTTGATTACATCAAAAATGAAACACGTGCATACACCATTATTAAAATAAGATGAATAATTTAATTACATTTTATACTCTTTAGAACATTTGTATATTTGATATATTCATCTTTAAAGATAAGTTGTAGACAGTCGTATGTCCAATATTTTTCTTCCGATACAACTCAATCAGCAACATTCATATGAAATATAATTCGGACAAATCAGTGTGTTTTGATAACAAGTATTGAACAAATCGTAGACTTACATGACTACAAGCGAATTGTCTTCACATTACTCATAGTCGAAACTTACAACTTACAACTCTCATTAGCGCCATGTGTCGCATAGGGCGCGAATGGAAGCCTTCCATCTGATTCTGTCTGCTGCTGCTTGTTGTGCTTTCCTTATCTACCATTCGTCACCAAGTTTCTTTTGGTCTTCCTTCATTTCTCTTCCTGGTGGTGTCCATGTCAAGACGATTCTACACTCATTCCATGGGTCCATCATCAGGATGTGACCTATTCAACTCCATCACCTGTTCTTAATGGTGTTGGTTATGCTGCACATGTTGGCCTTTTGTAGCAGTTCTGCGTTGGATATCATAGTTGGACAAAATATCTTAAAGATTCTACGCAAGTTCCTTATGTTGAAGGAGTTAAGTTTATCTCAATCTCTCTTGCTTATCTTTCAACATTCTGCCCAATATAACAACACTGATATCAATTACATTGCTTTTATCAATTTTCATTTTGGTGTTTCTACTGTATTGGTTTGATGTCCATATTTTTCTTAATTTATAGTATGCTGCTCTTGCTGTTTTATTCTATTCCTTATGTAGGCTGTTGCATTGTCGTTGGTATCTTTGACCGACCCAAGGTAGGTAAAGCTGTCTACTATCTCTATTTCTTCGTTGTTCAATGTAATAGGCTGGATGTTGTTTCCATTACACCTTAATTTACTTTTTCTCTTGCTTATTTCCGAGCCAGTTGTTTTAACTATTGTTTGTATATCATCTGTTTTAGCTTGCAGTTGTGTTCTTGTTGTTGATAGGAGAGCAATATCATCTGCAAAATCGAGATCTTCTAATACCTCTAATCTTCCCCAGTTAATATCACGCTTATTCTGTGTTGTTTGCTTTATTATCCAATCTATAACCAGCAAGAAAAGGAATCCAGACATTACACACCCTTGTTTTTTAAGGTTCTAGATGGAGAGTGTCAAATGCCCTTCTGAAGTCAATGAAGTTGATAAATAGGGTCTGTTCCATTCAATGCATTGTTCTATAATATATTTAAGGATAAATATGTGGTTGCTACAGCCTCGACCTCTTCGGAACCCAGCGTGTTCTTTACTTAGTATTTTGTCGATAGCATCTCTAATTCTGTTGATTAAGATTCTGCAGAGGACGTTCCCAGGTACAGATAGTAAGGTTATTCCTCTCCAGTGTTCACACTCTTCTGAATTTTTTTTTTTTTTTTTGAGAGTTTAATTATAATTCCCTTTTGCCAGCCTGTTGGTATTTCTTCCCTGTTCCAAATCATCAGTCTTCAATAGTTCAGCTTGTAGCTTGTCAATACCTGGAGCCTTAATATTACTGAGTGCCCTTATACTTTTTATTATCTCTTCTATGGTTGGTGGTACATATCGACAACATATGAAGGCTGAATATCGGCTAGTACTGGTGGATCTTTCGCATTTAAAATTTCTTCGAAGTGTTCTTTCCATCTCCCTGACTGTTCCTTCTTGTTGGTTATTACATTCTCTTTCTTTTGACTTTACAGTTCTGTTCCCTCTTATGCCGCTGTTGGAAATTTTCTTACTCAGTATATATACCTTGTTCTGCTCTCCTCTTTTTGCTGACTCTTCTGCACTTTTTGCAATATTGTCAATATATTTTCTTTTATCATCTCTTGTACTAAATTTTACCTCCTTGTTCTTATCTTTATAAGTGGATAAGTCCGACAATTTATAGAACACAAAACATAAAAACACAACTAAGCAATTTGTGTTCTGTCTTTTGAGAATCTTTTGTTATGATGTTTGAGTCTATTTGAAATGTCGTTCGGTTTCAAAAACATGTGATAAAAGAACATAAATCAACACGTTTATCTAATATTATAGTCAAACTAGATTATTAGAAAGCACTATGTACTAAAACTAATATTAAAAAAATGAATGAGGGGTACATAGATAGGATTTTATCAAAAATATGACCAACCCATATAATTTTTTTTTTCAAAACTCATCATTTTTTTTAAATCATCTATAACACAAACTTGAGGTTATATTGGGTTTTTTTTTGGTTAAAAAAAACAAAACTCTCAAATCGTCAGTCAATTTCATAACTTTCTCAAACAAACACCAACCTGAATGTACATTTTCTAATGATAAAATTTATTCAAACAGGTCTACTTGATCTTAAGTGAAAGAATGAGAAAGTTTAGTTTTGAAACTGTAAAAACATGAATATAGCCTAACATTGGTAAAAAATAATGATAAATGGGACATCCGCAAGAGCTTTTCAGCCCAGAATGACCGTTGAAGATACACATTAGATTATCAATTTTGATTTAAAGTCTGTTTTATCTTTAGAGTACTGTATATACAATTCCTTGAAGTCCCTATGTTAAATTCGTAGAATCATAAATGCCTTTCAAACATTTAAAATCTTTAAACCTACTTTTTTAAACGTTTTTTTACAGGGCGGAATACCACCGGAACGACTACTTTTAGCATTGGAACCGGAAGTTGCCTCTGTCTATGTACAGTGGCTTGAGACTGATAGATCCAAATCCGGTGAATATAGTATAGCAGCCCCAGGAACTAAATATCTGGTAGCTGACATTGGCGGTAGTTATTCAACAAATAAATATATAATGGGAAAATTAATATTGTTATTACACATGTACATGTTATAGTCATTGATGGATTGACAACCGATTCATTTGCGTTGGATTCTATTTTTCTAGAACCAACGCTTTCTCAATATGTCTCTCAAATGGATTTATCGGATGATATTCAATTGTGTCCTTTATGTGTCTAATTAGGTCTTTCCACTTTTCTGTGGAAAGACCTATTGTTTTTCTTCTGATTATTAGGTCTTTCCACTTTTCTGTGGATAGACCTATTGTTTTTCTTCTGATTATTTTTTTTTTCTTCCGCCTAATTTTGTTCTTGCGATAAACATTTGTTTCGCAATATGTCGCTTAGATATTTTGTATATGATATCGAACAGTTTATGCGCTTTTGAAATTTACCCTGCGTAAACAAATACTTTTCTTTGTAGGAGTTATCTCCCCAAACACTGTTTTCCTTGTGAGCGCAACTCCTTCGCAAACGTAAAATATTATGACAAATTTATTTTACAAAATTGCTCGTTATATCCTTTGCATGATTTGTCCTATTTTGACCGAAGTGATATGAATGCTCCATACGAGAGTTATTTCCCCTTATTCATTTGATATAAGTGAATTGCATTTCTAACTGGTAAACCATAATTGATAGAGACCTAGGATCTTTTGATTTGAGGTCCTTGGTCCAAAAAAATGAAAATTAGGTCAAGGTCAAAGGTCAAGGTCATATTCTAATTTTTGAATATGGCTCATTTCCACTCATTTCCAAAAAACGTTTAAGATATCGACAAATTATTTTTTCTAAATCGTTTGTTGTGACATGTCGTAACACGTAAATTTTGATTGCAAGGGTACGTTGAATGTGAAAGGGAGTTTTCTCCCCTTTGGTATTTAAAAATACGCGTATGGTGATATAACTCATTAACTAAACATAATTAAGACCTATGGTCTTTTGATTTGAGGTTCTTGGTTAATGACCTTGAAATTGATCACAAGGTCATAGCTTAATTTGACGTTCTAGATTTTGACCTTTGCTTTTACCCCATCTGTATACATAATAAAGTCATGAGACTTTTTGATAAACGGTATCAAACCATTTAAACTTAAAAAAACAACCGGAAGTGACCTTGTGTAAACCGGAAGTAGCTATTTATTGTACTTTATTACATAAAAGTATAAAAAACAAGATATTTTTGGAATCAGTGTCAAGTAAATAGTCAAATATTATCGGAAATAGAGTTTTTCAAACCGGAAGTAAGAAATTATCTCCCTTATCTAAACAAATATTGTTTAGAAACCATATATTTTTGGAATCAGCGTACAATAAGCTATCATTTGACGATTGAAATGACATTTTAAACCTATTTTTACACCTTTCATATTAAAATACATTGTTTTGGTGGAAAGACCTTCAATTGTTCTCTGAACAATTGGTTTTTAATTTTTTTTTTTTTTTCTTCCGCCTTATTTTGTTCTTGCGATAAACATTTGTTTCGCAATATGTCGCTTAGATATTTGGTATATACGATATCGAACAGTTTATGCGTTTTTGAAATTTACCCTGCGTAAACGAATACTTTTCTTTGTAGGAGTTATCTCCCCAAACACTGTTTTCCTTGTAAGCGCATCTCCTTCGCAACCGTAAAATATTATGACAAATTTATCTTACAAAATTGCTCGTTATATCCTTCGCATGATTTGTCCTATTTTGACCGAAGTGATATGAACGCTATATATGAGAGTTATTTCCCCTTATGCATTTGATATAAGTGATATGCATTTCTAACTGGTAAACCATAATTGATAGAGACCTAGGATCTTTTGATTTGAGGTCCTTGGTCCATAAAAATGAAAATTAGGTCAAGGTCAAAGGTCAAGGTCATATTCTAATTTTTGAATATGGCTCATTTCCACTCATTTCCAGAAAACGTATAAGATATCGACAAATTATTTTTCTAAATTGTTTGTTGCGACATGTCGTAACACATAAATTTTGATTGCAAGGGTACGTTGAATGTAAAAGGGAGTTTTCTCCCCTTTGGTATTTAAAAATACGCGTATGGTGATATAACTCATTAACTAAACATAATTCAGACCTATGGTCTTTTGATTTGATGTTCTTGGTTAATGACCTTGAAATTGATCTCAAGGTCATAGCTTAATTTGACGTTCTAGATTTTGACCTTTGCTTTTACCTCATGTGTATACATAATAAAGTCATGAGACTTTTGACAAACGGTATCAAACCATTTAACCTTGAAAAAACAACCGGAAGTGACCTTGTGTAAACCGGAAGTAGCTATTTATTGTACTTTATTATATAAAAGTATATAGAACAAGATATTTTTGGAATCAGTGTCAAGTAAATAGTCAAATATTATCGGAAATAGAGTTTTTCAAACCGGAAGTAAGAAATTATCTCCCTTATCTAAAAAAATATTGTTTAGAATCATATATTTTTGGAATCAGCGTACAATAAGCTATCATTTGACGATTGAAATGACATTTTAAACCTATTTTTATACCTTTCATATTAAAATACATTGTTTTGGTGGAAAGACCTTCAATTGTTCTCTGAACAATTGGTTTTTAATTTTTTTTTTTTTCTTCCGCCTAATTTTGTTCTTGCGATAAACATTTGTTTCGCAATATGTCGCTTAGATATTTGGTATATGATATCGAACAGTTTATGCGCTTTTGAAATTTACCCTGCGTAAAGGAATACTTTTCTTTGTAGGAGTTATCTCCCCAAACACTGTTTTCCTTGTTAGCGCATCTCCTTCGCAACCGTAAAATATTATGACAAATTTATTTTACAAAATTGCTCGTTATATCCTTCGCATGATTTGTCCTATTTTGACCGAAGTGATATGAACGCTCCATATGAGAGTTATTTCCCCTTATGCATTTGATATAAGTGATATGCATTTCTATCTTGTAAACCATAAGTGCTAAAGACCAAGGATCTTTTGATTTGAGGTCCTTGGTCCAAAAAAATAAAAATTAGGTCAAGGTCAAAGGTCAAGGTCATATTCCAATTTTTGAATTTGGCTTATTTCCACTAATTTCCAGAAACTGTATAAGATATCGACAAATTATTTTTTCTAAATTGTTAGTTGCGACATGTCGTAACACGTAAATTTTGATTGCAAGGGTACGTTGAACGTAAAAGTGAGTTTTCTCCCCTCTTGTATTTAAAAATATGTGTATGGTGATATAACTGATTAACCAAATATAATTAAGTCCCATGGTCTTTTGATTTGAGGTCCTTGGTTTATGACCTTGAAATTGATCTCAAGGTCATAGATTAATTTGACGTTCTAGTTTTTGACCTTTGCTTTCAGCTCATATTTATACATGATATATCCATGAGACTTTTGGCGAAAGGTATCAAACCATTTAACCTTGAAAAAAACAACCGGAAGTGACCTTGTGTAAACCGGAAGTAGCTATTTTTGTACTTAATAATAAAAAAGTATGTAGAACCAGATCTTTTTGGAATCAGTGTCAATTAAATATTCAAATATTATCGGAAGTAACATTTTTCAAACCGAAAGTAACAAATTATCTCCCTTATTTAAAAAATATTGTATAGAAACCATATATTTCTAGAATCAGCGTACAATAACCTATCAGTTGACGATTGAAATGACATTTTAAACTTAATTTTACAACTTTCATATTAAAATACATTGTTTTCAGTGGAAAGACCTTCAATTGTTCTCTGAACAATTGGTTTTTAATTCTGTCAAGTTTTCGTTGTCTAATTAACCACTTTTAAATGACATTTATGATACACTTATACACTTCGGCAATGACCTTTCAATATATCTTTTGACCTGAATAACTAAATCGTTTTTAGTATAAGTATATGCCCACAGATTTTAACATTATATTATTAAATAGTGTAAAAGTAACGTGTATGGCAATCAACATATAATAACATTAACAGTGCCATAGAGGGACGAAATATATGAGAAGGACAGTCAACCTCATAGATAGAAAAAAAAACTGACAACGCCATGGCTTGAAAAGAAAAAGACATACAGACAAGTTATAGTACACAAGACAAAACATAGAAAACAAAATACTAAGCAACACAAAACCCACCAAAAACTGGGGTGATCTCAGGTGCAAACTATACTACACGAAATGAACATTTTGACAATGTATGTCTCATTAATGACGAAAGAGGTGGAACTAAATGGCACTCTTAATATTCATTTGAAATTTAAACAATTAGAACTAATTCATCGGACAGAAAACAAACAAATAGAGCCAAATATCACAGAAGTGTGATACATTTAAAGTCTTGAGTGTTTATTTTTTTGGGAGGGTAACTTTGACATATGTTTGAATTTATTAATTATTTTCTTTTACAACAAGGTGGCACAACTGATATAACGGTTCATGAAAAGCTACAAAGTGGATTGATAAAAGAAATCAACAAAGCTTCCGGTGAAGGGTGTGGTGGAAGATCTGTAGATGCAGCGTTTTTCAGAAAAATGGATGACATTTTTGGTAAAGATTTAATGAAACGACTTAAATCAGAGAAACCAAAGGCATATCTAGATCTTCATCGACTTTTTGAGGATCTGAAAAGAAGAGTTAGTTGTGAGAATAAAGATGACGATGCCATTAAATTTCCTTGTCAAACTATTAACAAATGGCTAGGGAGGGACAGTGCAACGGAAGATTTAGCTAAGAGTAAAAATTTCGAAATTCGGGATGGTAAGCTGGTAATGCCACATGATACTTTGATCGAAATATTCAAGCCAACAATTTCGGCAATCATTGAGAGAATAAGGGAGGCATTATATTTTGACACCTCAGATGAAGTATCCATAATAATGTTAGTTGGAGGTTTTGCAAAGAATGAACTTCTTCGTAACGAAATTGAAACCAACTTTTACCCAAAAAGAATTATAACCGCACCCGATGCAAATTTGGCCGTACTTAAAGGAGCTGTACTTTACGGTCATAAACCAGAATCGATTGATCCGCGTATCACAAGATACACATATGGAGTTGAGACTACAATACCCTTCGATCCAAAAGTTCACGAGGAACATAGAAAGTTCATAAATGGGTCAGGTATAGCTCGTTGTCTAGGAGTATTTTCGTTGATAATCTGTGCAAATAAAACAGTTAAATTAGGCACAACTATTAAGCGCGTATACAAAATACCCTCATTATCAAATGAAATTGATATAAACATATTTGCTACTGAAAAGGGTATACCAATGTATACAAATACAGAAGGTTGTCGAAAAATAGGAACATTAACAGTTAGCATTCCAAGACCGTCTGAGGATGAAAGAGAAGTTGAAGTAAACTTCATTTTTGGAAATACCGAATTAAATATACGGGCTGTAGAGACAAGATACCGGAAGGAGGCGGTTGCACACCTGTCATTCGAATAGTTTTGATCTTATTGTCAAGTACACATTAACCGTTTTGTCTTTTTGACATCAACCATGACTCCTTTTAATAGATATTATAATAGTCAATTTATATTTGAAACGCTTTAAATACAAAATACTCTGCCAGTGGGTTAAATTACCATAATACATTTTTCTAATAATAAGTTTCGTGTAGAATTAATTTAGAAAAACATATTTTTATTCATGCTTGAAATCTTATATAAACGTAAAGATTGAATTTTTAGTACAAGAGAGAATACTCCTTTCTAATTAGGAAGTATGTCAATGTCTAAAATAATCATGATAATCTTCGCATCAATTGGCTACCGTGTTTTTCAGTAAATATACAAATATAAATGTTTAGGAAATGTTCTGCATTTCATGGGATGGCAGTATTTATGCATGTTGTAACTGTAATAATTTTTCAACTGTAATTGATTACAATTTTTCAAGCAATCATTGAACTCATTATTCAGCTAGAAATCTTGTTACTTAATGTTATTTGATTTAATCAATAACTTTTTTTTTAATAATAGCTTGGAATCCAGATTACATTTTGATTTCATTATAATAACAACGAAACTAATTCGCAAATTATGTTTGTGGTCAATACATCATTTATATCATACAAAATTTTATACATATTTAATAAATATATAACTCAGGGTAAGGTTAGTTTTCACGTGTCTGTGTCTACAAATGTTTGGCAATACTCCCAGAATCGCTTGGCAATATTCCTTTTAAAGCTTTTTTTAACACAAAGGAGAGTGAAGAAAAATCAACTTGATTTCTTTTGCTGTAAAAATTTAGCCTATCTATACCAAATACTGATTTTAATTCTGTAAACAAAATCACATTTGTCTAAGTATAGGTAAACAATGTATATCATAGTTAAACGGAAGTATTGGTTGAATTATGCATTTGAATATACATGTATGCCAATAAGATATTGCTATGATTTTGCATTTATGAGCAAATAAAACGTCAAACAATCAATCACTAAATACCCCTATTGCAACAAACCTTTATATACTAATTGGTGCAACATAATTTCACGTGTAGATGCTTGTTTAAATGATACAAGTAAATGAATGTGTTTAAACATGCTGAAAAAAAAACATGGATCTGGGATTATTTGCAAAACAAAACAAAAAAGATAGATTAAGTTTAAAAGATCTTTCGAATTGCCATCTGTCATTTAATGCATCAATAGCTAGTTATTCATCGGTAGTCTAAAATTATGGTAATTATTTTAAAATTCTACGTGGAGTAGCGCTGTATATCTTAAGGACCTTTTGGTGCATATTAACCATCAAGAAAAATGCAATACGACTAATACATCTACGTCCATACGCAACAAACGCGGAGAAAAACGTTTCGTCAGTGTTACTGCTAGCATCTGGAACAATCTTACTAGGCATCTAGGACATGAGTTCTCCATAGAACTGATAAAAAAAATATTTTGAGTTCTGTTTCAGAGGTTACATCTTCTACAGACAACGACTTTCTATTTTTGTTCCTTTGTAATATATGCTTTTGTAGATTATTTTTTAATTGTTCTGTTTCGGTTTTTTATATGTGTACAAATTATTTTTTCGTTCTTATCATTTAAAGAGTTTTAATGTTAAACATCTCTTTTAACTGTATTGATTGTTAATTTAATGTTAAGCACTTAGAGCAATTTCAATAAGTTAATATTTATAAACATATGTATAAATGTATAATAATTACAAATAATAATAATGATGTGGGTTTTGTTGTTCTCGTTTAATTTAACTTTGCACGATGCTTATATCTAATAAAAGGGATGGGTGTTGTTTTAATGATACAGTCATTACCTTTTGTTTAGTTTTACTTGATATACGGAGGTTTCATTTCAGTTACTGTTAGTTGATATTTGTTACGTTATGTTCGTCGTTGTCATGTTGCTAAGAATTTTCCTATTTTCTATTCTAACACCAGACTTCGTTTTCTAGTGCGTTTTGATGTTTTTTTGGTTTATTTCACGTTGGTTATAAGGTATGTAAGGAGATTTATCAAACTATGTTTAACCTGCAACATGTCTATGGCTGTCCGCAGTTAAAAATCTTGGCATAAGGGAGAGATATTTTAAAATACAAATGATATAAAATAATCTAAAACAGCAAATTGCACATCCAAAACTATATCAAATATGATATTTCTATTACGCATGCAGTCGCTGCTGGAATATCGCTAGATACAATCGGAAAAATATAATTGATACCAAAAGTTTAGAAATTTATTTGATAACACATTTATTGTGAACGACACCGGTAACCATGCTTAATTTTTTTTAAGTTGATTCAAAAGAAATGCACAATTACATTCAAAAAGTAAATGACAAATATCTAATTTTGTGTACTTATTAGACCAAACATAAATGAACTAAAGACAATTTATGTTGAATCAAAGTGGTCTTTTTTGTAGTCTCAGGGGCGAATGTTGAAACTTCCTTTAAGAAATATTATATCAATATTATCTGTATGATATAAATGGTTAGAAGCTAAATGAAAATGTATCAAATAGAAAAAAATATCTTGATAACAAGGTTTTCTATATTCTTCATTCAAAAGTTGAAAGTCGAACACAGATTTAAACCAAAGAAAAAAGATTAAAGACTAATGTTGAAATGATATCTTCGTCCTTCAGGTCATTATTTAAAAAAAAAAATATATATGGGAAACATTTGTTCTGACATTTAATATAAATATTAAAAGTTAAATTAATATGAACTCCGAGGAAAATTCAAAACGGAAAATTCATAATCAAATAACAACACGAAAAGCCTAAACACATGCAGCAAACGAATGGATAACAACTGTCATATTCCTGACTTGGTACAACATTTTCTAATGTAGAAAGTGGTGAGTCAAGCCTGGTTTTATAGCTTTCTAAGCATCGTACATGTCGTATCAAATGTCATTATATTGACAACGATGTGTGAACAAAAAAAACAGAGATACTAGGTTAAAATGTCACATATAGGGGTACAGCAGTCAACATTGTGTTATAATCTCAATCACTATACAAACAAATAAATATGATAACCACCAATATATTTGATTTTGTCATGTAACTTTTAAAGTATACGTATTTGAATATAAGAAAACGCCCTAGCAATAGGTCAAACAACATTGTTTCTAACCACCAGGATATCTAAACATTAATTGATATTACCATCAATGTTTAACCAACAAAAAAATATCTAACTTGCGTGACGATGATTGCTTTGTTTCTATTAATCGTCACATGCACGAAGGAGTATACTGGAGGCAGGTTATACATATACAATTATAAACAACGTATTGATTATAAAACATTATCTTAATAACTATAACATGTACTAGGTAACATTATTGATTATGTAATATATTTTTATTTTATAAAATCCGCATTGCAGTTGAACGTGCCATATAATGTAAATAATGTACTCATTACATGTACCAAAATATTCTGATTTCATACGGCGTATTAACCCAAAGTGTTTTTTTTTACTTGAAGACTGTCGCATTGTTATCAACGATCCTCACAGTGCATTCAACATGTTCAAGGTACTTATATCGAAAATTGAGAGAATATAAGGGCAAGCAGACTTTCGGACTGTTCAAAGAGAGATTAAGTTACGAGGATTGATTAATGTTCGAGAGAATGATGTGTTCATCATCTATTGAACTATAACTAAAGAGATTTATAGAAGCTAGCTAGGTTCGAGAAAACACTTGCTATATTCTCTGTACTTATTTTACTGAGAATATTTATGACTTAACTATTGTATCTTCTTATATAGGACACAACATCTTTATAATTGTATCTTCTCAAATGAGAGTCAACATCTTTATTATTGTATCTTTCTAAATGAGAGTCAGTAGTTTGTGAATATTTATCTCCTTTCATTGTGAAAAGTTGTTCGTGAAACGACAAAATCTTCAAACAAATATAGACACATTTATAGAAAAAGGAATGTTCTATTAAAAACTAAATGCATGACGTCGTGTCACCTTTGTTCAAATAAAAGTCTATGGAACCTCTAAATAATGTCTAACTATACTTCATCAATCAGTTTATAATTTAGAAAAGTTATGTTCGGTTGCGTCCCAGCAACTTTGATATTTTGGTGTAAGTCGTTCCTTTCCCCCGATCGATTGTGTGAAGATGGATAAGAACACGTTGTATTCTAGCCAAAGTAATCCATCTGGTCGGGCGAAGAGATGATATAAGTGACCCAACATCTAGTTGTATGGGCTTTAATGAATTACCTGTTTCGGAGTGGGGATTTAAGTTTTGTTCAATGCAGCTAATGGAATTTGAAGTTTTAGTGGTGATGAAGGAAAAGAAATAATAAGCACCTTAACAGTGTCGTCATTGCAAGAGTTGGAAAGATCACGATTACTTTCTGAGTATGTACGGTTACAGGTGCAATCACAGAACCTTGTGTTTGGTTGTTTAAAAAAAAAATAAAAAGGTTTTTGTAATGGTGCTGCCAATAACGAATGTCGTTCTTCAACATCGGGTCCTTTGCTCTTCTGGTGTGGTTGACAAATGTGTTTATTATGTACGTCCAATATCCAACCTGAAGTTTCGGAAAGTTGTCAGATTTTATTTCCACCGTTCATGTTCATGTTTCGTAAGGAGAATATATATACATCAATATGGGATAGATATCATGAATATTTTGTTCAAACAAAATCAATGCTGGGTTTGATTTTGTCAATGGGTTAGTAAAATTTCTATACATCTGTAAAGCTCTCTAGAATCTATAGTAACTGTCGCAAATGTCTTGTCGCGGCTAAACAAATCGCATCTGATTCAGAAGTATATACCATTGCCAAGTCTAAATACCTTTCAACAATAAAAATATATTCTTCCCTCTTATATGTGAAGTAGTCACTAGAAATTCAGAAAAATAATCTGAAACAAATAATCTAATACACAGCTGGGTACTGAACGGCTGTGTAAAGTCCATAACATACTTTTGATATACCAATTTGTTGGTCCATGATAATACACGGTGTATAAACTGAATGCAAACAGATGACAAGGACACAAGTCTATCTATATCTCCTTGCAATCGTCTGGAAACCATGCCTCAAGATGTCTGATAAGATTTACAAACGAGGGGGCTAATACTCTGGACTCACATACCACAGTCATGGAAACATTTTTAACAGCATTCATTGAAATAGTGGCAGGAGCGACTGTAGAGTTGGTATTAGTTGTTATATCATCCTCTGTATATAGGCATACACTTGTAAGCGTGATACGATAATTAGCAGCCATGTTAACGAGGAAATCAAGATATTATTCTCAAACTAATACGTTCAAACGATCCGATGGTTCAACATTATAATTAAAAATGTACCGGCAAAACATTATTTCGGTCTTCTACAAGAAAAGTGTTGAAATTATACCTTAAAGTGTTCTCTTAAAGTTAAAACGTCGTCTGTTGTCAATGTCTGTGAGTGATTTATCATTCAGAAAAATTAGTAGTGACTTATGTTTAGTTGCAACAAAAAGAACTATGCATAAAAAACATATTTCCGTGTTTGATAGAGTGCATTTTCAACAACAAAGTCATTACCTTCAACCTGACACTAAATCACAACGTTCTTTACAACAGGTAGAGTTCTACCGAAACACTGATAGTTCTTCTGTACCAGGAAAATACATCAATAGACCAGTCTGTCGCTAGTGACGTCATACAATCCGGGTCAACCAGACATACACCTTCGTTTACTTCCTGTATAATGATCTATTTGGCTTGATAAAAAGTTTAATTTACAGCAGAATATAGTGTTGGTTTCAATTTAGCCTGCAAATGTTTCATATGTCCAACACATTTGACCCCCGGTGTTTACCTCAAATCAAACACTAGTGCTTCATTTGTAATTACTAGTATGTCAGTTGGTGTTGGGAAGTTGCAAATTGCACTTAGAAACTTGGTACTTGGTATGTTTTTTGGTATGGTTCTAACAAATTGACACTGTCAATAGCAAATTTGAACTTTTTCGTTGCAATTAGCAGCACACAGGTCATGCCATTTACATGCTTAAAAATGGTCTTGTCCAAAACGTTACCTTGTCATTCAAATTTGATATTATGGCATCTATTGAATGTTTGTAAGTATCGTCGATGGTCATTGAACTCCTGTGAAACACATTTATACCTAAGCGTTTACTTTTCTGCATTGGCTAGAGGCGTAGGGGGAGGGTTGAGATCTCGCAAACATTAAACCCCGCCGCATTTTTGCGCCTGTCCAAGGTCAGGAGCCTCTGGCCTTAGTTAGTCTTATATTATTTTAACTTTTAGTTTCTTGTGTACAATTTGGAGTTTAGTATGGCGTTCATTATCACTGAACTATTATACATATTTGTTTAGGGGCCAGCTGAAGGACGCCTCCGGGTGCGGGAATTTCTCGCTGCATTGAATACATGTTGGTGACCTTCTGCTGTTGTCTGCTCTATGGTCGGATTGTTGTCTCTTTGGCACATTCCCCATTTCCATTCTCAATTTTATGATGTTATGAATGTCGTGAAATGGCGGTCATCTCCACGAGTAGTCACTGTCATTATAAGTAATAGGGGTAAACTGGGTAGGGATAGAATTACAATGATTACTAAAGTTCATGTTTTGGAATAACGAATTGAAATTTGTCAACCAAAAGTTGTGTTATGATTTCATCAACATGTCGTTCTGTATTGGTATAGTAATGTAATCAAAAGTCTACATAATTATTGACATTATACAGAAAAAATCTACCTTTGTGAAATTTTAAATGTTCCACAAATTATACGTGAGTACAAAGTAAAATTACTTCTTAAAACACTGCTACAAAATCATTTTCATATAGCTACATGTAACCTTCAACTAAGGTTTACCGTGCAATTTTCTTCGAGAAATGCGAGGACGAAGTCCGGAATATGACTGATGTTTTCCATTCGCCCATTGGGCGACCAAATTCAACTTTTTCTGGATTCGGTAGTATTGTTACACTTTTTAAACTTAATCAATCTGCTGATATCGGCTCACCTTGACATGAATATTCGATATTTATTTATATTTGTTTACCTTTTTTTTAAATAAATTTGGCAGATACATGTGACAACGTAATCTTAAGATAGATCTTACAGTAAATCTCGCGGTATTTTGTTGATATCATCTTTTGCGGTTTTTGTATGAATGTTGAAGTAACATTTATGCACGATTGATATAAGAGAAAACAATTGCAAGCAATGGTAAGCATCAAGCATTTGTAATTTCTGTTATGTTTTTTTACTCTGCTTTATGCATTTTGAAAACACTTTAAAGCCAACAGATCTGTGTTTTAAAAACTTGTGCAATCAAGAGTAATTCCGGTGATTTGTCCTCTGACGAATATATTGTGTATAAAATGTAACATACACTTACAAACTTGGTAAATTGTATTTAATGTGAACATCGCAGATCCGACCGTGCAAAGGCTTTATATCCAGTCAAAGTCGTTAAAAATCTTAATTTGATGTTGTTATCTAGTCATGTTGCTGACGTTTAAGAGTAGTAAGTTAAATAAATAGGGTTTACGCTAATCTCTAGATGTGCATGGCGTATGAGACCGCGATAACTACACAAAATTGATGTAAATTCAACAAACGTTTCATTTCCACCAAATTCGTTGTTAAACATAAGTGATACCTGTATATGGTCAGGACCATACGATTATTTGGACCGTACGGGTATTTGGACAATATGGATGAATTGTAGACAGGCATTTAAATTTTAGGACTCTTTAAAGCTAGCTGATCGATGTGAGCCAAGGCTCCGTTTTGAAATCCGTACCTTGATCTATAATGTTTTACTTTTATACATCATTACTTTAATGGAGAGTTGTGTCATTGGCACGCATACCTCATCTTCCTATATCTATTTGTAAAAATCTTAAACTATATTGTTACAATTTCACGAAAAAAGTGAAAAAGCGAACATTCAATCAATCACAATGATTAATTTTTAATTTTTTTATTGGCACTCCTGCCCACAAAGAACATTGGATGTTTTACATTCAAATGGTTTGTTCATGCGGATTCCTTTCCATTTGTAATTTGTAGTAAAATTCCTAATTTCTTAAAGCCTTTCTCCCCACATAAGGTTTACTTCTAATAAATCTAATTTTAGCTAGCATAATTCAATTGCAGGTATTACTGAGATGCTTAATACAGGAGAGTAAAATATTAAATGAACGTCAGTTTTTTAAATTGTTAAAAAAACATATTTTTATTTCAATTGCAATTGCTCTTTTTTTAAATTAGGCGGATTATACGCGTTCAGTCCGCCCAGAATCGTATTTGAAAAAAGTCTGCATACGGTCCACACTGTACAATGATCGTCTAATTACTCAAATGGTCTGGACTAAAATTTTACAAAAAAGATAGTGATTCCAACGTATGTTGAGAATCGATCACAATATCAACAATATTGATGAGATATGGTTATTTGCAAAGTATCCTCCTTTTTCCAAAGGTATTCATCAGAAGATACCAAGACTTTAAAAATATTCAGAAACACAATCCATGATAGTCTTGGAGTAAAGATTATATATACTGTTTAACATCTTGATCACGTGTAATAATACTCGTTTTTTTTTTACTTTGTAAATTATAAACGTTTGTGGTTAAGTAAATATTTGGTAATGTCCTTTGGCGGTGCGCGATTCTTATACATATTGCTGTTGTGTAGTTGTGCTTTTTGAAACATTTTATTTTTGTATTTTTCCTTTCGTTTTATCGTTTTATCGTTTTTGCTTTGTTTATATGCCTTTTTTCTTTGTTGACAAATTTTGTTTTTCGTGTAGTGATTAAGATTATAACACTATGCTTACTTATGTATTCCTATTTTCAACATTTTTTTATTTTTTTATCTATTATTTCTGTTTTCAATATAATAAACATATGTGCGATTGTCGCCTTGTCATGAGATACAAGTTTCTTCATAATATAAGTTCTAAAAGGAAATAAATAGTATAGAATATTTGTTCCAACAGGAATAGGTATTCTGACATTGTTTATAACCAGTTCGCTTTCTACCAATGCAATGCAATGAAACAAATATCGTTAGTAAATAGTTAGTATATACAACGCACAAACAACAAAAACTGTATGCTAAGTACGTATTTGACCGTTTTCCATGTTTAACGACTGTCTGTATCAAAGTGCTTGACATGATCATATCAAGATATAAGTTCCTTCATAATATAAGTTCCAAAAGGAAATAAATAGTATAAAATTTTTTTTTCTAACAGGAATAGGTATTCTGACATTGTACCAAAGTTTCCAGTAGAACTTCTGTAAGGTTGAACAAATATACGTTAACAGACTCGCGTCTGTTGTAACAAATTATAAGTCTGGTACATTTGATAACTAACTTATTCACGTGAGAGGTTTGAATTGCTATAAACATGACCAAACCATTTTAAAAATTTAAAATCCGCCATTTCTTACACAAAGAAATGCTTATACAAAATCCCGAATATACATGTAATAGTTAATTGCCAGACCAATTAGGAACTTCTCGTTTTGAATTTTGGAGGTCGGTATTGATTATTTTATTGTTAACTTTTAAATACAAAAACTGTGATCCTGGTCAAACAATTGGGTATTCAAATCAATGATCATAAACATAGGATATAGTTTAACATAGTATTCATTTGTCAAAATACTACATACTTTTTTTTACAACAGATCATATCAAAATAAAACATTCATGATTGTTTACTACAAGATACTGTAATGGCACAAGCTCATATGACTGCGCTGGTAGGTTACTTTTGTAATCTAAAACAATTATGAAATTATTATCAAATTGGCTCATTTATATTTCACATTACTTTATGGTTTTGTTTTTCTTGTTTGTTGCTTATGTAACCTTTCGTTTTTTAATATTACATAACGTTGTTATCATATGACATTTAAAATTTTTAAATCAGTAAAACATAAAAGTCGAAAGTGCTTTATTGTGGTCCGTGTGGTTTTCCTTTACACTGCCAACAATAGACTACATAGGTACCAAAATATCATAAAACTTCAGCCTCTTTTAATAAAATGAATTAAATTTTAACATTTTCAAATGAGCCGCATTCATGATATCACGACCTTCACCTATTTTAACGTCTGATACTGTGACGGTATGATGCCCATGAATTGAATAGAACTTTACCCTGATATTGTTATTATTCGACAGTCTAAATATTTTTAGGATTTTGGAATCCATCATATTAACACGGAAGTACTTTTTGGTTTAGAATTATGTGTAGAACAAATATGACTGTTTGACAAACCAACAAATACACAAGTGACATCCATCTTTACAAACATATCAAACCTCAAGCGATGGAAATTATAAATAGTCGCCTGTTGGTATATTTGCCGTATTGTATCACCGTTCAACGTTGAAAGATGTAATTATTACGAATGTTTAAGTTCTACCAATGCAATGCGATAAGACAAATATCGTTAGTAAATAGTTATTATATACAACACACAAACAACAAAATCTGTATGCTTAGTACTTATTTGACCATTTCATTTCCCATGTTTAACAACTGTCTGTAACAAAGTGCTTGATATATCAAGACTATGAGTTGGACGTTTATAAGTCCAGCAAACATGAAGTGGATGAATCATTAATGTCTGGTGACTTTCTAAATTAACACTGTTAGTGTTCAAGGCAACAATATTTGTACGAAATCTATAACAAAATGCAATATGTTAATCTATTATAAAGCAAGAGTTTCTGTGATTGACGTTCTGTACACACACAGTGTCACAACAAGTTGCCTTTTTCCGCTACAAATGTAAATGCACTTGATGTTTTTAACACTGATATCATACAGGCTATACATTATTTGGAATTTTTCTATGAACCAGAATAGTTTGGAAAATATGTATTTCAATGATGCCTCAATATATCAGGACTCGATTATTCGACCATGCAAGCTGTATTATTATTTACAATTAATTTAGTAGAATTCAAACACACTCCTAATTACTCTGAAACCACTGTTGATGTACAGTGAAATTACGGAATCAGTTTATCATTTTGCTTGGTTATATCCCTCAAAGAGTTTCATTTTTCCTAATTTATATATACATAAATATTCGTATTTATGTTATCCAAAAAATTCAAATATATTGACACCGCATTTAGCTCTTTTAATAACACTTAAACATAAAACAATCACGCATACCATTAAATCGCCAAGGTGGCCTCGACATTTAGTTATTCTTGGTTATACTGCGTTTATCAATTGAGTGATTATCTGTGATACAGACTTTGTTTGTATGTCTACTTTAAGCATGTGATTGTTTATTACTGCTCTATATATTGACTTAAACTTTAATGCGTTATAGAAATATCGTGTAGCCAATTGGGTTGATATGGCGAGACACATCATCAGATGATAACGTTTACAATTTTAAATGTCCGTAGAGCGTATTGGTATTGGCGTTGTTTAAAAGCAAATACAGTTGTAGACATTGGTTTTTTTTAATTTAATTCATGTTATCTGTAAAAATGTTTCCTTTGTATAAATAATGTATTCGTAAAAAATACTGTCGTTCGTCAAAACGACAGAAAGAGCTACCAAATAAATATAGCTGGCAAACAAATTAAAAAAAGTGTAATGAAAAATAAAAACAAACTCAACTCAATATCATGATTTGCTTTCAACATGTTTATGTCAATTAACACCATTCATCTCTTTTTGTTTCTCTTTTGCAGGCATTGAATGACATGAATAATGACGTTCGTATTGTTTTACTTGGAAAAACAGGAACTGGAAAAAGTCAAACTGGAAATTCTATCCTGGGTAAACCAGAATTTGAATGTTACCCTGGCGGAAGTATTTCAACATGGAATTGCATGAAGAAAATAACAACACGTTTTAACAAACATATATTAGTAATTAATACGCCTGGACTACAGGACAGTACAACACCAATTCATAACACTCGATCTGAAATTCAAAATTCGATTGAAATGGCGTATCATGTTTCTAAAGACGCCAAAGCAGGACCAAATGTATTTTTACTGTGTTTAAAGATGGGCCGTTTCACAGCAGAAGACGAAACCCTGTTTAAGGAGTGCTTGGTCTGTTTTGGAGAAGAGATGTTCCCATTTACAATTATAGCTTTCACCCATAAAGACATATGGGAGACTAATATGAAGTATGCTGGAAAGACGGCAGATTGTAGAGAATACATGCAATCGCTACCGCAATTTGCAAAAGATTTTATAGGCAAATGTCGCGGCAAAATATTTTTCAATAACAGAAAAACTGGATCAGATATGGATCTTCAAGTCAAGACACTTTTCGAGGAAATTGACAATATGATGGACTTTAATAGTGGTAGTATATATACAACTGAAATGCTACGACAAGTGTTGATTGCGATTGGAAATGTTTTTTTCTTTTTCAGGAATTTACGAAGATAGTTGAATTGTCAATGAAACATTTTTAAATACTTTAAGCTTTGATTACTGATATATTTTATAGTTCTTCATGAACAGTCATCAGATTCTTTAAAAAGTAAAATCACAAAAATACTGAATTTCGAGGAAAACTCAAAACGAAATGTCCCTAATCAAATGACAAAATTAAATAATAAAACATGTCACACGAAAGGACAACAACTGTCATATGTCCCACTTAGTACAGGCATTTTTAAATATAGAAAAAGGTGGATTGCACCTGGTTTTATAGCGCTAAACCTCTAACGTGTCTGACAGTCGCATCACTTTTAATCATATTGACAATGATACTAGAACAAAACAGACATAATAGGTAAATTGTCAAAACAAGGGAACAGCAGTCATCTCCGTGTTACAATCTCGAGTAGAACAAAACAAACATATATTTCACAAAGAAGCACAAACAAACATCTATTTAATTTAACAACCACATTCATAGCTTACCCAAATTTTAAATGAACCCATAAAGGACTGAAATATTGAAGTCCTGAGACTAAATGGCACGGTTCTCCTCATATCAAGTGTAGTGTCACGCATTTGACGTCGGAATGTAAACGTCACACAGGAAGAGATATAGAATAATCTTGTCGTTCAAAGTATTTTCAAAATTATAATAGAACAATAAAGTCTTGGCATTACATGTATAATAGAACAATAACATAATGACGGGATATTTTAAAGTACAAGTCATATGTACCAAAGGAACACAAAAAGTCACACGTACAAACAACACATATGCGTCAAATGGATATTACCGAAATCATACCAAACATTAAAAGTACTATTAATAATAGATTAAAGACAAATTAAAGAACAACATAACACTTTATTGATATGAAAAACAACGTCAGTACACATTTACTATACACCAAGACCATCATGTATTATATGTGAAGATGATACGGAATATTTATCAACGAGGTCTTGGTACCTTCCGATGAATTTTTTTTAGAAAAAGGGTGGGACATTCTTAAACACACTCCTGGTTCATCAACTTTCTGCTCAAACACTGGTGACGTTTTATAAAGTCTGAGCAGCAGCTGCAAGCTCTTGCGTATTGAATGAGTTGAGAAATGTATAACCCATATGCAGGTAAAGTTAGTATATTACTACTTTGAAAATTGATAATTTCAAAATTGAAATCGTCTCCTTTGTCATAGATTCTGGTACTAAGATGACTGTGTATCTCAAATTCGAGGTATGAGTCTAAAAATGAGGTGTAGGAAGCCGAATTGGTTGTTTCGTTAATTTCTAGTTCTGGGGTATGTATTAATGGAACTCAATCAGAAAAGTTCGGATAATTAATAGAAAGAACATCATCAATATATCTGGAAGTGAAATTAAATAATCTGGCTTCTTTGATCGTCTTATTTTGATAAGTGTCTAAAGGAACTCAGATCCATATTCAAAGAAGATGATGTCGACAATGAGAGGCGTACAGTTTGGTTCCCATAGAATGCCGACAATCTGTTGAAAAGTCTACATTCAAATTCAACAAATATGTTGTCGATAATAAACTCCAGCATACTGATAACTTTTACCTCTGTAAAGTATGCTTTACTCTTTTGGACTTTTTTTTCACAAAATATGCCATATGATATTCCAAAATAATAATTTTATAGTGTATGCTACCATATTTATGTTGCAAGACATTGTTGAGTATTTCTTTCATGCGATTTTTAAATTTCGCATGGGGAATGGTGGTATACAGGGTTTAAGGACCTAGATTTAAAATTATACAGAAGTTCTGTAGAATTTTTAAAAATCCAAATATGGTTAATATCACTATGCGTGTAAACAGTTACAGTATTTCTGAAGACCCTCCTTCACTGCGAACAAAGTTTTAGTCAATCATATTGACAATTTTTTAGTGCTGCATGCATATGAACCGGCAATGAACCGTTGTTTATACGGAATTATGTAAGCTTAGGTATCCAATACAAACAACGTAAGTCCTTCGATTTGTCGTTCAATGTAATGTTCATTAAAGCCACGAAGGACTTATGATTTGCCAAAATTTCATCCTTGTCAAATGATTTGTCTTTGTATGTGGAATTACCTCAGTGTGCATTTATTCCTAATTCTTTTACAAGACATTCATAGTAAGACGATTTACATACAAAGACAATATTATTTGAATCTGTGTTCGCAGGAACAGCAACATACGTATCATGCAGAAAAGATAGACATTTCACGTCCTCTCTGTTTCTGACAACAGACGTTAGTCGATCTTTCACACAGCTTTTCAACTATGAATGCGACGTTTTATCAGCGACCTGATAAATGTTTGTAATGTTTTAAACGTTTTACATTCAAAACATTAAAAAAATACTGGCATAGTAGTCATGAAATCCTTTCAAAAGAAAAACAAATCTCCATAGCCCCTGATGATTGTAAATTGATAATTTGTCCCCAATGTGGGCCAACAATTTTAAATCTTCAAAATTTGTATAAGCATATTTTATTCCTCTCTACTCTTAATTCGAACTTTTATTTCTTAAACTTCGTGGTAAGTACACTTGCGCCGTGTAAAGCGCCATAGAACAGTCATCCATCTAGGTTATATACAATAAAGCTTTCGGTCGTCGATGTTGAAGCTTTTCTCGTTGGCTTGATATATAGTTGTTACTCAGTACATGACATATAGTATGAAGTAGATGGTAAACCTTTCATATCAGCTATAAGATCAGTAGTAAAGGATGATTATGTGAATAACCTTGCTGTATTCTTAGTAACGGACTGTAAGTTATTAACGTTTTTAAATAAACATGCTCAAATAATAACGAAAAGAGTATAATAGATATAAGACTGACTATTTCTCTAATGCTGTACAGTTTATTTCAAAAAGTAATCAAATCTTGAAACATCTCAAAGATTTAAATGCAGAATCAACATGCGTATAACAAGTGTAACATTTCAAGAATATGATGTCAATGAACCAGAAAAAAATCTTGTGAACACTTCAATGAGCATTTTGGTACTGTAGCTGAATTAATTATTCTTAACTCAAATTAAGTTTGGAATCCCCAAAGTGAAAAGAGTTTATTAAAGAAAAAATGGTGACAACTATTTGAAATATTACTGTTTGTGTCCAATAGAAGTCTTTAGTGATCTATAAAAAGTTAAAATTGATAAAGGATTATGGCCTCAAATTTCAAGTTCATCTGAAAAAAGATTTTGGACACTTTTTAAACACCTAAGTTTTTATTTAAGTTGATTCAATAAGTTTATGTGAAAGAGATTTACTGATTTAGTCATTAAAAACGCTCCGATTCAAACTTAAATATGAAAAATCTATCAAATATGCAAAATGAATTTACTTTCAGATGGTTTTTGTCAAAAATGAAAGTGGCCGCATCCGTGTTCATCCTCAACCTTTTTATATGTTATGTGGTGTCATCAAATACAACTTACATTTCAATATTAAGAATGACCACAAATGCGGCCACTTTCATTTCAGACGGAAACCGCTAAAAATTCAACTAAAATGCTAAAATTGTGAAGATTTCAGTAATTTAGCTTGAGTTAATGATGCTAGTAACCGATATATGTGCATTGTATTGTAAAAAAACAGCCCATATTTATGTATAAGAAGCATTCTACTTTCCAATAAATAACTAGCAGTTTACATTTTAACAATTTTGTAAAACTGCTTTATGTTGGCTACATAAAAAGATATGAACAACTATACACCAACATCTGTACTTCCAATTTTATCAAATATTTTATAAAAGATTATTTACTCTCAAATTTACAAATATTTGATAAAATTTTATTTGTTTATGAGTTCCAGTCTGGGTTTAGACAAGATCATTCGTGTCACTCAGTCCTAAAAAATAGTTGAATCGTTAATTAATATGGATCAAAGAAACTACACGGAAGTTGTATTCTTAGATTTTTAAAACAGCTTTTGATGTTGTCAATCACTCAAATTTATTATAAAAATTAAAACACGTATAAGTTTGATGCTCTTTCTTTCGAATGGTTCAAATCATATTTACCACACAGATCTCAAAAAATAAAAATGAATATCAATATATCTCCAGAAGAAAAAGTAACATTTGGTGAACGGCAGAGCAGTATTCTAGGTCCTTTATTATTTCTTTTATATATTAATGATCTCCCACTTCAACTAATTATATAAATCATACAAAGTCTGATTTGTATGCGGACGAAAAAAAAATATTAAAAAAATTAGGATGGTTAACTTTTCAAGAAAGAATCACACATAATGCATAAATGTGTTAACGGTATTGCACTTAATTATCTTTGTCAATCATTTAACAATAACCAAAATGTTAATGCTGGATATTCTTTGCGTTCATCGGACAATCATTTGTTTTTCATACCACGTCCGAGAACAAATTTTATAAAAGAAAAGATATTTCAATATTCAGGTTAATTCCATGGAATAGTATTCCTGTAAAAATCGATAGAAAGAATTGAACAGTTCAAAGAAAGTTTTTTCTAAACAAGTAAACTAAAAATGTTATTATAAGATGACAATACTGTAGGTTTTTCCGTCATTTGTTTTGCATAAAAAGCTCTATGTATGTATATGTGTATGTATATATTATATAATTGTTCTTTTTTTAACTCATTCAGAGGGCATCAGAGGTGACAAGTAGTGTACACACTGATTTTACCCTCTTCAAATAAAGTATTTTTTATTATATCATTATTATGAACTACGAATAAATTTGTTTTATAACCTCGTCAAATTTACGATTACATTTATCTAAAAAAAATGTCCATTTATTCGCACGTTCCATTGGAAATAGTTTTTGTTTGTTTATAGTGTTGAAGGACATCATGTGTATGATATATAACTGTTTTTTTTTTAAATTTTGGTTGGTAGATACCAATGTGGACCACTTTACCATGTTATGTCTGTTTTGGCTACTCACTTTAACGTAACTATACATAACCGGAACACATATGAGACGTTATGCAAAACAAGATTAACGCACAATTTTCTTAAGGAAATATGGGGACGAAGTGCAGAATATGACTTAATTTTTCATTCGCTTCGTTTGGCGATAAAATCCATTTTTTTTGTATGTGCTTCTTCTTTGTTATTTAACCTTGGGATCGTTAACATTGTTACACATTTTAAAATTAATCAATCTGCTGATATCGGTTTGCTTTGACCTGAATATTCGACATTTACTTTTTTTGTTTACTTTTTTTTTTAAATAAATATTTATGGGTCATGTGACAGTCAAATCTAAAATTAGATCTTACAGTAAATCTCGCGGTATTTTGTTGATATATATATGTATATATAGATTGCCTAACGATGTAATTTTAACACACTATTTAGTATGTAAATATAAGAATGTTTAAAATATTTACAAAATTATTAGACCAACTAGCTTTATCAAGCGTGCATCTATCCAGGTGAAATCGGATGTAGATGATAAGAAACTTTTGCAGCTCAACGTCTATGTTGCACTGGACTGCCTTTAAAATAAGAAAATGTTGCAGCTCAATGTCTATGAGCTCTTGCATTTAGCTGCTTTGAAAATAAAAAAAAATTTGCAGCTCAATATACATGTTGCACTTGGATTTAGCTACCTTAAAAATACATAATTGGTAGTTGAAGTTATCAACGTCCATTGGCCAATATTACGGGATAAAAAGGACGATGCTTTGTTTTAAATTATTCTTTATCTTTCCTGTATCTTTTTTCGTCTTTTTCGTTAAGACCATCAGGTTCTAAAGTGTGGAGTTGGTGGATCAAAAAGTTTTCTCTTCTCCTTCTCGCCGTGGTGTCCCATTCGGAGTTGACTTCTATAATTTGGAAAGTGACATTATCAAAAGGATGTTTCGTTGAACGAAGATGTCTTGTGAGAGGACAGTTTTTGTTGGTTTTGTACGATGAACGATGGTTATTGAGCCGAATATTAAATTGTCCATTGTTTCTCCCACATACTTAATGCCACAAGTGTCACATGTTAATATATAAATAGAGTTCTCCGTTTTACTGTTGGAATTAGAGTAGATGGTATAATTTTGTTTAGTAACGGAGCTGATGAAAGAACTGCTTGTATTGGCAGCTTTACAACACAAACAATTCCTTCAACCACATTGTTTGTAGCAACCGGGCGATGGATTAGGCTGCTTTGCTAATACAGATGTCACTAATTTGTCACGGATGTTTTTAGGTCTTCTGAAGGCCATGACTGGTGGTGAAGAAAATACTTTTTTTAGATTTAAATCATTTTCTATAATTTTCCAATGCTTCTGAACAATGGATGACACATTTTAAAAATCAGGATGGTAAGTGAGTACAAGGGGTGTTCTGTTAGCTGCTTTATTCTTATCTTTGTACTCAAGAAGTTCTTGACGACTAGTTTTGTTTGCTCTTTCGAAAGCGCTATCAATATTGTTGTTATTGTATCCTCGAACAACTAGATGTTTACGAAGTTGTCCTAGCATTTTTCGTATTTTCAGTAGAGCATATTCTCTTGATTCGCAATGCCTGGCTGAATGGGATACCACGGGAGCAGTGTTTAGGATGGCAACTTTTAGGAGAAAGGAATTGATGTTTGTCCGTTTGTTTGGTATGGAGGTCCGTTATCATGGTTCCGTTCTTGATGTAACTCGTAGTATCGAGGAAGTTTATTTTCTCCATAGATGATTCATATGTAAATTTTATTGAATGGTGAAAAGAGTTGCAGTGTTCTAGAAATTCATTAAGATGTTCTTGTGAACCTGTCCATTTGAAATCAATATCGTCAATGAATCGGAACCATGATAAGGGCTGATATGGAGCACTAGCCAAGAGGCGTTTTTCAAGTTGGCCAATAAATATGTTGGCATATGACGGGGCCATTTTTGTGCCCATACTAGTACCGTCTATCTGGAGATAGTGTTTTTCATTGAAAGAGAAGTTGTTAATCTCCAGTACTAGTTTCAGAAGTGTAACAAGGCACTCAGTAGGAGGATTTTTTTCACTACGAGTGTTCCATGCCTCTTCACATGCTGCTATTCCTTCATCTTGTGGAATGTTGGTATATAAAGAAGACACGTCCATGGATGCAAGTATAGTTTTGCTTGGTAAAGGATTGAGGCTTTTCATTTTCTTGAGATAATCAGTTGTATCTTGAATAAATGAGGGTATTTCTTTCACATGAGGTCTTAGATGATGGTCTACAAATTCTGATATCTTTTCAGTTGGATGACTATTCGCTGACACAATTGGTCGCCTGGATTGCCAGTTTTATGTATTTTAGGCAACATATAGAATCGTCCGGCACTGATATATCATCTTTTGTGTGTCAGTTGCATTAACTTTGAAGTAATTGGGTATGCAAAATTGAGATAAGAGAAAACAATTGCGAGCAATGGTAAGCATCACGCTTTTGTAATTTGTAATATTTTTTTATTACTTTTGGTTATTTATTTTGAAAACACTTAAGGGTCAACAGCTCTGACGAATAGAAAGTGTATGAAATTTAACAAACACTAACACACATGGTAATTTATTTTTAAAGTGAACAATCTCAGATTATATATTTTGCTGACGTTAACAAGCAATAAGATAAGTAGATAGGGTTTAAGCTTAGTATGTTTGTCGTTTCGAAAGAGATCTCTACATATACATGTATTGGCCAACGTATATGTTCTTCCATTCATTAGTATTGTAGTCCTGTCATGTAATATGTTGTCATTTTAATGCTACATTTAACATTGACATAAAAGCGGGAGGTTTGGCATGCCACAAAACGAGGTTCAACCAACCATTTTTTTCTTAAAATGTCCTGTACCAAGTCAGGAAAATGGCTATTGTTATACTATATTCGTTTCTGTGTGTGTTACATTTTAATTTTGTGTTTCCGTTGGTCGTAGTTCTCTTCTTATATTTGATGCGTTTCCCATAGTGTTAGTTTGTAACCAGCGTTTGTGGTTTTTTTTTGCAATCAGTTTATGAATTTCGAACAGAGGTAAACTACTGTTTATTTATAAAATGTTTATAGTTACACATTTTGACCTGAAGATTCATTAGGCTATAAGTATTTTTTTATATTTCTGATGTGCAAACTATACTAGGACCGATCTTCACAATCCGAAGTACCTGGTTTTTTTTGTAGCTTCGTGTTGTCCTGTTTTTCTAAAGATTTGAGTTAGTTTTTGTCAGATTTTGTTAAATTTCATTAAATAGGCATATCAATTAATTGTATGCCTGAAGTTCGATTGTTTTTATGGCGATATTTGTCTACGTCACGCCTCACGGTCTACCTATTCGTCAGCCGACAATTACTGTACTCTCTCTTGATTTACTGTCATTAAACATTTTGAAAAATAATATTTCTTTATAATGACCATTAAAAATGATCGAAAAATTTCAAGTTTGTAAACAGAATCTCACATAAAGTACTTGACGGTCTCGAAGTAATGTTCATTTTCTGTATTCTAACTATGGTTGTTGCTTAGGTTCTATGTCTAAATGTCAGTTTGTTTTTCGTTGGATATATTTCTTTGTTTTTAATAGTAAATAAGATTATAATTCAACCTTTATTTGTGACCATTTTCATATACATGTAGTGTGACTTTTTGGTTGGCAAGTTATAAAACCAGGTTACATTAAAAATTTGCTAACATTGCTACACAGTTTTGTTTTGTTTGTTGATTGCAAAATCTTTCGTTTCCAAATATACAAGCATTGAATAACTACGTTGTTATCATATGACCTTCAAAATTCTAAATGTTGTATTACTAGACATCATGGACATTCTGTAAAATATAATTTACAGCAGAATATAGTGCTGGTTTCAATTTAGCCTGCAAATGTTTCATATGTCCAACGCATTTGACCCCTGGTGTTTACCTCAAACCAAACACTAGCGCTACATTTGTAATTACTAGTATGTCAGTTGGTGTTGGGAAGTTGCAAATTGCACTTCCAAACTTGGTACTTTGTACGTTTGGTTCTAACAAATTGACAATGTCAATATCAAATTTGAACTTTTTCGTTGCAATTAGCAGCACACAGGTCATGCCATTTACATGCTTAAAAATGGTCTTGTCCAAAATGTTATCTTGTCATTCAAATTTAATATTATGGCATCTATTGAATGTTTGTAAGTATCGTCGATGGTCATTGAACTCCTGTGGAGCACATTTATACTTAAGCGTTTACTTTTCTGCATTGGCTAGAGGTATAGGGGATCGAGGGTTGAGATCTCACAAACATTTACCCCCCCACGCATTTTTCCGCCTGTCCCAAGTCAGGAACTTCTGGCCTTTGTTAGTCTTGTATTATTTTAATTTTTAGTTTCTTGTGTACAATTTGGAGTTTATTGGAGTAAAAAGTAGTAAAAGTAGTATGGCGTTTATTATCACTGAACTAGTATATATTTGTTTAGGGGCCACCCGAAGGACGCCTCCGAGTGCGGGCATTTCTCGCTATATTGAAAACCTGTCGATGACCTTCTGCTGTTGTCTGCTCTATGGTCGGGTTGTTGTCTCTTTGGCACATACCCCATTTCCATTTTCAATTTTATGATGTTATGAATGTTGCGAAATGGCGGTCATCTCAACGAGTAGTAAACTGGGTAGGGATAGAAGTCGTTCTGTATTGGTATAGTAATGTAATCAAAAGTCTACATAAATATTGACATTATACAGAAAAAATCTATAATTGTCAAATGTTTCACAAATTATACGTGAGTACAAAGTAAAATTACTTCTTAAAACACTGCTACAAAATCCTTCTGACGTTTAGCTAGCCTTTATCCAAGGTTTACCGTACAATTTTCTTCGAGAAATGCGAGGATGAATTCCGGAATATGACTGCTGTTTTCCATTCGCTCCATTGGGCGACCAAATTCAACCTTTTCTATATACTTTTTATGTGTTGTCTTTTTGTTTGATTTAACCTTGGGATTTGGTAATATTGTTACAATTTTTAAACTTTATCAATCTGATGATATCGGCTCACCTTGACATGAATATTCGAGATTTATTTATATTTGTTTACCTTTATTTTAAATAATTTAGCAGATACATGTGACAGCGTAATCTTAAGATAGATCTTAAAGTAAACCTCGTGGTATTTTGTTGATATCATCTTTTGCGTTTTATTTGTATGAAATTTGAAGTAACATTTTTGCACGATTGGTATAAGAGAAAACAGTTGCAAGCAATGGTAAGCATCGCATTTGTAATTTCTTTTATGTTTATTTTTACTCTGCTTTATGCATTTTGGAAACACTTTATAGCCAACAGATCTTTGTTTTTAAAACTTGTACAATCAAGAGTAATTCCGGTGATTTGTCCTCTGACGAATATAATGTGTATAAAATGTAACATACACTTACAAACTTGGTAAATTGTACTTAAATGCTTAATGTGAACATCGCATATCCGACCGTGCAAAGGCTTTATATCCAGTCAAGGTCGTTAAAAATCTAAATTTGTTGCTGTTATCTAGTCGTTTTGCTGACGTTTAAGAGTTGTAAGTTAAATTAATACTGTTTACGCTCAGTGCGTTTGTCATTTCGAAAAAAAACTCTAGATGTGCATGGCGTATGAGTCCGCGATTACTACACAAAATTTATGTTAATTCATTATTCGTTTCATTTCCACCAAATTCGTTGTTAAACATAAGTGATACCTGTATATGGTCAGGACCATACGATTATTTGGACCGTACCGGTATTTGGACAATATGGATGAATTTTAGACAAGCATTTGAATTTTTGGACCCTTTAAAGCTAGCTGATCGGTGTGAGCCAAGGCTCCGTTTTGAAGTCCAGACCTTGACCTATAATGTTTTACTTTTATACATTATTACTTTAATGGAGAGTTGTGTCATTGGCACGCATACCTCGTCTTCCTATATGTATTTGTAAAAATCTTAAACTATATTGTAACAATTTCACGAAAAAAGTGAAAAAGCGAACATTCAATCAATCAAAATGAGTTCCTTTCCATTTGCAATTTTTAGTAAAATCTCCACATTAGGTTTACTTCCAATAAATCTATTTTAAAACCAATTTTAGCGAGCATAATTCAATTGCAGGTATTACTGAGATGCTTGATACAGGAGACTAAAATATTAAATGAACGTCAGTTTTTTAAATTGTTAAAAAAACATATTTTTATTTCAATTGCAATTGCTCTTTTTGCAATATTTTAAAATTTCAGTTATGTTGATCTGTAATGTACAATTGTAACTAATTCACTTGATCAACTTCTTAAAATTAGGCAGACCGTACGCGTTCAGTCCGCCTAAAACGTATTTTGAAAAAAAGTGTGCATACGGTCCACACTGTACAATGATCGTATAATTACTCAAATGGTGTGTAATAGAAATTTTACAAAAAAGATCGTGATTCCAACGTATGTTAAAAATTGATCACAATATCAACAATATTGATGAGATATGGGTATCTCAAAGTATTCTCCTTTTTCCAAAGGTATTCATCGGAAGATACCAAGACTTTAAAAATATTCAGAAACATAATCCATGAGAGTCTTGACGAAAAGATTATATATACTGTTTAACATCTTAATTACGTGTAATGATGTTCGTTTTTTTGACTTTGTAAATTATAAACTTTCGTGGTTATGTAAATATTTGGTAATGTCCGTTTGGCGGTGCGCGATTGTTTTACATATCGCTGTTGTGTAGTTTTGTTTTTTAATTTTATTTTTGTATTTTTCCTTTCGTTTTATCGTTTTTGCTTTGTTTATTTTCGCTTTGTCACGATATATAAATCCCTTCATACTATAAGTTCCAAAAGGAAATAAATAGTATAGAATATTTGTTACAACAGGAATAGGTATTATGACATTGTTCCTTACAAAGTTTTTAGTGGAACTTCTGTTAGTAGGAACAAATATACGTTGACAGCCCGCGTCCGGTGTAACAAATTATAAGCCTGGTACATTTGATAACTAACGCATTCAAATGAGAGGTTTGAATTGCTATAAACATGACCAAACCATTTAAAAAAATTTAAATCCGACATTTCTTACACAAAATATGCTTATACAAAATCCCAAATATAATAGTTCACTACAGACGTATTAGGAACTTCCCGTTTTGAATTTTGGAGGTCGGTATTGATTTTTTTTATTAATTAACTAAATACAAAACTGTGATCCTGGTAAAGCAATTGGGAAGTCAAATCAATTATCATAAACACATGATATAGTTTAACATAGTATGCATTGTAGTTAAGCATTTCACCTACGCAAAAACTTTGAAATTGAGTCATCTTAACATACAGATTTGAAACTGTTACTTGTCCTTTATATGTTTTGATATATATGTTGTGTACAAGTTGTAATGTTGTACAAATTATAATTTGTACAGAATTTTTGTACAAGTTATCAGTGTTTTGTGACCTGCTGAACAAAAATGGATGATGCAAGCACACAGTCTTATGCTCACCATACTTCTGTCAATTTTTCACAACTTCATGATACAGTCTAATACTGAGCATTGATACAAAAACATTATAAGACCACACAAAGATTTTGTATAGATATGAATATGGTATAAGGAAAAAAATAAAATTAGAATTTAAACCATTCAGGTATCCTCATTTCCAGTTTGAAGGCAATGATAATAGCACAAAATGTTAGGCTGACGTATATTTTTTTGAATTGAAAACATTACACTGGTACATTTTATAAGTTAAACCTGTATCACCTGTTGCAAGAAGGTAGGTGTCAAAAAACTTATAACTTGTACAAAAACCCTGTACAAATTATATATATTTAAAAATTGCATGTTTGAAATCTATTCATTTGTAAAAATATTACATACTTTTTTTTTTTTACCACAGATCATATCAAAATAAAACATTCATGATTGTTTACTACAAGATACTGTAATGGCACAAGCTCATTTGACTACGCTGGTAGGTTACTTTTGTAATCTAAAACAATTTTGAAATTATTATCAAATTGGCTCATTTATATTTCACATTACTTTATGGTTTTGTTTTTCTTGTTTGTTGATTATGTAACCTTTCGTTTTTTAATATTACATAACGTTGTTATCATATGACATTTAAAATTTTTAAAACAGTGAAACATTAAAGTCGAAAGTGCTTTATTGTGGTCAGTGTGGTTTTCCTTTACACTGCCACCAATAGACTACATAGGTACCAAAATATCATAAAACTTCAGCCTCTTTTAATAAAATAAATTAACTTTTAACATTTTCAAATGAGCCGCATTCATGATATCAGGACCTTCACATATTTTAATGTCTGATACTGTGACGGTATGATGCCCATGAATTGAATAGAACTTTACCTTGATATTGTTATTATTCGACAGTCTAAATATTTTTAGGACTTTTGAATCCATCATATTAACACGGAAGCACTTTTTGGTTTAGAATAATGTGTAGAACAAGTATGACTGTTTGACAATACCAACAAATACACAAGTGACATCCATCTTTACACACATATCAAACCTCAAGCGACGGAAATTATGAATGGTCGCCTGTTGGTATATTTGCCGTATTTCATCACCGTTCAACGTTGAAAGATGTAATCATTACGAATGTTTAAGTTCTACCAATGCAATGCGATGAAACACATATCGTTAGTAAGAAGTTATTATATACAACGCACAAACAACAAAGCTGTATGCTAAGTACGTATTTGGTCGTTTTCCATGTTTAACGACTGTCTGTAACAAAGTGCTTGACATATCAAGACTATGAGTTGGACGTTTATAAGTCCAGCAAACATGAGTTGGATGAATCATTAATGTTTGGTTACTTTCTAAATTAAGACTGTTAGTGTTCAAGGCAACAATATTTGTACGAAATCTATAACAAAATTCAATATATTAATCTTTTATAAAGTAAGAGTTTCTGTGATTGACGTTCTGTACACATACTTTTTAAATGGTTCAGGGTAAATGTATCTTGCCCAAAGTGTCACAACTAGTTGCTTTTTTCCGCCACATGAAGGAGTATTCTAAATTTGAGGTACATGTGTTGTGGTTTATTGTCTGCCAGTAATGTTTGCATATTGCCACATAGATAATTTTCGATGCACTAAAAAAATCTTAGACAAATGTAAATGCACTTGATGTTTTTAACACTGAAATCATACAGGCTATTCATTCTTTGGAATTTTTCTATGAACCAGAATAGTTTAGAAAACATGTATTTCAATGATGCCTCAATTTATCAGGACTCGATTATTCGACCATGCAAGCTGTATTATTATTTACAATTAATCTAGTAGAATTCAAACACACTCTTAATTACTCTGAAACCACTGTTGATGTACAGTGAAATTACGGAATCAGTTTATCATTTTGCTTGGTTAGATCCCTCAAAGAGTTTCATTTTTTCTGATTTATATATACATAAATATATTTGTATTTATGTGAGTCAAAAAATTCAAATATATTGACACCGCATTTAGCTCTTGTAATGTCACTTAAACATAAAACAATCACGCATACCATTAAATCGCCAAGGTGGTCTTGACATTTAGTTATTCTTGGTTATACTGCGTTTATCAATTGAGTGATTATCTGTGATACAGACTTTGTTTGTATGTCTACTTTAAGGCATGTGATTGTTTATTACTGCTCTATATATTGACTTAAACTTTAATGCGTTATAGAAATATCGTGTAGACTATTGGGTTGATATGGCGGGACACATCATCAGATGATAACGTTAACAATTTTGAATGTCCGTAGACGGTAGTGGTATTGTCTTTGTTTAAAAGCAAATCGACATTGTTTTATTTTATTTTAATTTATGTTATCTATAAAAATATTTCATTTGTATAAATGTTGTATTCGTAAAAAATACTGTCGTTCGTCAAAACGACAGAAAGGGCTACCAAATAAATATAGCTGGCAAAGAAATAAAAAAAAAAGTGGAAGGAAAAATAAAAACAAACTCAACTTAATATCATGATTTGCTTTTAACATGTTTATGTCAATTAACACCATTCATCTCTTTTTGTTTCTGTTTTGTAGGCATTGAATGACATGAATAATGACATTCGTATTGTTATACTTGGAAAAACAGGAACTGGAAAAAGTGAAACTGGAAATTCTATCCTGGGTAAACCAGAATTTGAATGTTCCCCTGGCGGAAATATTTCAACATGGCATTGCATAAAGAAAATAACAACACGTTTTAACAAACATATATTAGTAATTGATACGCCTGGACTACAGGACAACAACACACCAATTCATAACACTCGATCTGATATTCAACATTCGATTGAAATGGCCTTTCCTGTTTTTAGAGGGGCCAAAGCAGGACCAAATGTATTTTTACTGTGTTTAAAGATGGGCCGTTTTACAGCAGAAGACGAAACCTTGTTTAATGAGTGCTTGGTCTGCTTTGGAGAAGAGATGTTCCCATTTACAATTATAGTTTTCACCCATAAAGACATATGGGAGACTAATATGAAGTATGCTGGGAAGACGGCAGATTGTAGAGAATACATGCAGTCGCTACCGAAATTTGCAAAAGATTTTGTAGGCAAATGTCGCGGCAAAATATTTTTCAACAACAGAAAAACTGGATCAGATATGGATCTTCAAGTCAAGACACTTTTCGAGGAAATTGACAATATGATGGACTTCAATAGTGGTAATATATATACAACTGAAATGCTACGACAAGTGTTGATTCGGGAAAAAAGGCAAAACTATATGAACTATGTCAATGGAACAAATATTATTAATTCAATTCTTGCGATTGGAAATGTTTTTCTCTTTTTCAGGAATTTACGAAGATAGTTGAATTGTCAATGAAGTATTTTTAAATACTTCAAGCTTTGATTACTGATATATTTTATAGTTCTTCATAAACAGTCATCAGATTTTATAAAAAGTAAAATCGCAAAAATACTGAATTTCGAGGAAAACTCAAAACGAAATGTCCCTAATCAAATGACAAAATTAAATAATAAAACATGTCACACGAAAGGACAGCAACTGTCACATGTCCCACTTAGTACAGGAATTTTTAAATATAGACAAAGGTGGATTGCATCTGCTTTTATAGCGCTAAACCTCTAACGTGTATGACAGTCGCAAGACTTTTCATCACATTGACAACGATACTAGAACAAAACAGACATAATAGGTAAATTGTCAAAACAAGAGAACAGCAGTCATCTCCGTGTTACAATCTCGAGTAGAACAAAACAAACATATATTTCACAAAAAAGCACAAACAAACATCTATTAAATTTAACAACCACATTCATAGGTTACTCAAATTTTGAACCAACCCATAAAGGACTGAAATATTGAAATCCTGTGACTGAATGGCACGGTTCTCCCCATATCTAGTGTAGTGTCACGCATTTGACGTCAGAATGTAAACGTCACAAAGGAAGAGATATCAAATAATCTTGTCGTTCAAAGTATTTTCAAAATTATAATAGAACAATAATATCTTGGCATTATAATAGAACAATAACAAAATGACGGGATGTTTAAAAGTACATAACCAAGTCATATGTATCAAAGGACACAAACAGTCACACCTACAAACAACACATATACGTCAAATGGATATTACCGAAATCAGACCAAACATTAAAAGTAATATTAATAATAGAATAAAGACAAATAAAAGAACAACATAACACTTTATTAATATGAAAAACAACGTCAGTACGCATTTACTATACGCCACGACCATCCTATATTATATGTGAAGATGATACGGAATATTTATCAACGAGGTCTTGGTACCTTCCGATGATTTTTTTTTTAGAAAAAGGGTGGGACATTCTTAGACACACTATTGGTTCATTAACTTTCTGCTCAAACACTAGTGACGTTTCATAAAGTCTGAGCAGCAGCTGAAAGGTCTTGCATATTGACTAAGTTGAGAAATGTATAACCCATATACAGGTAAAGTTGGTATATTGCTACTTTGAAAATTGATAATTTCAAAATTGAAATCGTCTCGTTTGTCATGGATTCTGGTACTAAGATGTATGTGTATATAAAATTCGAGGTATGAGTCTAAAAATGAGGTGTAGGAAGCCGAATCGGTTGTTTCCTTTCTAGTTCTGGGGGATGTATTAATGGAACCCAATCAGATGATTAATAGAAAGAACATCAATATATCTGGAAGTGATATTAAATAATCTGGCTTCTTTGATCGTCTTGTTTTGACAAGTGTCTAAAAGAACTCCGATCCACATGCAAAGAAGATGATGTCGACAATGAGAGGCGTACAGTTTGTTCCCATAGAATGCCGACAATTTGTTGAAAAGTCTACCTTCAAAATCAACAAATATGTTGTCGATAATAAACTCCAATATACTGATCACTTTTTCCTCTGTAAAGTATGTTTTATGGACTTTTCTTTTTACAAAATATACCTTATGATATCTCAAAATAATAAATTTATAGTGTATGCTACCATGTTTATGTTGCAAGACATTGTTGATTATTTCTTTCGTGCGACTTTTAAATTTCGCATGGGGAATGGTGGTATACAAGGTTAAATGACCGAGATTTAAAATTATCCAGAAGTTCTGTAGAATTTTAAAAAATCCAAATATGGTTAATATCACTACGCGTGTAAACAGTTTCACAGTATTTCTGAAGACCCCCCTTCACTGCGAACAAAGTTTTAGTCAATCATATTGACAATTTTTTAGTGCACCATGCATATGAACCGGCAATAAACCGTTGTTTATAAGGAATTATGAGAAGCTTAGGTATCCAATACAAACACGGTAAGTCCTCCGATTTGTCGTTCAATGTAATGTTCATTGAAGCCACGAAGGAATTATGATTTGACAAAATTTCATCCTTGTCAAATGATATGTCTTTGTATGTGGTATTACCTCAGTGCCCATTTATTCCTTATTCTTTTACAAGACATTCGTAGTAAGACGATTTACATACAAAGACAATATTATTTGAATCTGTGTCCGCAGGAACAGCAACATACGTATCATGCAGAAAAGATAGACATTTCACGGCCTCTCTGACAACAGACGTTAGTCGATCTTTCACACAGTTTTTCAACTATGAATGCGACGTTTAATCAGCGACCTGATAAATGTTTGTAATGTTTTAAACGTTTTACATTCAACCATTAAGAATATACTGGCATAGTAGTCATGAAATCCTTTTAAAAGAAAAACAAATCTCCATAGCCCCTGATGATTGTAAATTGATAATTTGTCCCCATTTTAGGCCAACAATTTAGATCTTCAAAATTTGTATAAGCTAATTTTATTCTTCTCTAATCTTAATTCGAACTTTTATTTCTTAAACTTCGTGGTAAGTACGCTTGCACCGTATAAAGCGCCATAGAACAATCATCCATCTAGGTTATATAAAATAAAACTTTCGGTCGTCGATGTTGATGCTGTTCTCGTTGGCTTTATATATAGTTGTTACTCAGTACATGACATATAGTATCAAGTAGATGGTAAACCTTTCATATAAGCTATAAGATCAGTAGTAAAGGATGATTATGTGAATAATAAAATTGAGAATGGAAATGGGGAATGTGCCAAAGAGACAACAACCCGACCATAGAAAAAAACAACAACAGAAGGTCACTAACAGGTCTTCCATGTAGCGAGAAATTCCCGCACCCGGAGGCGTCCTTCAACTGGCCCCTACACAAATATATACTAGTTCAGTGATAATGAACGCCATACTAATTTCCAAATTGTACACAAGAAACTAAATTTAAAATAATACAAGACTAACAAAGCCCAGAGGCTCCTGACTTGGGACAGGCGCAACCATGCTGTATTCTTAGTAACGGACTGTAAGTTATTAACGTTTTTAAATAAACATGCTCAAATAATAACGAAAATCCCCAAAGTGAAAAGAGTTTATTAAAGAAAAAATGGTGACAACTATTTGAAATATTACTGTTTGTCTCCAATAGAAGTCTTTAGTTATCTATAAAAAGTTAAAATTGATAAAGGAATAGGTCCGGTAAGGGCCAATTATGGCCTCAAATTTCAAGTTCATCTGAAGAAAGATTTTGTACACTTTTTAAACACCTAAGTTTTTATTTAAGTTGATTCAATTAGTTTATGTGAAAGAGATTTACTGATTTAGTCATTAAAAATGCTCCGATTCAAGCTTAAATATAAAAAGTCTATCAAATATGCAAAATGAATTTACTTTTCAGATGTTTTTTGTCAAAAATTAAAGTGGCTGCATCCGTGCTCATCCTCAACCTTTTTATATGTTATGTAGTGTCATCAAATACAACTTACATTTCAATATTAAGAATGACCACAAATGCGGCCACTTTCATTTTAGACGGAAACCGCTAAAAATTCAACTAAAATGCTAAAATTGTGAAGATTTCAGTAATTTAGCTTGTGTTAATGATGCTAGTAACCGATATATGTGCATTGTATTGTAAAAAACAGCCCATATTTATGTATAAGAAGCATTCTACTTTCTAATGAATAACTAGCAGATTACATTTTAACAATTTTGTAAAACTGCTTTATGTTGGCTACATAAAAAGATATGAACAACTATACACCAACATCTGTACTTCAAATTTTATCAAAGATTTTATAAAAGATTATTTACTCTCAAATTTACAAATATTGGATAAAATTTTATTTGATTATGAGTTCCAGTCTGGGTTTAGACAAGATCATTCGTGTCACTCAGCCCTAAAAAATAGTTGAATCGTTAATTAATATGGATCAAAGAAACTACACGGGAGTTGTATTCTTAGATTTTTAAAAAAGCTTTTGATGTTGTCAATCACTCAACTTTATTATAAAAATTAAAAAAATTATAAGTTTGATGCTCTTTCTTTCGAATGGTTCAAATCATATTTACCACACAGATCTCAAAAAATAAAAATGAATATCAATATATCTCCAGATGAAAAAGTAACATTTTGTGTACCACAGAGCAGTATTCTAGGTCCTTTATTATTTCTTTTATATAATAATGATCTCCCACTTCAACTAATTATATAAATCATACAAAGTCTGGTTTGAATGCGGACGAAAAAAAATTATTAAAAAAATTAGGATGGTTAACTTTTCAAGAAAGAATCAAATATAATGCATAAGTGTGTTAACGGTATTGCACTTAATTATCTTTGTCAATCATTTAACAATAACCAAAATGTTAATGCTGGATATTCTTTGCGTGTCATCGGACAATATTTTGTTTTTCGTACCACGTCCGAGCACAAATTTTATAAAAGAAATGATATTTCAAATATTCAGGTTAATTCCTTGGAATAAATAGTATTTCAGTAGAAATCAAATTGATAGAAAGGATTGAACAGTTCAAACAAAGTTTTTTTTCTAAACAAGTAAACTAAAAATGTTTTTATAAGATGACGTTTAACTATATTTTAAAACAGCCATATATTTGTTTTGTATATATTAGTAAAAATATGCGTATGAAACGTTTCTGTAGGTTTGTCGTCATTTGTTTTGCATAAAAAGTTCTATGTATGTATATGTATATGTATACATTATATAATTGTTCTTTTTTTACTCAGTCAGAGGGCATCAGAGTGACAAGTAGTGTACATACTGATTTTACCCTCTTCAAGTAAAGCATTTTTTATTATATTATTATTATGAACTACAAATAAATTTGTTTTATAACCTCGTCAAATTTACGATTACATTTATCTAAACAAAATGTCCATTTATTCGCACGTTCCATTGGAAATAGTTTTTGTTTGTTTATAGTGTTGAAGGACATCATGTGTATGATATATAACTGGTTTTTGTTTTAATTTTGGTTGGTAGATACCAATGTGGACCACTTTACCATGTTATGTCTGTTTTGGCTACTCATTTTAACGTAACTATACATAACCGGGACACATATGAGACGTTATGCAAAATAAGATTAACGCACAATTTTCGTAAGGAAATATGGGGACGAATTTTTTTTGGATGTGCTTCTTTTTTGTTATTTAGCCTTGGGATCGTTAACATTGTTACACATTTTAAAATTAATTAATCTGCTGATAACGGTTCGCTTTGACCTGAATATTCGACATTTACCTTTTTTGTTTACTTTGTTTTTAAAATAAATATTTATGATTCATGTGACAGTCAAATCTAAAATTAGATCTTACAGTAAATCTCGCGGTATTTTGTTGATATATATATATATATATATATCATCTTTTGTGTGTCAGTTGCATTAATTTTGAAATAATTGGGTATGCAAAATTGAGATAAGAGAAAACAATTGCGAGCAATGGTAAGCTTCACGCTTTTGTAATTTGAAATATTTTTTATTAGTTTTGGTTATTCATTTGAAAACACTTAAGGGTCAACAGCTCTGACGAATAGAAAGTGTATGAAATTTAACAAACACTTACACACTTGGTAATTTATTTTTAAAGTGAACATTTTCAGATCAGATATTTTGATTAACGAGCAATAAGATAAGTAGATAGGGTTTAAGCTTAGTATGTTTGTCGTTTCTCTACATATACATGTATTGGCCAAGGTATATGTTCATCTATTTATTAGTATTGTAGTCTTGTCATGTAATGTTGTCATTTAAATGCTACATTTAACATTGACATAAAAGCGGGGGGTTTGGCATGCCACAAAACGAGGTTCAACCCACCATTTTTTTCTTAAAATGTCCTGCACCAAGTCGGGAAAATGGCCATTTTTATATTATATTCGTTTCGTCGTAGTTTTCTTCTTATATTTGATGCGTTTCCCTCAGTGTTAGTTTGTAACCAGCATTTGTTGTTTTTTTTTGCAATCGGTTTATGAATTTCGAACAGAGGTAAACTACTGGTTATTAATAAAATGTTTATAGTTACACATTTTGACCTGAAGATTCATTAGGCTATAAGTATTTTTCGATATTTCTGATGTGCAATCTATACTAGGACCGATCTTCACAATCCGAAGTACCTGTTTTTTATAGCTTCGCGTTGTCCTGTTTTTCTTAAGATTTGAGTTAGTTGTTGTCAGATTTTGTTAAATTTCATTAAATAGGCATATCAATTAATTGTATGTCTGAAGTTCGATTGTACTTATGACGACATGTGTCTACGTCACGCCTCACGGTCTACCTATTCGTCAGCCACCCATTACTGTACTTTCTATTGATTTACTGTCGTAAGAAATTTCGAAAAAATATCTTCCATTATAATGACCATTAAAAATGATCGAAACGTTTCAAGTTTCTCACTTAAAGTACTTGACGGTCTCGAAGTAATGTTCATTTTCTGTATGCTACCTATTGTTGTTACTTATGTGCTATGTCTAAATGTCAGTTTGTTCTTCGATGGATATATTTCTTTGTTTTTTATAGTAAATAAGATTATAATTCAATGTTGACTGCTCTACATTGTACCTTTATTTGTGACCTTTTTCACATACATGTAGTGTGACTTTTCTGTTGACAAGTTATAAAACCAGGTTACATTAACAATTTGCTAAATAAAGAAAAAAACTGCACCACGTGAGGAGTATGACAGTTGTTTTCCATTCGTTTGATGTATTTGAGTTTTTATTTTTGCCATTTGATGAGAATGTTCCGTTTTGAAATTTACTTGGAGTACAGTTTTTTTTTCCCGATTGTTCTTTTAAATACAAAACTGACGTATAACACAATCATGTTTTCTAAACAATACTTTTACGCCGAATATAGTTAACATACATTGTATGACGCATTTCTATTAGCATTCGACCTACTTGTATCAAAAATACGGATAACAATAAACTTTGAAATTGAGTTATCTAATCAGACCGATTTGAAATTATTTTTTATTTTTATCTTGTTCATGTTACATATGCTTTTGTATATATTTATAAATTGAATGATTATTAAAAACAGTGTTTTCCGAAATAGTACTTATTTTCTACCACAGATCATATCAAAATAAAACATTAGTCCAGGATAATGCATGACACAATCTCCTTTGAATACGCGGGTAGGTTAATGTTGTATTCTCAAAATAATCATATATAATTATCAAATGCAGTTTTTCAAAAAGGACTTTTTCGCTTATTTAAATTCAATATTGCTACACAGTTTTGTTTTGTTTGTTGATTACGAAATCTTTCGTTTTCAAATATACAAGCATTAAATAACTACGTTGTTATCATATGACATTCAAAATTCTAAATGTTGTAGCACTAGACTGTATTTATTTTTATAAGCACTGCTAATCATAGATAAACTGTCTTTTAAGCTAGGTTCTAAAGTAAAACTGCTCCGACTTAATCAAAACGTACATCAGTCGACATTTTCAGGTGAATCGCATTCTAAAAATCGTGACCAACAGATAGTATTGCTTATCTGTCGTCCCACTGTCTATGTCACTCTGCTCAGCTCTTTTCAAGTAATCTACCGGTTGCTGATGAAACGAAGAAAACACTTTCAAAATATGCAAAACCATCCCCATCCCTGTACAATATCAGTTGCTCGACACAATATGAAGACTTTGTGATCTCTTTCTATGCGCTCAACAGACAAAAAGCTTCAAATTGTGACTCGTAGCTTATATATTACAGGAAAAAACGTGCAGACAACCTGATAATCGGAACTTATCGGTCGTCCCACTGTTTATATCACTCTGCTTAGCTCTTAATAAAATTGCAGATAAGGGCTTTGTGACGTCAAATACGTTGACATGGCCTCGATAACCTTGATCCGGACTTATCAGCGACGTCATAATGTTTGAACCGACGTAAATAAGTTTGACCCGAACTTCCGCTTGCTTTTGAAAGTAAGATTTCCAAAAGACGCAAAAACAGCCTGATAAATCGATAACCAGCTGCGCTCACTAGACAAAAAGCGTCATATTGTAACTCACAGCTGATATTTAACGATATCAACATGCAGACGACCTGATAATCGGTACGTCTCATACTGGACTGGTGTGATCCCCATGCATCGGATAGAATTTTTCGTGCAGTATTGGTAATCGGCATTCTATAAATTCGCAGGACTTTCAAATCCATCATTTTATCACGTAGGCACTTTTTGGTTGAAGTCAATGTGTTGAACATGTGTTCCCGTCCGACATAAAACATGAACGCACAAGCGACGTACAACATAAAGTACCTCTATACTAACAAATCAAACTTAATGCAATGGACATTATTGTTAGTGAACTACTATAGTTTAACGTTAAAAGATGTCGTTAATTTGAACTGTTTGTCAAGTGCTTGTTTATCAAATGTGCAATTCGAAAAGTCAAAACGCAATAGTTTGAAAGTCTATTTGTATTGTAAATGTTTCGTGTATATCATATATATATATATATATATATATATATATATAAGAAAATTATTAAAAGATAAAAACGGTTTCAATGCATCACTTTTTTACTAGTACTTTCACTGCTTCCGCAGATCTTCAGGTCTATCACCTGAAGATCTGCGGAAGCAGTGAAAGTACTAGTAAAAAAGTGATGCATTGAAACCGTTTTTATCTTTTAATAATTTTCTTATATGTTACCAGCATACGGACTTTACTTAACTTTTTCTTATATATATATATATATATATAAGTACGTCTGAGTCAGTGACAACTCTACAACAGATGTATCCATCGGATCGCCATCAATGATGGTGATACATGGCTGTGTACATAATGTATATTCAACTCGTCTAAACATCAACCCAACAATGTTAGATCTGGGCTCTCAAAAAAAGAGCTTTCGCTGGCCGTGTGTTACCTTTCCTCGTCAGTTTTAATCTAGCGTCGTACTACAGTACATGATATATAAGGCATGAAGATGTTATTGTTAAAGATCAGCTAAATTATCTATAGTAAAGGATCCTACAAATTAATGTAATATACAGTCACAGAAAATAATTATATTTATAAGTACGTCTGAGTCAGTGACAACTCTACAACAGATGTATCCATCGGATCGCCATCAATGATGGTGATACATGGCTGTGTACATAATGTATATGTTCCGGACCATATGAGTATTTGGACCATACGCGTATGGTCATGACCATATGGGTATATACTCATATGGTCCGACCATACGCGTATGGTCGGACCATACGCGTATGGTCGGGGTAATTAACACCCTGTTACAGTTTACTTTTAATACTTCTAAACTCTTCATATGGTATGACCGTTCATTCAAAAGACGCTATCATATAGGTAATTTTATCACTATATTATAATACAAAGATAAGATATTAAAATAAAAATAAGAAGTTTCACATAGTTAATTTTACTTAATTGTCAAATTTAAAGTAAACACATTTTATACCGATGGTCATTACCTATGGTCATTACAGATTTGTTATGACGAGTAAATGGCAATGTGTCTACTAAAAAATTAAATTCCAAAAATTTCTAAATGAACTGTTACATAAGAAGTCACTGGAAAGTAGCATACTATTAGTTTATTTAAGTTAGTGTTGTGAAGATGGTGTATTGCAGTCATTTTCCGATATTTGAGATCTAGAGCTTCTTAAAACACCGTAGACATTAGAATTGCCAAAGACCTCGGTATCACTGTACGCGGCTGCAAAAAAGGCTTGTTTTTCACTCGCAAACAAAATGTGTAAATAAAAGAGATAGTGCACAAATTTCTGGCAAATGCAAAAAATCTATGATACCGTGTGGAAGTGAATGTCATCCAAGCCTACATGCACGAATGTAACTAGCGATGAAAACTAACTATGGCATCAATATTAAATTTTTACGTAGTTTTTTGGATTATGAAATTTAAAAAATTTCATGTTTTGAACCATCACTGTTTTTTTAGATAAAGTTTTTGTATTATTGAAACGTTTATAATGTAATTTGAAAAAATATATATACCTATATGGTCCAAATACTCATATGGTCCGGCCCGTTAATAACCAAACGAGTATTATACTCATATGGTCCGACCATACGCGTACGGTCGGACCATACGCGTATGGTCGGACCATATGAGTATACGCATATGGTCATGACCATACGCGTATGGTCCAAATACTCATATGGTCCGGAACATATATACAACTCGTCTAAACATCAACCCAACAATGTTAGATCTGTAAATTTGCTTTCGCAAATTTTTGGTTCTTCCCTCGCCGGGATTCGAACCCATGCTACTGTGATATCGTGACACCAAATCGCCTGCACTGCAGCCGTCCCGTTAGACCACACGACCACCTGGGCTCTCAAAAAAAGAGCTTTCGCTGGCCGTGTGTTACCTTTCCTCGTCAGTTTTAATCTAACGTCGTACTACAGTACATGATATATAAGGCATGAAGATGTTATTGTTACAGATCAGCTAAATTATCTATAGTAAAGGATCCTACAAATTAATGTAATATACAGTCACAGAAAATAATTATATTTATAAGTACGTCTGAGTCAGTGACAACTCTACAACAGATGTATCCATCGGATCGCCATCAATGATGGTGATACATGGCTGTGTACATAATGTATATACAACTCGTCTAAACATCAACCCAACAATGTTAGATCTGTAAATTTGCTTTCGCAAATTTTTGGTTCTTCCCTCGCCGGGATTCGAACCCATGCTACTGTGTTATCGTGACACCAAATCGCCTGCACTGCAGCCGTCCCGCTAGACCACACGACCACCTGGGCTCTCAAAAAAAGAGCTTTCGCTGGCCGTGTGTTACCTTTCCTCGTCAGTTTTAATCTAGCGGCGTACTACAGTACATGATATATAAGGCATGAAGTCTAGTAATACGGTGTAGCCGAGAGGAATTTCTTAGCGGGAAACTTCATCTAAAACTAAATTGGCAAATTCAATTCTACAAAGAGCTTCCTTAATGAAATCAGTGTATTTTGCGCATATTTGCACTGTCGTTCTTAAAAGCAAACACACAATACGTTTATCTTGAATTTAATGAATTATATTATCTGTAAAATATTTTTCCCTTTTAAATCGTTTGTCATAACGATATCGTTCGTCGAAATAAAAGAAGTCACTTCAGAAAATATATAGCTGGCAACCCTAATCAAATACAAAGTGCAAGCTGTATTAAAAACATATCTAAACATATAATGATGATTTGCAATACAAATACATGTGTCAATTAACAGTTATCTCTTTATGTTTTTTTATAGCCATCACATAGTGACATTCGTATAGTTTTACTTGGAAAAACAGGAACTGGAAAAAGTGAAACCGGAAACTCTATTTTGGGAAGTCAAGAATTTGAATGTTCACCGGGGGGAAATATTACGACCACGGGTTGCTTAAAAAAATTAGCAACACGTTTTGAAAAAAATATATTAGTAATTGATACACCTGGACAACAAGACAACAAAACACCAAGTCATGACACTCGATCAGAAATTCAAAAGTCGATTGAAATGGCGTATCCAGTGGATAGAACGGGAAATTCAGGTCCAAGTGTATTTTTATTGTGTTTAAAGATGGGTCGTGTTACAGTAGAAGACGAAACCATGTTTAAGGAATGTTTGGTCTGTTTTGGAGAAGAAATGTGCCGTTTTACAATTGTAGTTTTTACCCATGTAGATGTTTGGGAGGCTAATATGGAATACGTTGATGAAACGCCAGATGAACGGTATTATATTGAATCGCTACCGCAATTTGCAAAAGAGTTTATAGGCAAATGTCGCGGCAAAATATTTTTCAACAACAGAAAAACTGGACCCGATATGGAGTTACAAGTCAAGTCACTTTTTCAGAAGATTGATGAAATGATGGACTTGAATAGTGGAAACATATATACAGATGAAATACTAAAACAAGTTTTGCATCGGGAAAAAATGCAAAACTATATGAACTATATCAATAGAACAAATATTATTACTTTAATGCTAGCACTCGGCAATGTAGTTTTCGTTTGGGGGATTTTACGAAGATATTTGTATCGTTAAATGTACCGTTTGAAAATCGTTAAGCTGTAAGCGGTTCCATTTGTATCATATTCAAAGATAGTTAGTTATAAGCCATCTAGAAAAAACAAACGTTGTGCAGGACCTTTGTAGAACGATTTGTATGCCTGGTGAAATAAAGCTCGAAATGTTTTTTCAAATATCTAAAAAACTGTTTACACTCAAGATAAAGTCGAACTAAATCCGCTGCATTCTGACTTCGATACGATTATTTTATGTTTGAGTAATTAGCAATGGTAATGTATCCGTCTTATTTTGTGTACATCCTAAGTCTATGTTTGTGAAATTAGCAATGTTAAAGTGTCTGTCTTATTGTTTATATATTCTTAGTCTATGTTTGTGTAATTAGCAACGGTAAGGTATCTGTCTTATTGTGTATACACCATATGCCTATGTTTGTGTAATTAACAATGGTAAGGTGTCTGTCTCATTGTGTAAACATCCTAACTCAATGCTTGTGTAATTAGCAATGGTAAGGTATATGTCTTATTGTGTGTGCATCCTAAGTCTATGTCTGTGAAAAAACAATGGTAAGGTGTCTGTCTTATTGTGTAGACATCCTATGTCTATGTTTGTGTAATTAGCAATGGTAAGGTGTCTGTGTTATTGTGTATACATCCTAAGTCTATGTTTGTGTAATTAGCAATGGTAAGGTGTCTGTCTTATTTGCGTATACATCCTAAGTCTATGTTTGGGTAATTAGCAATGGCAAGTTGTCTGTTTTATTGTGTATACATCCTAAGTCTGTGTTTGGGTAATAAGCAATGGTAAGGTGTCTGTCCTTTTGTGTGTACATCCTTAGTCTATGTTTGTGTAATAAGCAATGTCAAATTGTCTGTTTTATTGTGTGTACATCCTAAGTCTAGTTTTGTGTAATAAGCAATGGCAAGTTGTCTGTTTTATTGTGTGTACATCCTAAGTCTAGTTTTGTGTAATAAGCAATGGCAAGTTGTCTGTTTTATTGTATATACATCCTAAATGTATGTTTGGGTAATAAGCAATGGTAAGGTGTCTGTCTTATTGAGTGTACATCCCAAGTCTATGTTTGTGTAATAAGCAATGGCAAGTTGTCTGTTTTATTGTGTATACATCCTAAGTCTATGTTTGGGTAATAAGCAATGGTAAGGTGTCAGTCTTATTGTGTGTACATCCTTAGTCTATGTTTGTGTATATAGCAATGCTAAGGTGTCATTCTTATTGTGTGTACATCCTATGTCTATGTTTGTGTAGTTAGCAATAATAAGGTGTCGGTCTTATTGTGTATACACCCTAAGTCTATGTTTGTGTAGTAATCAATGGTAAGGTGTCAGTCTTATTGTGTGTACATCCTTAGTCTATGTTTGTGTATATAGCAATGTTAAGGTGTCAGTCTTATTGTGTGTACATCCTATGTCTATGTTTGTATAGTTAGCAATGTAAAGGTGTACGTCTTATTGTGTGTACATCCTTAGTCTTTGTTTGTGTAGTTAGCAATAATAAGGTGTCGGTCTTATTGTGTATACACCCTAAGTCTATGTTTGTGTAGTAAGCAATGTAAAGGTGTCAGTCGTATTGTAAGTACATCCTTAGTCTATGTTTCCGTAATTAGCAATGGTAAGGTGTCTGTCGTATTGTGTGTACATTATATGTCTATGTTTGTGTAATTAGCAATGGTAAAGTGTCTGTCTTATTGTGTATACATCTTAAGTCTCACCTTTATCATATTTACAAAGACTTGTCGATCGATGAATAATGTGTTTTAAACAAATTAAACCATTACAATTATACATGATAAAAAATACAAAAGGTCAAATAATGTGTTTATTTTACGTATCAATGATCATTGATTAATATTTTCGAACTGCATTTTACTTTAGCAACATCATGTAAATGATGTACATTAAAAGTCAATACGACAGAAAACCATGCAAAAGGCTCAAAAGCAGTGTTATCATAGTGACCAGAAATTTAGCATAATGCAAATCTGATTCAAATATTTATTAAAACTTTTAGATATTTAAATGACTATGTGCAATAAAGTGATGTATCTGCCGAACTTACTCTAGATAATGTTTATACTAACAATGAACACTGTCTTTAACGTGAAACTAAAGACCAATTTGTATGACAAAAGAGTCGATTATTCATTTCCTATTGTTTATTATACATTTTTATATGGTGACGTTCCTTTGTCACCATCATATAGTGTTAATATCTACATTCGTTCGATTCGCTCGTGTATTCAACGACAGAAATATCGGTATTACTGAATAATTGTTACAGCAAGAATTTTGATATCACAAACTAGTCAAAACATTTACTAGATTTTATCATTGATATAAGGACATCATTTGTAAATATAGATCAATACTCATACATGATATATACGATGAGGTATTTCACATCCAATATTGTATTGTTATATTCTTTACAAATCACAAACATGTCAGCATTCACCTAAAAAGCTTACTAAATCTTCAAACAGACTTATTCGGAAGAGATATAGTTACTATGTATACTGTAATCAGGTTTTACACATGTTGATATTATATTGATTCACGAATAGGGTTTTCAAATCGGAAATATACACATTTGTTCACAAACCAGTTTTTGGCTACTACTGTTATGTTTGTCTCATATATTTTTTTACTATATGATATCAAAACCTTTACGAAGATATTGTACTTGATTTCCATATGATGAAGACATTATCTCTCAATAAGTTCAATTGAGGTCTGTAGTTTGCATGTCAGTAACTGCTATTAGTCCTTTGTTTACCCATGTATCATTTTTATTTTGCTTTTATTTTGTTACCTATTCTGATATCGGATTTATTTATATACTGAGTTTTAATGTGCGTATTGTTATGTATTTCTTTATTCTACATTGACTAGAGGTATAGGGAGGGTTGAGCTCTCAGAAAACATGCTTTACCCACGTCTCATTTTTGCGCCTATCCAAATTCAGGAGCCTCTTGCCTTTGTTATTTTTGTATGATTTAAAATTAAGTTTCTTTTATAAATTTCTGAGTTGAGTATGCCGTCCATTCACACTGAATTAGTATACATTTTTGCTTATTGACCAGCTAAAGCACGACTCCGGATGCGTGAATTTCTTACTGCATTGAAGACTCTTTGGTGGAATTCAGCTCTTTGGTGATCATGTTGGTGTCTCTTTGTCACTTTCCCCATTCCCCATGTTCATTCTCAATCTTATTGTGTAAATAATATAGGATGCATAAGATCGTTTAAAATATATTCGTAAGGTTCTCCTTGCGATATTGTCGTTTAGTTGTAAATAGCGTTCAACACACATCAATCAATCTATCTTACAAAGTACAATAGTTTGTTACATCATAAGCGATGCAACACACTGACTTCTTGTTATTTCCCATTAATCAACATCAAATCAATTTAAAATTTATCTGTAACTTAAATAAACAGCATAGCAAATGCATTATTCGTATGAAACTAATGGATATATGAAATGTGGTATGAGTGCCAATGAGACAACTCTCCATTCAAATCACAATTTATAAAAGTAAACAATTATAGGTCACTGTACTTAGGGAGGTCGCCAATGCGATTATCGTAACGTAATAATTTCCTTGCGACGGCAAAAATGTCGGATTTTACCCAACTTCAGTTGCTTTGAAAAAGGTGAAAAATATATTGTATGGGCAATTGATATGCAAATAAAGTTCAAACATTTATCTTTCTAAATATATAAGTTTTACACTACTGAATATATATGCTCCAAACATTCGTCGAAATAGAAACTCATTTTTCAAAAAAGTAAACAATATCATTAATAATAACCGCTTAGGAATATTAATAATGGGGGGTGGTATGAATGAAAGTTTAACTTCATTTGATAGAAAAAGTATTAGCCCTTATAATCAAAATAAACCTGTTAACAGTTTAAAGCAACTAATAAAAAAATATAAACTTATTGATATTTGGAGAGAACTAAATCAAAACAGCAGTCAATTTACATGGAGAAGAAAAAACAATAGAAGTGTTGCAAGCAGAATTGATTTCTTTCTAATAAGCCCAGATATAAGACCTCACATAATATCAGCAGACATAAGACCTGCACTAATATCACATACAGATCATCAAGCGATCTCTTTACAAATAAGACTTAAAGCTCAAAATAAAGGCAAAGGATTCTTTAAGATAAATAACAGTATACTGAATGAAACAAAATACAAAGAAATAATAATTAAATTAATTGACACCCATAAAGAAATAATGCTCACCAAAAATAACGATCCTCGAGTTACTTGAAATTAAACATTTAGAAAATAAGTTAAAATTCTTATACGAAAAATCAAGTAATTCTGAACATTCTAAAATAGAAATAAATAATGTAGAAAATAATTTACAAAATTTATATATAAAAGAAACTAGAGGTGCACAAATCAGATCCCGAGTCAAATGGGCAGAAGAAGGGGAAAAAAACTCAAAATATTTTTTGGGTCTTGAAAAATCAAGACAAACTAAGAAAACTATTTCTGCCCTCAAAAATAATCAAGGTAACATAGTTACAGATGCATCCGATATTCTTATTCTTGGGAAAAACTATTACCAAAATTTATATAAAAGTACTGAACCAGATCCTTCTGAAATAAAAAATTATATAAGTGAAACAAAGATAGATCACTCACTATCCAAGACTGAGAGTGAACTATTGGGGGGCAACCTAACAATAGAAGAATGTACAAATGCTATATGTATCAAGGGAGTATTCAGGACATACTTCAGTACTTCCTTGGCCAGCCAACACATCTATTTGGACATTTTCCAGATCTTCATCAATATCTTGAGTTACATCTTGTTCATCTTGTAATAAATTTAAAGGAGACCACAGGAGATTGAAATTTGCGACTTCGTCTGACATTTTCTGGAAATTTTAGCAGACGAAGTTTGGGGTGGGTTTATGGCATTGGAATATGTTGGCTTTTCAAGAATGAATTGAAATGGTCAAAAATTATAAAAACAAATATCTAATTGATGTAAGAAAACGAAACTATCGAATCTATTATTATTTTTTTTTATTATTTCTATTAGTTTACACCGACAGTTTATCGACAGTTTAATGATTGTTGATACAATTACCAAGGAAGTGACGTGACATTGTTGTAAGAAAATAGTTCCGGTAATTAGGCGTGGCCAATAGGTCAGTCGAGGTCATTGACGTATAAAGCTAACGTTTATACGTAAAATAGATATAATTGCAGTATAATATAATATATACTTATACATATACATACATAGAGCTTTTTATGCAAAACAAATGACGAAAAAACCTACAGAATCGTTTTATTCACATATTTTGTTAATGATGTACAAAACAAATGTATGGCTGTTTTAAAATATAGTTAATAACATTAACGGTACTAATTGTCCTGCACCAGATGTGCATTTCGACAATACATGTCTCTTCAGTGATGCTCGTGGCCAAAATATTTGAAATCCAAAGCTTATATAAAAGATGAAGAGCTATAATCCAAAAGGTCCAAAAAGTATAGCCAAATCCGTGAAAGGAATCAGAGCTTTGCATGAGGGAAATACATAAATGTCATCTGATAATAACATTTTTAGTTTACTGGTTTAGAAACAAGAAATTATGATAGAGACTTTGTTTGAACTGTTCAATCGTTTCTATCTTTTTGATTTCTACAGGAATACTGTTCCCAATAATTAACCTGAATATTGAAATATATTTTCTTTCATAAAATTTGTTCTCAGACGTGGTATGGAAAAAAACATTGTTCGATGAACGCAAAGAATATCCTGCATTAACATTTTGGTTATTGTTTAAAAATTGACAAAGATTATTAAGTGCAATACTATTAACACACTTATGCATTATATGTGATTCTTTTTTCAAAAATTAACCATCCTACTTGTTTGAATAAAGTTTTTGACGGTATGTCATAAGTTTTGTTAAAAATGATTATGGCTGCCGTATTTGTAATAATAACATTTTTTCTATATTTAGATAACTTGTTTCTGTCTATATTGTACAACAGCATTCAAAGAGAGGAAGTACATATCCATTATAAAATAATCATAAACCATTTTGTGGAATATAATGCTTCAATCGATTTTGTAAACCTAGTCGAGTTGAAATCACAGTACATACTTTGTTTATTTGTTGATTCCATCAGATAATCATTTTGTAAAACACCGTATCTGTACTATATCTGCAAAGTTTTTGTATGCTTTGAAGCTTCCTATGTTAACCAACTAACATAGATTTGGATTTTTTAATATTTAAAATAATTGTTCACACATCATATTTTAAAATTCCTATTTTGTCATAAGGTATATCACATATATCATCAATGGAATTTGAAGACTATTAAGAGTTGGTTCGTCTGCATACAAATCAGACATTGTATGATTTATATAATTAGTTGAAGTGGGAGATCATTAATATATTAAAGAATTAATAAAGGACCTAGAATACTACTCTGCAGTACACCAAATGTTACTTTTTTCTCCTGAAGATATATTGATATTTATTTTTACTTTTTGAGATCTGTTTGTAAAATATGATTTGAACCATTCAAAAGAAAGAGAATCAAACTTATACGTTTTTAATTTTTATTTATAATAAAGTTGAGTTAATTGACCAGATCAAACGCCTTTTTAAACATCTAAGAATACAGTGTACTTTCCTTGATTCATATTCATTAACGATTTAACAATTTTCGTTAGGGCTGAGTGACACGAATGACTTTGTCTAAATCAAGACTGGTACTTATAAACAAATCAAATTTTATCAAATATTTGTAAATTTGAGAGTAAATAATCTTTTAAATTTTTTTTAATAAAATTGGAAAAACAGATATTTGTGTATAGTTGTTCCTATCTATTTACGTAACCAAAATAAAGCAGTTTTAAAACATTGTTAAAATGTAAACTGTTTGTTATTTATTGGAAAGTAGAATGCATCTGATACATAAATATGGGCTGTTTTTTTACAATACAATGCACATATATCGAGTTCTAGCATCATTAGCTCAAGCTAAATTACTGAAATCTTCACAATTTTAGCATTTTAGTTAATTTGTTTACGGTTTCCGTCTTAAATGAAAGTGACCGCATTTGTGTTCATTCTTAATACTGAAATGTAAGTTATATTTGATGATAATGAAAAGCATATATAAAGGTTGAGGATGCACACGGATACGTCCAATTTCATTTTTGACCCAAACCATTTAAAAAGTGAATTTATTTTGCATATTTGATAGATGTTTCATATTCAAGCTTGAATCGGGGCGTTTTTAATGACTAAATCAGTAAAAACACTTTCACATAAACTAATTAAATCAACTGAAATAGAAACTTAGGTGTTCAAAAAGTGTCCAAAATCTACTTGATACTATATGTCATGTATTGTGTAACAACTATATATAAAGCCGACGAGGAAAGCTTAAACATCGACGACCGAAAGCTTAATTTTATATAGCATAGACGGTTGACTGTTCTGTGGCGCTTGATATGGTGCAAGCGTAGTTACCACGAAGTCTAAGAAAGTTCGAATTAAGATAAGGGAAGAAGAAAATTTGCTTATACAAATTTTGAAGACTTAAATTTGTTCGCCTAAATTGGGGACAAATTATCAATTCACAATCATCAGGGTCTATAGAGATTTTAAGTATGCCCCTGAATACAGAATTCTGAATTTGATTGTTTTTCTTTTAAAAGGGTTTCATAACTACTATGCCCGTATTTTTTAAATGTTTGAACGTAAAACGTTTAACACATTACAAACATTTATCAGGTCTCTGATAAAACGTCGCACTTATAGTTGAAAAACTCTGTGAAAGATCGACTAACGTTTGTTTTCAGAAACAGATAGGCCATGCAACATTGTGAAATGTCTATCTTTTCTTCATATACGTATATCGCTGTTCCTGCGAACAAAGTTTCAAATAATATTGTCTTTGTATATAAATCGTCTTACTACGAATGTCTTTTAAAAGCATTAGGTATAAATGAGCACTCAGGTACTTCCACATTCAAAGACATATCATTTGACAAGGATGAGATTGTGGCAAATCATAAGTTCTTTGTGGCTTCAATGAACATAACTTTGAACGACAAATCGCTTGTATTGGATACCTTAGCTTTCTCATAATTCCATATAAACAACGGTTCATTGCAGTTTCATATGCATGCTCTACTAAAAAAATGCAATTGACTAAAACGGTGTCCGAAGTGAAGGAGGATTTTCAGAAATACTGTGAAACTGTTAACACGCGTAATGATATGAACCATATGAGGATTCTTAAAAATTCTACAGAACTTCTTGATAATTTTAAATCTCCGAACTTTTCTGATTGGGTGCCATTAATACATCCCCCAGAACTAGAAATTAAAGAAACAACAGACACGGCTTCCACCTAATTTTTAGACTCATACCTCGAATTGGACATACACAGTCATCTTAGTACCAGAATCTATGACAAACGAGACGATTTTAATTTTCAAATTATCAATTTTCTAAGTAGCAATATACATATTTTACCTGCATATGGGATATACATTTCGAAAAAAAAGACATTGAAGAGCTTGCAGCTGCTACTCAGACTTAATAAAACGTCATTAGTGTTTGAGCAGAAAGTTGATGAACCAGGAGTGTGTCCAAGAATGTCCCGCCCTTTTTTCTAAAAAAATCATCGGAAGGTACCAAGACCTCGTTGATAAATATTCGTTATCATCTTCACAAATAGTACATGATGGTCTTGGTGTATAGTTTATGCGTACTGACGTTGTTTATCATATTAATAACGTGTTATGTTGTTCTTTCAGTTGTCTTTATTCTATTATTAATATTACTTTTAATGTTTGGTCTGAATTCGATGATATCCATTTGACGTATATGTGTTGTTTGTACGTTTGACTTTTTGTGTTTCTTTGGTACATATGACTTGGCTCTGTACTTTTAAACATCCCGTCATTATGTTATGCCAAGATGTTATTGTTCTCTTATAATTTGAACATACTTTGAACGACAAAATTATTTTATATCTCTTCCTGTGTGACGTTTACATTCTGACGTCAAATGCACGACACTACACTAGAGTTAATGGGAATCGTGCCATTCAGTCACAGAACAATATGCCAGTCCTTTATGGGGTGATTTAAAATTCAAGTAAGCTATGAATGTGATTGTCAAATTTGATAGATGTTTGTTTGTGCTTCTTTGTTAAATATTTGTTTGTTTTGTTCTAATCGAGATTGTAACACGGAGATGACTGCTGTTCCCCTATTTTGACAATTTTACCTATTATGTCTGTCTTGTGTAAGTATCGTTGTCAATATAATGGAATGTGATGTGGGTTAGCGCAGAAAAAAACCAGCTTCAATCCACCCCATTTGTAAATTTAAAAAATTCTGTACCAAGTGGGAAATAGGACAGTTGTTGTCTTTTTGTGTGATATATTTTGTTATTTGATTTTGCCATTCGATTAGGGACATTCTGTTTTGAGTTTTACTCGGAGTTCAGTATTTTTGTGATTTTACTTTTTAAAGAATCTGGTGACTGTTTATAAAGAACTAAAAAATATAGCAGTAATTAAAGCCGTTGACGTCAGGCTTAAAGTATTTAAAAATGTTTCATTGACAATTTAACTATCTTCGTATGTACAACATTTCCAATAGCTAGATTTGAATTAATAATATTTGTTCCATTGACATAGTTCATATAGTTTTGCCTTTTTTCCCGAATCAACACTTGTCATAGCATTTCAGTTGTACATATATTACCACTATTGAAGTCCATCAAATTTTCAATTTCCTCAAAAAGTGTCTGGACTTGAAGATCCATATCTGATCTAGTTTTTCTGTTTTTGAAAAATATTTTGCCGCGACATTTGCCTAAAAACTTTCGGTAGCGATTGCATGTATTCTCTATGATCTGCCGTCTTTCCAGAATACTTCATATTAGTCTCCCATATGTTTTCATGGGTGAAAACTATAGTTGTAAAAGGGAACATCTCTTCTCCAAAACAAATCAAGCACCCCTCAAGGGTTTCGTCTTCTGCTGTGAAACGGCCCATCTTTAAACACAGTAAAAAACATTTGGTCCTGTTTTGGCCACTCTCGAAATATGATACGCCATTTGAATCGAATGTTGAATCTCAGATCGAGTGTTATGACTTTGTGTTTCGTTGTCCTGTAGTCCAGCGTATCGATTACTAATAAATGTTTGTTACAACGTGTTGTTATTTTCCTAATGCAATTTCATGTTGAAATATTTCCGCCAGAAACATTCAAATGCTGGTTTACCCAGAATAACATTTCCAGTTTCGCTTTTTCCAGGTCCTGTTTTTCCAAGTACATATATAACAATACGAACGTTATTATTCATGTTATTCAATGCCTGCAAAACAGAAACAAAAAGAGATGAATGGTGTTAATTGACATAAACATGTTAGAAGCAAATCATGATAATACATTGAGTTTGTTTTTATTCTCCTACAAATTTTATTTGAATTTGTTTGCCAGCTATATCTATTTGGTAGCTTTTTCTGTCGTTTTGTTGAAGACAGTATTTTTTTACGAATACAACATTTATACAAAGGGAACACTTTGTACAGATAACATGAATTAAATTTCAAAAAGCCAAACAATGTCGATTTGATTTTAAACAAAGACAATACCAATACGCCATATGAGTATTTCAAATTATTAACGTTATCATCTAGTGATGTGTCTCGCCATATCAATCCAACTGGCTACACGATATTTTTAGAACGCATTAAAGATTAAGTCAATATATAGAACAGTAATAAACGATCACATGCCTTAAAGTAGACATACAAACAAATTCTTTATCACAGATAATCACTCAAATGATAAACGCAGTATTACAAAGACTAACTAAATGTCGAGGCCACCTTGGCGATGTAATGATATGCGTGATGGTTGTATGTTTAAGTGACATTACAAGAGCTAAATGCAGTGTCTATATACTTGATTTTTTTGGCTAGCATAAATACAAATATTTATATATATGTAAATCAAGAAAAATAAAACTCTTTGAAGGAACAAACCAAGTAAAATGATAAACTGATTCCGTAGTTTCACTGCACATCAACAGTGGTTTAATTAAGTGAGTGAGTAATTAAGATTGTGTTTGAATTCTACTAGAATAAATGTAAATAATAGTATAGCTTGCATGATCGAATAATCGAGTCCTGATAAATGAAGGCATTATTGAAATACATGTTTTCCAAACTGTTAATAGAAACAATCCAAATAATGTATAGCTTGTATGATATCAGTTTTACAATAAGTGTGTCTTAGATATTATAGAACATCGAAAATTATCTCGAGTGCCAAAATGCAAATATTACTGGCATACTTTAAACCACGACACATGTACCTCAAATTTAGAATACACCTACAGCTACTGAACCACTCAAGTTTCCCGTTTTTCCGTTTTCGCTCCGTTTTTCATTCGTTCCGTTTGCGTGTTTCGTTCATTCCATTTACGTTTCATTCATTCCATTCATTTCGTTCATTCCATTCCGTGTTCCATTCCGTGTTCCATTCCGTTTATACACGACATATCATGATAACAAGCGTGTTATTCGGTAAATTGTGAAGCTAATCATTTCGTTTTAGAACGTTTACAGCGTGTGTGAACGATTATATCATTCTAAAACGAAAGGTAATTGGGTTCGTTTCACAGATAAATTTCGTATTTTATAATCACATCATCACATGTATTTTTCTTTATTAAAAAAAAACACGATAATCACCACATGATGGTCACTGGTTCAGGTCTGAATAGACCGTGTTTTTTAATTAATTGATGTGAAATTTTGTTAAAACTTTTTTGTTCGCAGTATAGTGATTAAAAACTTGTTGAGACATGGAAATATTATATTTTACTTTCATGCTGAGATTAAATGTATTCACAGGTTTATTATTTTTTTTGTTTGTAAAAAGGATGTTTAAGAATATCCCTATATTAAAGTGTACTCTACACATGGCTTACTGGATATACCGAGTTGCAAATATCTACATGTAACTAATTTACAATAAAACGAATGTAGAAAATTGTAGTACGGTAGTTTGTAAATAGTCTTCTTTCTATTTTAAATGATTAAAAGTAAATGCTGAATAAAATGTATCTACGATTGCGTTAAACATAGTGACAATATTTCTGTAAGTCTGTGTTTCATTTAATTTGATTTAACAAGCTAGATTTATAATTTTTTTTTTAATACAGCTACTGTAATCTTATTTTTGTTATTTTTAGCAAAAATAAAGATATTTATATATTTACAAAGTCACCGGAAAAAAGCCACAAGATAATAATCACAGGGAGCTGACAATGCGGTATGGGCTTTTCTCACAGTCGAAGGCCGTATGGTGACCTTTATATATAAATTTGTTAAAATTTCTGTGTCATTTGATCTCTTGTGGAGAGTTATCGCATTGCAATCATACCACATCTTCTTTTTTTATATATGTGTTGTGCAAAAAAAAAAAAACACAAAACCATTACAAGTTGTCGATTTATTCATTGACAGTTGCTTTTTCAGTTAGTGAAACAGTTAATAAAAACAGTCACGTACTTTGACGTTTAAAATTAATTTGAATAAGCATAGCATACTTATAGATACATGTATGTAAGTTTGACACTAGTAATTTTGAGGCCCTTTATAGCTTGTTGTTCGATGTGAACCAAGGCTCCGTGTTGAAGGCCGTACTTTGACCTATAATGTTTTACTTTTTTTAAATTGTTATTTGGATGGAGAGTTGTCTCATTGACACTCACACCACATCTTCCTATATATATCTAAGGGCTGTATAGCCACTCAAGGTCTTTAAAAACTTCCATCATCATCAACAATGGCTTTTTTTTCACAAATTTCCATAAACTAGAAATTAATATTCAGTCCTAAACGTTGCCGATGAGAGCATTTTAGAAAACCATAAATAATATAATGTAGATACTTCATCTTTGTCTTAAAATTTGCAATAAAAAGTACCTTCAAATGTTGAATCAAAACTCTTTTGAAACAAAGAAATTTGTCCAGATATATACATGTTGTATAAAGAATATTTTTTTCCGTGTTCTATTCCGTTTATGCACGACATAGAATTTTCCTTTCCTAATCAATTGTACTCATGGCTTAAAGTAATGTGAAATTTTACAACAAATCATCTACAAAATTGTACTTTAGTGTCAGTAAGGACAAAAAGTCATATTTAGTGTAAAATGCAAAGTCCCAAAAATGTAGTTAGAGTTATGAATTTTCGTTAATTCATATATATCACATTTTATAAGAAATATTAACATTAAACCGGGATAAAAAAAAAATCTCAATTATACTAAGAAAAGAATATTCAATGAATATTATACAATATGCTTCGTCGCAAATTTGTGTAAATCCGTAGACAAATAGTTCAGTTGCATTTTATCGACTAGTCAGTGTTCGGAACTTATGATAACAAATAGTTATAGCGTATTAAGGACGAGAAAACGAATAAAAAGCTATGTTTTGCAAGAAACAAATATCCACCAGAGACAAAATGACTTAAAGATGTTAAACTGGTCCGCCGTTCCATCTATATATGTAGCTTTGCACTTTGAGGTGAACACAACAGGGGTCCAGTTTGTATAGATGTGAATTATTAAAGGTCACCGTCTCAAAATCCTATGCACGTTTGAGTTTCAATCCCGCGATAATTACAAGGGTACATCAAAGTGACATATAATTAATAGTCGTTAATGTTATATACTCAGAATAAATAGCTTGATCGTTTATACAGAGAATAACATAAATTTAAAATAAAAAAATATTTGGTATGATTGCAAACTAGACAACTATTAACCAGAGTAGATGACAGATGAAAGCAACCATAAGTAACCTATAGAAAATCCATACCGAATAGTAAGCTCTAAAAAGGTTCCGAAACAAAACAATTCAAACCAGGAAATAAGTAAACCTGTTGCTGTAAAGACTTTATAACAGTTGTGTTTATGAATGAAATGGTCAAAGAAAGCATCAATCTGTCGATTGCTAAATTTTGCTTACTGCGCTACATCGATGAGTGTCAATTTCATTTTTCGAGAAAACAGAAATATTTTGTTAAAAAGAAAAAACAACCTAAACATCAGAGAGACATTTATTTCAGTTCTGTTCCTGTATCAATCCGCAGTTTTTCTTAAATATTTTTTTCTTATATGCGAAAGGAATCCGTGCCTTCAGTTAGGTTTAGTATCATATAACCGAACTTTTAATTATAATATAATATACTAGTAGGAACTAATAAATAATTCGGTCCAAGGCCTGATTGATAAAAGGGAATTATCGACAACACAAAATGCAGGAAATAGTTGTGTACAAGAATTGAACCACGCTGAAGTACAGATGGGTGCGGTCCTAACCTTGACAAAAATTAACTTAGAGTTAACTTGTTGACTGCTTTCTAAGTTAACTTGAGAATTTTTAAGCAGTCAAGCAAGTTAACTTCGTCGTTGGTGGACCAGACCTACGGTCTCCTTTTTTAGGACTGCTGCAGACCTATCGACAAGTCTGCTCCAGACCAGACCTGTGGACAAGTCTGCTTTTGACCAGTCCTGAGGACAGGTCTGCCCCAGACCAGACCTGTGGACAGGTCTGCCCCAGACCAGACCTGTGGACAAGTCTGCTTTTGACCAGTCCTAAGGACAGGTCTGCCTCAGACCAGACCTGTGGACAGGTCTGCTCCTGACCAGACCTGAGGACAGCCGGGTCTGCTTTTGACCAGACCTGTGGACAAGTCTGCTATTTACCAGACCTGAGGACAGGTCTGCTTATGACAGATTATCGTTATAAGAGTTTTCATATCAGACTTGAGCTTTCATTAAAATATGTAAACAACATTCGCATTGTTTTTCCACAGATATCATTTATTATTTACTCGCTAGACTCTACTAGATATTATACAAATGCTATCTTTTATTTGATATACATGTATTTTTATATAAATATAAATGGCTATACGATCACACAGAGTTTTTTTTTATTAGAAGGCGGATAGAAAGGTTATCCAACGCATCGGAACAATATTCTTATATCACGGGATATCGACAACATTGTCTACGTTACTTCGTTCCCCGTTGTTTACCTGTCCCTTCCTAAATTTTACTTTATGCATAAATTTATACTTGCATGGATATTTCATTGATATTCAACTTGTTTGCATTGGATTTACTATTCTATTTCCCGCAGAATATTCTAACAGAAATTGTACAGTGTCCGTAATCATACGATGTGGTAAAACTATCAACAATCTCGTCAAATTCGTCAGATTTATCGAGAGATTTGTCATTGCCGATATTTATATGGGACGTCCTAAAATTATACTCAATGCGCACTTTAATGAAATAGTTGCCACTTGACGTTTAACTATAAACAAAATCAATCAACCGACATAATAGATTCCAAGAAGAGAACCTCGTATACTTTTTTTTTATTAAATCATTGTAAATAGTACAAATGAATTCAGACATGTCAGTGTTGGTACTTTGATGATGTGGCATAATAGTTTTGTTTTACACGTACACCATCATGAACTCCTATATATGATGTGACTGTTATTATAAATAAAGAGATGAAATTCTGACATTCTCAATTTATTCAGAATATTTTTTGCATTAATGGTTTTCCAATATTATTGATTACGTCTACATTTACGGTCCTACTAAAATGTGAACAGTAGCGCCAGGAGAAGACATTAAGGCGCTCGGTACAATGGTATTCGGGTATATAGATTTGCAAATAAAAGTGCACATATGATCAGTTTTGGTCAAATAGTTTTGTTTTCCAAGTCAGCATGAGGTATTAAAACTACTGAAATTTTGTTACGTATCAATATTTTGAATAAAAGGAGGACACGCTGGTATCCTAAATGTATGCGAACAAAAATTTGTTGTTATTAAATTGCAATATTGCTGTCCATTGTCATGATTATATTATACAATGATTCCTGACATAAAAAATATGGCTGATTAATACTATGCGGGTACGTCATGGTGTATATAGATTTACAAATTAAAGTGCACATATGGTCAGTTTTGGTAATGCGGTCAAATAATTTTGTTGTACAAGTCAGCTGGAGGTAATATCAAAACTACTGAAATTTAGTTACGTATCAATATTTTGAATAAAATGAGGACATGCTGGTATCATAAATTTATGTGAACAAAAATTTGTTGTTTTTATATTGCAATATTGCTGTCCATTGTCATGATTGTATTATACATTGATTCTTGCATAAAAAATATGGCTGATTAACTATGCGGGTATATAGATTTACAAATTAAAGTGCACAAATGGTCAGTTTTGGTGGATGCGGTCAAATAATTTTGTTGTACAAGTCAACTGGAGGTATCAAAACTACTGAAATTTTGTTATGATCAATATTTTGAATAAAATGAGGACATGCTGGTATCCTAAATTTATGCGAACAAAAATTTGTTGTTATTATATTGCAATATTGCTGTCCATTGTCATGATTGTATTATACATTGAATCCTGACATAAAAAATATGGCTGATTTACTATGCGGGTATATAGATTTACAAATTAAAGTGCATATATGGTAAGTTTTGGTGGATGCGGTCAAATAATTTTGTTGTACAAGTCAACTGGAGGCATTAAAACTACTGAAATTTTGTTACGTATCAGTATTTTAAGTTAAAAGAGGACATGCTGGCACCCTTAATTTAGGTGAACAAAAATTTGTTGTTATTATATAGCAATATTGCTGTCCATTGTCATGATTGTATTATACATTGAATCCTGACATTAAAAATAAGGCTGATTTACTATGCTGGTATATAGATTTACAATTTAAAGTTCACATATGGTCAGTTTTGGTAGTGTGGTCAAATAATTTTGTTGTACAAGTCAGCTGGAGGTATCAAAACTACTGAAATTTTGTTACGTATCAATATTTTGAATAAAATGAGGACATGCTGGTATCCTAAATTTATGCGAACCAAAATTCTTTGTTATTAAATTGCAATTTTGCTGTCCATTGTCATGATTGTATTATAATCGTGTACCATTCATTAATTATCAAGGAGTATTAATTAGGAAATTTATTAAAAAGGAATTAAATAATTCAATAACAATCATGTACACTTTGGACACTTTTAAATAACGATCTGTTCAAATATTATAGACATACCATGTATACCCTGCAGCCAATAAATGACCATGTCTACTGTGAAATAACATGTATCCTTCAGGGGTTAATTGCAGTTTGACAATTAACCATAGACTAGAATTATTTAACATCCAGACGAATACGTAACCGGCCATTAGCTATGGGCCAATGTTTATGGACAACTGGACTATATAAGATCCAGCTTTGGACTTGAAGGAGGACGGATTGGTAGAAGGGATTGGTACCGGAGATTCCGCCAAGGTCTCCCCCTCGTGGGTAGGCTGGAACTAATGTGCTTAATATCCGAAATACTCTAACAGGAACGAACAGTTATATAACACTATACGATCACGTGCCCGTGTGAGATATTGAACATTCGAACAATTTAACTTTAAAGACAGTTTGTGAACATTCGAACAATTGAACTTTAGAATCTTTCTTGACTTTGTAATTACGTAATAAAATATATTTAATCATATTGACTTCGTCACATAAGTCGTAAATTTGATGCCGTTTGACCACGATCGACTTGGATTGTCTAAAATAACGCGAAGGAATATAAAAGGTAAGAACTTAGTTACTTTCATTTTTCTTAATGGAAAATCAAGATATTTCTATGTCAGTACAAAAAGAAGAAAATGCTTTTCAAGGGATGGCACACATATTAAGTAAAGTTTTTAATTTTAAAGGGATTGAGGCCGTACTTTTAAAAGGCTTAAAATCTGATGTTTGTTCACGAGATGTGGTTGGCACGATTTTTGTTATTAGGTATTTTTAGGTACCATATATATAGGTCAATTTAAAAATTATGAATATTATACACATTTTTTTTATCAGAATGAAAGGTTATTTTTTTTTTTGTGTTATTTTTTATGCTGTAGGTGTTGTTTAAGAGATAAGATAGATTACACATATGATTCTTAAAAAAATAATAAACCGTTTTTTTTTTGTGAAGTTATAGAGAAGCTAGTTTTTCGTTTAAAGTACATTTGTAAAAAGATAAAATGTCTGATACATTAGCATTTTTTGTTCCGATTTAATGGCGTTTTTGGTCATATTATGGGTTATTTTTTTGAAGATACATTCAATTATTCTAGAAAATATGTATTTTACGTAAAATGAGCAGAGCACCGGTGTAAATTAAGGTTGATTTAGAACCTTTGGTAGATGAAGTTAAGGGTACATTGAGGATACATTGTTTGCGTATTCTAGCCATTTGATGATTAATGGGTTTATGCAGTTGGGTAGTGTGTATGCACATTTGTTAAGAGAAAACAAATAGTCTATAATTTTAGATTCCAACCCCTTCTTCGGATGATTAACATAAGTGATGTTAAGTTATTAAATGGTGCAAGTTGTTTATGGTGTTAGATTACGCCATATTTACATATTGTTAATAGATTAAGAGAAGTATCTTCATAAAGTAGCACATTAAAGAAAAACATGGATATGTTTGCCCTTAGGGATTTACTAGTATTGTTTTAGTAGACTGATATTTGTAAAGAAAAAATAAGAGACATATGAACTTCAGAACTTAATGACAAAATTTAAGTGAAATAGATAATTGATATTAAGGGAAAACTAGCATTCAAATAAAATTGAAATTGAAAAGTAAACAATTATGAGGATCATTGTCAGAAATTAAAAATAAGGAAATAATTTAAAATTAAGGAGTTAAAAAAAAAAATCTTAACGATGTGTTTTGTTCATAAGTAGGCATAGATTTTTTTTTTAATTGTTTTAGTTTTTAAGAGGTTAGTTAAGTTTTAAATGTATATAATATTTTTAAACTCAGATCTCAACATATACCCTAACACTAAGTCGTATTGAAATGTATAAAAGGGATAGGCAGTAGGTTTGGAATTTTAAAACAAATGAAAAATAGATATATAAAAAAGAAAGGAAATAGTATGATAAGGAAACTATATACTAATTTTAGAAAAATGTAATACATTACAGAGAACGACAATTTTCGCAATAAGGTGTTTTTGTTGTCAAATATGAAATGTAGAGTCAGTAACAAATTGCGCAAGAGGTAGTTAAAATTTTATTAATGGAATCTTAAACGGTTTTTTTAGAGTAAGGAGATAAATTTGTGGTCTATATTTAACGTTAAGATTAATTAATGAAACACAATTTCAAACTGTAAAAGTATTACAATTGGGAACAAAGTAACACATATAATTTTTAGTATATATTTTTTTGTTATAGGTATCATGTACATGTAGGTGTAGGGGTTATATAACATGATCGAATTGAACTATTTTGATTGTAAATTAATGATTTTTTTTACGTCTTGTGTAAATACACATATTTTTGTTTTTTATTATGTAGGATTTGTAAACTTGTAGAAGTTGTATACGACAGATTCCCGATTTTATTTATCTTTTGTTTTAATGGATAATTCGATATTAAAAAAAAGAACGTCTTGTATTGATTTATATATAGAAATTGTTTACAAAATATTGCTAGGCTTGGACAATCCTGCGAACTCAAGGCAATGAACAAACTATCAATAATCTGATAGATGACAAATAAAAAAAAGAAACAAGGGGAAGTAAACAAGTTTTAGTTTGTCCAAATTGAGATAAATTTATCAGTGGGGTTTAGGTGCGATCTTCATTGGAATAGCCATATTTTTGTACTGTTAATTAATTAAGAATATATCTTGGTTAGCCAAAAAGAATGTTGTGAGTTCTGGTTCTAATGCCACGAACAATTGGGTAAAAACAAATGGTGTCTTCGCAATTGGTTGGAATGGATGTTACTGATAACAGAGAGATGTCTTCCTCCGTGCCATTGGTCAAGGATAAAACTTAACCGAATGCCGATGTTAACAGCCTTTTAAGAAGGACGAACCAAATAGCTAGATGCGTCAAATACTACGTAATGGAGATGATGGTGACGACACTTGTACAAGATGTGCGCCCTTTCCAGCAGTTGATGAACCTTATACTATGATGGTGACGAAAATAAAACATGAACTATGTATACCGAAATATTGAACTTATGATTCGAATGGACTATGTGTAAATATATCCAGATATTGGACTAGAAGAATGTGATGAACTTATTATATGATGATATTGGACTTATAGAACTTTATAAACTTAGATATGTGGTGATGGTTACCGAAAACCTTATAATAAACTATTAGAATAACCTACAGGAAGAAAAATACCGTATTTTATTGAACTTTCGTTCTCTAAGAATTGGAGGCATTATGTTACACAATCGTGTACCATTCATTAATTATCAAGGAGTATTAATTAGGAAATTTATTAAAAAGGAATTAAATAATTCAATAACAATCATGTACACTTTGGACACTTTTAAATAACGATCTGTTCAAATATTATAGACATACCATGTATACCCTGCAGCCAATAAATGACCATGTCTACTGTGAAATAACATGTATCCTTCAGGGGTTAATTGCAGTTTGACAATTAACCATAGACTAGAATTATTTAACATCCAGACGAATACGTAACCGGCCATTAGCTATGGGCCAATGTTTATGGACAACTGGACTATATAAGATCCAGCTTTGGACTTGAAGGAGGACGGATTGGTAGAAGGGATTGGTACCGGAGATTCCGCCAAGGTCTCCCCCTCGTGGGTAGGCTGGAACTAATGTGCTTAATATCCGAAATACTCTAACAGGAACGAACAGTTATATAACACTATACGATCACGTGCCCGTGTGAGATATTGAACATTCGAACAATTTAACTTTAAAGACAGTTTGTGAACATTCGAACAATTGAACTTTAGAATCTTTCTTGACTTTGTAATTACGTAATAAAATATATTTAATCATATTGACTTCGTCACAGATGCGGTCAAATAATTTTGTTGTACAAGTCAACTGGAGGTATCAAAACTACTGAAATTTTGTTACGTTTCAATATTTTGAATAAAATGAGGACATGCTGGTATCCTAAATTTATGCGAACAAAAATTTGTTGTTATTATATTGCAATATTGCTGTCCATTGTCATGATTGTATTATACATTGAATCCTGACATAAAAAATATGGCTGATTTACTATGCGGGTATATAGATTTACAAATTAAAGTGCATATATGGTCAGTTTTGGTGGATGCGGTCAAATAATTTTGTTGTACAAGTCAACTGGAGGCATCAAAACTACTGAAATTTTGTTACGTATCAGTATTTTAAGTAAAAAGAGGACATGCTGGCACCCTTAATTTAGACGAACAAAAATTTGTTGTTATTATATTGCAATATTGCTGTCCATTGTCATGATTGTATTATACATTGAATCCTGACATTAAAAATAAGGCTGATTTACTATGCTGGTATATAGATTTACAATTTAAAGTTCACATATGGTCAGTTTCGGTATTACGGTCAAATAATTTTGTTGTACAAGTCAGCTGGAGGTATCAAAACTACTGAAATTTTGTTACGTATCAAAATTTTGAATAAAACGAGGACATGCTGGTATCCTAAATTTATGCGAACCAAAATTTTTTGTTATTATATTGCAATTTTGCTGTCCATTGTCAGGATTGTATTATACATTGAATCCTGACATAAAAAATATTGCTGATTTACTATGCGGGTATATAGATTTACAAATTAAATTGCACAAATGGTCAGTTTTGGTGGATGCGGTCAAATAATTTTGTTGTACAAATCAACTGGAGGCATCAAAACTACTGAAATTTTGTTACGTATCAGTATTTTGAGTAAAAAGAAGACATGCTGGCACCCTTAATTTAGTCGAACAAAAATTTGTAGTCATTATTTAAATGAATTAAACTATTGCTGATTGTGGCTGCATAGTTCAAGGATGTATAACTAACAAGGACGTATATATACACCTAACATCAAATATACTTCTTTTCAAAAATATACATAATATGATTGAATTTGATCTCGGAATATATATATATATTCAGTGCCTGTTATCATTGTAACCGAGATCGTTTTTATAATAGATAGATTGTCAGATCACAGATAAATTTGTGTTACGTTCTGTGCGTACTTATTTTCAATTATTTGTGTTTAATCCTGTTCATAAAACGGAAGTATTAATTTTCAAATTACTTTATTTTCGATGTTTCTACTACGAAACAAAGATATTAAAAATATTTTTTTTTAAATCAACGAAGAGCGGTCCTGGTTACAAGTTAACTTAGTGTTGACCAGACCAGTCAAAAGTTAACTTGGGAACAGGTCTGGTTTTGATCGGATTTGTTCAAGCAGAAGTTAACTTTGTGGCAGGACCGGTTTCCAAGTTAACTTAGGTTAACTTTATGACAGGACTGGTTCCGAAGTTAACTTATGACAGGACTGGTTCGAAGTTAACTTATATCAATAGCGGACCTGTTTCCAAGTTAACTTTTTGGCAGACATAAAAACAGTCCTAGGTCCAAGTCCGCTTTTCAAGTTAACTAGATTTTGGTCCTAGGACTGGTCAGAGCAGTCCTACATTCGGTCACAGGTTAACTTTGACCAGTCCAAATGACTGGTTATCAAGTTAACTTGCTGTACAGGTTAGAAGTGCACCCATCTGTACATCCATTATTCATACTTTCATTATTTATTAACTAATCAAATGGTCGCCTAGTTACAGTAACTGTAGGTAAAAAAGGGTAGAAATTTGCATCTGCATGGATAGTAAGATTGTACAAGTAAAAAGTAAAACACTGAGTATTCCACATGCCTTAGGTGTTAATTTACTGCTTAATTTATGACTTGAAAGTATTATATTATGTATACGAATTGAGAATCTGATTTATTCCTCCAGTAAAGTGGACAACCTTAGCGTGAATACAAGTACTTCTTCGTGACACTATTACAGCTAATTTCTTTATTCATGCAGGGTAAGACTTTGGTAAGTTTGATTGCTTTGTTTGTATATTGACAATTGGAATTGGGATAACTTTCAATCAAATTTTAATATAACATATACTTGTTTTAATAATGCCTGTCTATATTGTTTGCAGAAGTCGATCTTTATAATAGTGCTTGAACTAACGTTAATACAAACAAAGCAAGCAAGCCAACTGCAGTTTTACTCTACAAGCATTAGGAAATAAGCTGTAATGGTACAATTAAAGCCAGGATCATTTGAGATCGTAAATAAGTTAATGCAACGTTGTCTTGTCAATATAATTTTTATTTCTTTTATTTAAATGATTCTCATATTGCTGGTTCATGTGAACTTAAACACTTAATCGGGAGAGTGTGTGTCCATGTCTGCATGGTCACTGCTTATCAATCGTAATCCTCAACAATTTATTGAACTTTCGGGAATTGTCGCGTGATTTAATAACTCGGATTTTTAGATTAGATATGCGCCGTTAAATGTGAAACTGATCTTACTAGGATCATTTTTAGAATAAAAGTTCCTTAACATTTGTTAAGTTATCGCATGCACGTGAGTAACTTACTTAAAAAGTACATGATTTCGTCTTCGCCGTTTTACTAAACATACAGCTTTTTAGTAATCACTATACTGCATATAAGATATAATCATGTACCCTCCCCCCTCCCCCCCCCCCGAAAAAAAGAACAAAAAAAAAACAACAACCAACCAGTGCATCATTAGAACCCCAATTTATTCATCTCGGAAATATTGCGCTTAAAAAGAGGGACAAAAGATAGCAGATATCAGAGGGACATTCAAACTCACAAATCGAAAATAAACTGACATAGCCATGGATAATAAAGAAATAGATAAACAGACAAAAAATAGTTCACAGAACACAACATAGGAAACAAGGACTGAGCAACACAAACCCCACCAAAAACTTGGGTGATCTCAAGTGTTCCAGAAGGGAAAGCATATCCTGTTCCACATGTGGCACCCGTTGTGTTCTTATATTACCCATAATACCAATTTGATTTGATAGCTTTATTTTAATTTCTGTTTCAGACGCGAATTATGCAGTTTTTGGTTAAAATGCACACCATTGATTTTTTTTTACAAAAATGTTTTTGAGGAGAATAAAATTATTAACCCGTATGCATAAATTCTTAAAACATATAGACAATAACTGTTTAGTGTCTTTAAATATCAGCTGTATGTGTACGAGGCTAAGACACCGGTGTAATGCGAGCTAATACCCCTGGTTCGAGCCGAGTACAAATACAGCTTAACATTTAATGACACTAAACAGTTATTGTCTTTATCCTGCATTTAATTCTGTATTTTGTTCGTGTTTTGAAAGACACAAAACTTCACATTTTTTGCATTTATTTTCGATTTGAAATCCCTTGCGTCCCGCATATTAATATTAAAATCACAAATTCAGCTGAAGACGGGTTGAAAAAAAAAGAATCTCGAATGGTCAACAATTATACATCGCTTAAGGTAAATTATTGTTTATTTAATAACAACTAATTTCAGATCTAGATCTAGGTGAGTGCGTGCAAATATTATAATTTCACCGAGGGGAGTAAAACGAAACACACTGCAATATTTGTTTATGCCAAAAAAAAAAACAAAAAAAAAAAAAAACGATACCTCCTGCTTTTAATCTAATCCTTGAAAAGTTACAACATTGTATAGTAATGCAAGAATATAAGGATGTAGGAGTGCACCATCTTTCAATGTATTTTGTCCTTCTGTATATACTACGTTACAGTAAAGGATTTTTTATTTATCGTAGGCGAATATTATTCTCTCAAAATGTATGCCCTCAAAATATTTCTTTATTGTTCAGTAGCTGTCAAAATTCTTATTCTATTTTGATGAACACATTTTAGCATAGTATTTTTTCGTTATAACTACTTTTTCGTCCGGAATATAAGTGAAATACTTGCCACTGTACGTTTGTACGCTAAGAAAACGTAACAAAATACGCTAAAAATCAATTCACAAAGCTGTCATACATCATAAAATAAAAAGAATATATGCTAATTTGTTGCTATTATAAGTATTTTTTCGAAGTTATATGTTTTAATATCAATTTTGAATAAGTACCTGTATGTCGTAAGTATAACGGTGTCGTTCAATTTTTATTCAGTAGGGGTTACGGGGTTGGGACCAACTTTTTTTTTTACGATCAATGCCTTTGAATGTGGTAAGATGATTGGAACTTCAATTTATCCTGAGTTGGAACCCACTTTTTAAAAAAATGCTGGATCCGCCCATGAATATTTCCTAATTTCATCATAGATACTTGTATTCAATAAGACTATCCTTGAATTATCCTGGATTTCCAACTTAACATGACGTAAAATTGAGAATGGAAATTAGGAATGTGTCAAAGAGACAACAACCCGACTATAAAGAGTCAAAAACAGCCGAAAGCCACCAATGGGTCTTCAACAAATAGAGAAAATCCCTCACCCGGAGACGTGCTTAAGGTGGTACCTAACACTACAGGGAGATAACTCTGTAAAATCAGCTAAACGTTTTAATTACGTTGTGTTGTTAAGGGAATATTAAGCTTCTCAATGATCAAAATAAGTGTTTGTCAAACTGCTATATAACCAGTGTAATTTTTCTGATAAAACGGTTGGTTCAAATTTTTTGAAATTTTTATATTTTTGTAAAAGGGTCAAAGTAAATACTTTGTCAAAATTTTAAGAAAATTAAACGAGCCAAATTAATTTTAGTTAAAGTGTTGGGCACCACCTTAAGTTTGCCTCTAAACAAAAATATGTACTAGTTCAGTGACCTTGGACATTAAGCTTAATCCGAAAATTATAAATAAACATATTAAAATTTAGGCAAATAATAAGTTTGCTATAACAATTTTGCCAACGAATAAATCTATGTGAAACAAGTGTACAACAATTAGCAATTTTCTGATTTATTACTAAACTAAATCGTAAATCATCGAAGATAAACGTGGCTAAACTCTTACATTATCACGATTTTATTTTGACTGTTCAAACAACAGAAAAGTTCCCAATTGTGAAATAGATAACGACTTGTTATTTTTCAACCCAGATGTGAAACTTCAAAGAGTGAAGGTGTGATAGACCGATGCTAAAAATCAACATGTAAATTATATGGACGAGTAATAAAAAGGTGTTACATGTATGAAGTTATTCCGGAAACTGTTATCAATTAGCGAGATTCTGATCAAAGCTTTATATTTGCAATCTTCGAAGAACGCAAAAAAGGCAAAAATAAAGATTGATATTATAAATGTAAAAGTTCAAAAAGTTTATTTTAACATATTTATATTTCCAAGCCAATGGTCACTTACTCACATTTATTTATTTATTTATTAAACTGTGAAGACAGTCAGGTTCTTAATGCTGTTGGTAAATTTATTAAAGTGAATATGAGTTAGTAATTGTATTGTAACTGTATGTAAAAAATTGTTTGTATCTATGTATCTATGCAAATCAATATTATTTTTCCTTATTCATGTATGCTCTGTATGCCCCTTGTAGGCCCTTAATTGGAAATAAAATACAAAATGTATGTTCTGTTCTGTTCTGTTCATTTAACATAAAAACAAATATGTTTTAAATATTTCTTAAGAATATATTGTTTTTAATATTTGGTCTTTATTCTACTTTTCAAGACATTTTCAATATTTGCATATAATTATATATTTTTTTTTATATTCAAGGCAGTTTTATTTCTTTTTCAATAACTTTTAGAATGACTCCCTTCTCTTATTTCTAGTTAATTTTCTGTATTTTATAAATGTCTTTTTTATGTGCGTTAAATATATTTTCTAATTAAATCCACCGCTTAATTGTGTTGAGTCATTTAGGTAAACAGAAAACACAATATCATAAATGATTCATTTTTTCACTGAATAGTCTTGCTACATTATGTAAGTGAGCGTAATTCGTCCTGAACATTCATGATATATGTGCCACTGGACTTCAAGAAACGAACAACCAATCATTACTAGCTAGTGTTTGCACTTGAATAAAAAATAAAAACAAATACACTGCAGTACATGCATATGATAGCGGACTATGCGTGCACTTACAGATAAATTGTCTGACTTTGAAAGTACTAGGTTATTTTAAAAAAGGTTAAATATACGGATCATACGCTAATGTAAAAGGCGGGAAATGATTACACTAAAGTCATCGAAAAAAATGTTTTCCCTCCGTGAAACGAAATAAGAATATTTTTTATCTATTTGTTGGAAAAACTTAATGGGCGTTAGTTTTAAAATAATTTACAAACACGAATAGGGTCGTTCATTTCTTTAATAAAGAAAACTATGCAAATCGTTTGACGTGGATAACGAAAAAGATTGACACATACACACATGTTTTGAAAGCATAATATAATATATTCTATTTATTTTAACCAGGGATAGCGACTGCCACTAAATTATGTTTCTGAGATACTCCTTAATTTTTTCACGTCTTTTACGATGTACATCTCACTAACTTATATGAAAATAAGTAGAAAAAAGTGACAACTTTAATTATAAATATGAATAATGAAATAAAGAATGTTTCCATCCTATTTTTTTAAGAAGAGAAGGTATTTTGATATTTAAATTGATCTTGTTTGCCTTTCATAATTTAAATATTTTTTTTTATTTTAATATTTATCTATTCATTTCAGAGCTATCATTTTTATTTTAAATGCAATATCGAAGTAATGTAATGAATTATATTCATAAATAAACAATAAGTAGTACTAACTTTGGTATATTTATTCGTTTCATTTGGAAATTTGAAAACTAGCATAATCGCCAAACAACCAATCAGGTGAAATAGTATCGTTTCTGAACGAAACAATTTTTGTTTACACGGAATGTATTGATCGTTTCGTTCGTTTCCTTCACACACGACTTTGAGCGGAAAAACACGAGTTGAATTTAATAAACGAAATGAGTGGAGATACATGATTCTGACTGATTTAACTCGTTCGTTCTCATTTCATTCCATTCGCGTGTTCGTTCCGTGTTCGTTCCGTGTAAGAGGGAACGTTGAGTGGTTTAGTAGCTGTACATGTAGCGGAAAAGGCAACTTGTTATGACACTTTGTGCAAGATACATTTACCTTGAACCATTAAAAAAGTCACTGTCAAATCACAGAAACTCTTGCTTTGTAATAGATTAACATATTGAATTTTGTTACAGGTTTCGTACAAATCTTGTTACCTTTAACACTAACAGTCTTAATTTAGAAAGTCACCAAACATTATTAATTCATCGACTCCATGTTTGCTGGCCTTATAAACGTCCAACTCATAGTTTAGATATGTCAAGCACTTTGTTACATACAGTCGTTAAACATGGAAAACGACCAAATACGTACTTAGCATACAGCTTTGTTGTTTGTGCGTTGTATGTAATAACTGTTTACTAACGATATTTTCATTGCATTGCATTGGTAGAAAGCGAACTTAAACATTCGTAATAATTACATCTTTCAACGTTGAACGGTGATGAAATACGGCAAATATACTAAAATGCGACCATTAATAATTTCTGTCACTAGTGTGTTTGTTGGTATTGTCAGACAGTTATACTTGTTCAACACAGTAGCCTTACCAAAAAGTGCTTGCGTGTTACGGGTTGGCCCTTTATGACAAATATTTTACCATGAGCGATAGCGAGGGGTAAAATATCGGCACAAAGGGACAAACCGTGGTAAAATCACGATATATTCAAGCCCCCATTAATAATTTCGATTCTAATAGGACAAATATGGCTATTGTTTTGGATCGAAGCGCTCAAGATGGAGGCAAATATTTGCCGTTCCCAAAAATAAACTCACTATTAAATTGGCGTAAAAGAACGGAGCAAACTGAATTAGTGACATGCTTAAAGATTTTACAATAACCTATTTAGACAGTTTTGGGTGAATTTAAATATAATTTACTTATATTGTCTCATATGTTTTAAAAAATAGGCTTCTACCACATTTAGCATCGTTTGTTTACGTTTCCTTGTTGTGATGATTTTTGTTTTGGCAAGCGTGTATGTTCCCGTAAAATGCTCGTATTATTACGTCGTCGTTCTATGACGTCGGGTATCTCATTCATAAAAAGAATATGACGTTGGAGTACGATTGGAACAGCCTGACAATATATTCATATTTTACCACGGGTGTGTACTCAAAGCGTTTGAAGGACGTCATGTTAGAATAGAAGTTAATTTATTTTATTGAAAGAGGCTGAATTTTATGATATTTTGGTACCTATGTAGTATATGGTTGGCAGTGTATAGAAAAACTGCACTGTCCACAATATAGCACTTTCGAGTTTTATGTTTAACTGTTTAAAAAAAAATTCTAAATGTCATTTGATAACATCGTTATGTAGTATTAAAAAACAAAAGGTTACATAATCAACAAACAAGAAAAAGAAAACCACAAAGTAATGTGAAATATAAATGAGCCAATTTGATAATAATTTTATAATTGTTTTAGATTACAAAAGTACCTACCAGCGTAGTCAACGGAGCTTGTGCCATTACATTATCTTGTAGTATACAAGTGGCCTTTGGCTGTTGTCTGCTTTATGGTCGCATTGACACATTCCCCATTCCTTTCTCAATTTTAATCATGAATGTTATATTTTGACATGATCTGTGGTAAATAAAAGGATGTAATATTTCGAAAAATGAAAAGAATTCAAACATACAATTTTTAAATACATATCAAAACATATAAAGACAAGTGATAGTTTCAAATCTGTCTGATTAGAAGACTCAATTTCAAAGTTTATGTGTATTGGTTTTTACCAGCAGGTCAAATGCTCAACTACAATGCATAATATGTAAAACTCTATCCGGTGTTTATGACAACTGTTTGAATTGTCTGCCCAGAATCACAGTTTTGTATTTTAAAGTAAACTAATAAATAAGAAATACTGACCTCAAAATTAAAACGGAAAGATCCTAATACGTCTGGAAGACCACTATTTAATTCATGGTTTGCTATAGGCATTTCTTTGTGTAGGAAATGGCGGATTAAAAATGGTTTGGTCATGTTTATAGCAATCCAAACCTCTCAATGTGTATTAGCTAGTTATAAAAGGTACCTGACTTATAATTTGACAATCGCACCAATTTTTATTGTATTGAGAAAAATGTGTGAAAAAGTTGGGAAACAGCAGTAAACACTGTGTTTCAATCTTAATCACTATAAGAAAAAAGTTGTCAACAAAGTGAAAAAAAAAACATATAAGCGAATCAAATACGCTAAAACGAAAGGAAAAATACAAAAAAATGAACAAAACACAATCACATAGTAGAGAAATGCATAAGAACCGAGCCACAACAAAAGGAAATTACAAAAAATGAAATAAACAACAACTGTTAAAAATTTACAAAGACAAAAAAAAAAGAACATTATTACTCGTAATCAAGATTTTAAACAGTATATATAATCCATACTCTAAGACTATCATTGATTATTGTTCTGAATATTTATAAAGTCTTGGTATTTCCAATGAACTTTTTAATAAAAAAAAAAAGAACGAGAGCTATTTTGAGATAATCCTGTTTTATTAACATTGTTGACATTGTGATCAATTTTTAACAAACATACGTAGGAATCAAGATTTTTTTGTAATATTTCTATTTCAGACCATTTGAGTCATGAGACCGTAAAGGTACAGTGTAGACCCTATGATACGGTCGGAGTGAACGCGTACGGTCTGCCTATTTTTAAGAAGCTGGCCAAGTGTATTAAATACAAATGTTCTTTACAGATTAAAAAACTAAGATTTTATATTTATACAAAAAGTTAAATTGCAATTGAAATAAGAAATTAAAATTTGAACAATTTAAAAAAAAATGACGTTCATTTAACATGTTTAATATCTCCTGTATTTAACATGTCAGTAATAAATGCAATTGAATTACATGTATGCTCGCTGAAATCAAATGTATTGGAAGTAAACCTTATGTGGGGAGAAAGGTTTTTAGAAATTAAGAATTTTACTAAAAATTGCAAATGGAAAGGAATGTGCATGAACAAACCATTTGAATGTAAAACATCTAATGTTCTTTGTGAGCAGGAGTGCCAATAAAGAAAATAAATAACTCATTTTGATTGTTTGAATGTTCGCTTTTTCACTTTATTCGTGTAATTGTAACAATATAAATACAAATAAAAAAAAAAATCCAAATAAATATAGGAAGATGATTTATGCGTGCCAATGACACAACCCTCCATTAAAGAAATAATGTATAAAAGTACAAAGACTAAAGTCACTCGTTGATTATCGTTTACGAATCCACTACTTCTTATCAATTCTCTAATACAGAAGATACAAAAATAAAGCTATTGACTCTCATTTTTAAAGAAGATACAATAATAAAGATGTTGACTCTTATTTAAGAAGATACAATAATAACGATATAGACTCTCATTTAAGAAGATACAATAATAACGATATTGACTCTCATTTAAGAAGATACAATAATAACGATATTGACTCTCATTTAAGAAGATACAATAATAAAGATGTTGACTCCTATCTAAGAAGATACAATAGTAAAGTCATAAATATTCTCAGTAAAACAAATACAGAGAAGTAGGCATTTTTTTCTCGAACCTAGTTTGATATACATCTCTTTAGTTATAGTTCAATAGATGATGAGCACATCATTCTCTCGAACATTCATCAATCCTCGTAAGTTAATCTGTCTTTGAACATTCCGAAAGTTTGCTTGCACTTATATTCTATTAATCTTCGTTGATAACAATGCGACAATCCTCAAGAAGAAAAATTACTTTGGGTTTAAACGCCGTATGAAATCAGAATATCTCGGTACATGTAATGAGTACATTATTTACATTTTGATATGGCACGTACAACTGCAATGTAGGTTATATAAAATGAAAATATGTTACATAATCAATAATGTTACCCAGTACATGTGATAGTTGACAAGATAATGTTTCATAATCAATACGTAATATATATATATATATATATATATATATATATATAAATATAATTATTTTTTATGACTGTATCTTACATTAATTTGTAGGATCCTTTACAATAGATAATTTAGCTGATATGTATAAATAACATCTTCATGCCTTATACATCATGTACTGTAGTACGACGCAAGATTAAAACTGACATGGAAAGGTACACCTGGCCACCGAAAGCTTCATTTTTATGAAGCCCAGATGGTCGTGTGGTCTAGCAGGACGGCTACATTGCAGGCGATTTAGTGTCACGATATATCAGTAGCATGTGTTCGAATCCCGGCGAGGGAAGAACAAAAAAATTGCTAAAGCAAATTTACAAATCTAACATTGTTGGATTGATGTTTAGACGAGTTGTAAAAAAAATTATATACATAGTCTGCCTCTATTGTACTCCGTCACGCAAATTAGATATTTCTTTGTTGGTTAAACATTGATGATAACATCAATTAATGTTTAAATTATTCTTATGGTTATAAACAATTTTGTATTTAATTAACCTATTGCTATTCCTTTATTCAAATACGTAAACCTTAAAAGTTACATGACAACATCAACTATGTAGGTTTTATCAACAAGGTTGTTACCTTCCGATGAACTGTTTTTAGAAAAGGGCGGGACGTTCTTAGACACAACCCTTGTTCATCAACTTTCTTCTCGAACACTGGTAAAGTTTTCTAAAATATGAGTAGCAGCTGCAAGCTCTTGCATATTGAATAAGTTGGGAAATGTATATCCCATATGCAGGTAAAGTGGATAAATTTCTTCTCAGAAAATTGATAATTTCAAAATTACAATCGTCTTGTTTGTCGTAGATTATGGTACTAAGATGACTGTGTATGTCAAATTCGAGGTAAGAGTCTAAAAAGGAGGTTTAGAAAGCCGTGTATGTTGTTTCTTTGATTTCTAGTTATGGGGATATATTAATGGAACCCAATCAGAAAAGTTCAGATTGTTAATAGGAAGGACATCATCAATATATCTGAAAATGAAATTAAATTATCTGGCTTTCTTGATCGTCTTGCTTTGAAAAGTCTCTGAAGGAACTCCGATTCATATGAAAATAAAAAGAGATCGGCAGGAGAGACGTACAGTTCGTTCCTATAGACTGACGACAATTAGTAGAAAAGTCTACCCCAAATTCAACAAATATATTGTCGATAATAAACTCCAGCATACTGATCACTTGTTCCTCTGTAAAGAATGTTTTACCCTTTTTGACACTATTTACAAAATATAATGAATTTATAGTGTATGCTTCCATGTTTATAATGCCAGACATTGTTGATTATTTCTTTCCGGCGATTTTTAGATTTCGCATCGTGAATGGTGGTATACAGATTTGAAAAATTGAAAGTTTTAATAGAACTAATCTAAGAAAAAGACCGAAATTCAAAATAATCCAGAAGTTATGTAGAACTTTTAAGAATTCACATATGGTTAATATCAATACGCGTGTAAACAGTTTCGCAGTATTAAGGTAAGTCCTCCGATGTGTCAGTTAATGTAATGTTCATTAAAGCCACGAAGGACTTATGATTTGCCAAAATCTCATCCTTGGCATATGATGTGTCTTTGTATGTGAAATAACCTCAATGATCATTTGTTCCTAATTATTTTACAAGACATTCGTAGTAAGACGATATTAAATGAAGCTTTGTCCGCAGGAATAGCAACATACGTATCATGAAGAAAAGATAGACAATTCACGTCCTCTCTGTCTCTTAAAACAGGCGTTAGTCGATCTTTCACGCTGTTTCAAATATGAATGCGACGTTTTATCAGAGACATGATAAATGTTTGTAATGTTTTAAAAGTTTTACATTAAAAAAAATACTGGCATAGTACATGTAGTAGTAATGAAATCCTTTTAAAGGAAAAACAATCAAATTCAAAATTCTGTATTCAGGGGCATACTTAAAATCTCCATAGCCCTTGGTGACTGTGAATTGATTATTTGTCCCCAATGTAGACCAACAATTTTAAATCTTCAAAACTACTATATTTTTGGGCCAAAAAGGGGTCTTACTGAACCTACTCCTTAACATGTTTGGATGATGTTGGTTCTGAAATTTGATAAATAATTGAATGTTGCGCATACTTTTAATTTTAGCCTTTGTACAGGTATATTTCCATCGACCTTTAAGTGTCCAAGAGTATTCACCTATCCATAAACGTGGCCACGTAAAAAGATATTAACAACTTTAGACCAATATCTGTACTTCCAATTTTATCAAAGATTATTTACTCTCAAATTTACAAATATTTGATGAAATTTGATTTGTTTATAAGTACCAGTCTGGGTTTAGGCAAGGTCATTCCTGTCACTCAGCCCTAACGAAAATTGTTGAATCGTTAATTGATATGGATCAAGAAAACTACACGGGAGTTGTATTCTTAGATTTAAAAAAAAAGTTTGATATTGTCAATCACTCAACTTTATCATAAGAATTAAAAACGTATAAGTTTGATTCTCTTTCTTTTGAATGGTTCAAATCATATTTATCAAAAAGATCACAAAAAGTAAAAATAAATATCAATATATCTCCAGGAGAAACAAGTAACATTTGGTGTACCGCAGAGCAGTATTCTAGGCCCTTTGTTATTTCTTTTATATAATAATGATCTCTTGCTTTGTATGCGGACGAAACTACTCTTAAGTAGTCTTCAAATTCCGTTGATAATATGTGTGATATTCCTAATGACAACATAGGAATTTTAATTTTATATTAAAAAATCCAAATCTATGTTATGATGTCAACTCGACTAGGTTTACAAAATCGATTGAAGTATTATATTCCACAAAAAAGGTTTACGTTTATTTTATGATAAATATGTACTTCCACTCTTTGATTACTGTTGTACAATATGGACAGAAACAAGTAATATAAATATAGAAAAAATGTTAAAATTATAAAAAACGGTAGCCGTAATCATTCTTAACAAAACTTATAACACACCATTAAAAACGTTATTCAAACAATTAGGATGGTAAACTTTTCAAACAAGAATCGCATATAATGCATAAGTGCGTTAATAGTATTGCACTTAATTATCTTTGTCATTATTTATCAATAACCAAAATGTCAATGCAGAATATTCTCTGCGTTCATCAGACAATAATTTGTTTTCCATACCACGTCCGAGAACAAATTTTATAAAAGAAAAGATATTGCAATATTCAGGTTAATTCTTTGGAATAGTATTCCTGTAGAAATCAAGAAGATAGAAACGATTGAACAGTTCAAACAAAGTTATAATTTCTTGTTTCCAAACCAGTAAACTTTAAATGTTATTATCAGATGACATTTAGCTATATTTTAAAACAGCCATATATTTGTTTTGTACATCATTAACACAATATGTGAATAAACCGATTCTGTAGGTTTATTGTCATTTGTTTTGCATAAAAAGCTCTATGTATATTATATTATTGTTTTATTTTTACCATTCAGAGGGCAGCAGGGGTGGTAACTAGTGTATATACTGATTTTACCCTCTTTAAATACAGTATTTATTATTATTATATTATTATTATGAACTACGAAAAAAAATGTTTTACAACCTCGTCACACGATAACAGTTATCTAAAAAAAAAAGTGTCTGTAATTTTCGTCGATTTATTCGTACGTTCCATTGGAAATAGTTTTTGTTTGTTTGTAGTGGTGAATGGCATCATGTGTATGTTATTTAATTGTTTTTTAAATTTTGGTTGCTAGATACCTATATGGGCTATGTTATGGTTATTTTGGCTGCTCACTATAAGACATGTTCACCATCAGCCGAAACCGAAACCAATACCGAAACCAATAATAGTATTGAGATTATATGAATTAATGCAACCCTGTTACTCTATTATATTGTGTGAAATTTGAATACACTAGATGGAGTATTACTTCAATTCAACAATTTACATGAATCTATCAAAAAAGCAAAGTGAAGTTCAACGCGTATTCAATATTGAACATAATAACGCAAGTTATATACAATTGAGAATAAAATTACATAAATAAGACAGAGAAACAAAGGAGCTGTGCGTATAAGCTAGCAAAATAAACTTGCAATGGATTTTATTGGGTAAAGATGTTTCCCTACATTTGACGTTGATGTTTGATGTGAGCATAACGATTTTTCATCAAGGTATCCATGACATTATTCATTAAGATATTCATTAAATTATTCATCAGATATTCAGATAAATGATAACATGGCCTTCAACTGAAAAATTAGAATATACGAAGTGTGATTGGCCAGAATTGGAAGAGGTATATGGATCTTTTGCTGGCACCTCCCAAAAAATAAATCGCCAAACCAAAAGAGAACCATTATTGTATATTGAACATTGCAATATACACTGTATTAATACGCAAGTCATAATAGACATAGAAAAAAAAAATGATACATTAAACCTGGTTTTCTAGGTCATAACAGTGACGCAATCACTTACACATTGATGCATGTGATCGGTCCACACGAGATATTTCCGTTTCCTCGATATTGTTACTTACTTGGCGCTACCATATATCCAATTGAGCATCATAATGCGACAGCATATACTGCAATGCAGCTATCAAATCAAAATGCAAAAATCTGCGATCAACGCAAATGTTTCAATGAAAACATTTGTACAAGAAGAGTTAATGTAGAACCAGAACATTCTATAATGAACATTTATTAAATAATAGGTTATCTTTATAGACATAGTCGGAACGATATTGCACCTATTGTAAAACTATTTACAACTCTTTCCCAAAGACAATACCTGCTTCATGAGTTATGTACATCATAAATGAATTGCATCAACATCTTGAATTGTATATAACTTGCATCTCTCTTGTTTTCGAAAAATGGTTGAATTCTAGTTTGCTTTTTTTTTGTAGATTCATGTAAATTGATAAATTGAAGTACAAAGCTGTAAAAGGTACCAGGCTTGTACGTTTATCAAAATTATGCACGTTTCGTCTACATAAGACTCTTCAGTGACGCTCAGATTGACATAATTAGAAAGACAAACAAGTATAAGGTTGATGAGCATTGAGGACCCAAAATTATAAAAAGTTGTGCAAAATACGGCAAAAGTAATTTATGCCTGTTAAAAGAAAATTCTTAGTATTTCGAATTATTCATACTTTTGAAGTAATACTGCATCTAGTGTATTCAAATTCTAAATAACAGAATGGAGATTAAGGGTTGAGTTAATTAACATTATCAGCATTTATCATTTACCTCACTACTATTTTTGATTTCGGAATCGGTATCGGTTCGGTATCAGTTTATGGTGAACATGTTTATAACGGAACAATACATAACCGGAATACACATGAGACGTAATGCTAGTCTTCAAAACAATATTAACGCACTATTTTCTTAAGGAAATATGGGGACAAAGTCCAGAGTATGACTAAATTTTCATTCGCTTCGTTGGGCGATAAAAAAAAAACCTAAGTTTTTATGTGTTTCCTTTTTGTTATTTAACCTTGGAATCGTTAACATTGTTACATATTTTGAACTTGATTAATCTGCTGATATCGGCTCGCCTTGACATTAATATTCGATATTTACTTTTTTGTTTACCTTTTGTTTTAAATAAATAATAATAATACATGTGACAGTCAAATCTAAAGTTAGATCTTACAGTAAATCTCGCGGTATTTTGTTGATATATACATATATCATCTTTTGTGTTTCAGTTGCATGAATTTTGAAGTAACTCTGTATGCACGATTGATATAAGAGAAAACAATTTCGAGCAATGGTAAGCATCAATCATTTGTAATTTGTAATATGTTTTTATTACTTTTGGTTATTCATTTAACACTGAAAAGTCAACAGCTCTTATGAATAGAAAGTGTATGAAATTTAAAAAACACTTAAAAACTTGGTAATTTTTGTTTAAAGTGAACGACCTCAGATCTAGATATTTTACTGACGCTAACGAGCAGTAAGACGAATAGATAGGGTTTAAGCTCAGTACGTTTGTCGTCTCGAAAGAGATCTCTACATATAAATGTATTGGCGAACCTATATTTTTTTCCATTTATTTGTATTGTAGTCCTGTCATTTAATGTTGTCATTTTAATGCTACATTTAACATTGCCTAAAAGCGGGAGGTTTGGCATGCCACATGTACGAAGGAAGGAACATGGCCATTGTTATATTATATTCGTTACTGTGTGTGTTACAATTTAATGTTGTGTTTCTGTTGTGTCGTAGTTCTCTTCTTATATTTGATACGTTTCCCTCAGTGTTAGTTTGTAACCAGCATTTGTTGTTTTTTCGCAATCGATTTATGAATTTCGAACTGCGATAAACTACTGTTTATTTATAAAATGTTCATGGTTACACATTTTGACCTGAAGATTCGTTAGGCTATAAGTACTTTTTTTATATTTCTGATGTGCAAATTGTATTAGGACCGAAATTCACAACCCGAAGTACCTGTTTTTGATAGCTTCATGTTGTCCTGTTGTTCTTAAGATTTGAGCTAGTTGTTGTTAGTTTTTGTGAAATTTCATTAAATAGGCATATCAATTAATTATATGCCTGAAGTTCGGTAGTTCATATGTCGACATTTGTCTACGTCACGCCTCACGGTCTACCTATTCGTCAGCCGCCCATTACTGTACTTTCTATTGATTTACCGTCGGAAGAAATTTTCAAAAATAATCTTTCATTAAAAATGATCGAAACGTTTCAAGTTTCTAAACAGAATCTCACATATAGTACTTGACGGTCTCGAAGTAATGTTCATTTTCTGTATTCTACCTATGGTTGTTGCTTATGTGCTATGTCTAAATGCCAGTTTGTTTTTCGTTGTATATATGTCTTTGTTTTTATAGTAACAAAGACTATAATTCAATGTTGACTGCTGTACATTGTTTCTTTATTTGTGACCTTTTTTTATATACATGTAGTATGTCTTTTTGGTTGGAAAGTTATAAAAACCATGTTACATTAAGAATTTACTAAATAAAGAAGAAACTGTACCAATTCCGGAGTATGACAGTTGTTCTAAACTCGTTTAATGTATTTGAGTTTGTATTTTTGCTATTTGATGAGAATGTTCCGTTTTGAAATTTACGCGAGTTCAGTCTTTTACTTTCCGATTGTTCTTTTGAATATAAAACTGACGTATAAAACAAATGTTTTCTAAATAATAATTTTACGCCAAATATAGTTAACATACATTGTATTACGCATTTCAATTTTTCATTCGACCTAATTGTATCAAAAATACGGATAACAATAAACTTTGAAATTGAGTTATCTAATCAGATCGATTTGAAATTATTTTTATTTTTATCTTGATCATGTTACATATGCTTTTGTATATATTTATAAATTGAATGTTTATTAAAAACAGTGTTTTCCGCAATAGTACTTATTTTCTACCACAGATCATATCAAAATAAAACAATCGTACAGGATAATACCATGGCACAAGCTCCTTTGAATACGCGGGTAGGTTAATGTTGTAATCTCAAAAAAATCATAAAATGGTTATCAAATTGCAGTTTTTGAAAAAGGACTTTGTCGCTTATTCATATTGAACATTGCTACACAGTTTTGTTTTCCTCTTTTGTTTATTACGTAAACTTTCGTTTTCAAATGTACAAGCATTAAATAACTACGTTGTTATCATATGACATTCAAAATTCTAAATGTTGTAGTACTAGACTGTATGTGTTTTTTTAGCACTCCTAAACCTAGATAAACTGGCTTTAAAGCTAGGTTCTAAAGTCAAACTACACCAACTTAAAAAACTAGAGGCTCTAAGAGCCGGTGTCGCTCACCTTGGTCTATGTGCATTTTAAACAATGGAAACTGATGGATTAATGACAAAATTGTGTTTTTGTGATGGTGATGTATTTGTAGATCTTACTTTTAATGAACATTCTTGTTACTAAAAAAATTCTTCATCTATATAGACTTGGCCCTTTAGATACAGTGGAAAAGATTTTGTAAAAATTTACAAAAATTTACCAAATTAATGAAAATTGTTAAAAATTTACTATGAAGGGCAATAACTCCTTGAGGGGTCAACTGACCATTGTATTCATGTTGTCTTTTTATAAAATCTTACCTTGCTGAACATTATTGCTGTTTACAGTTTGTCTCTCTGTCTATAATAGTATTCAAGATAATAACCAAAAACCGAAAATTTCTTTAAAAATTAGGGGGCAGCAACCCAACAACCAGTTATCCAATTCATCTGATATTTTCAAAGCACAAAGATATTAATTGATCAACAAATTAACATAGTCAGATTTACTCTAAATGCCTTGATTTCAGAGTTATAAGCAAAAATCTACATTTTACTCCCTATGTTCTATTTTTAGCCATGGTGACCAACTAGATTGGTTGGCTGAGTCACCACACACATTTTTAAACTAGATACCCTAATAATGATTGTGGATAAATTTAGTTAAATTTGACCCGGTAGTTTCAAAGGAGAAGATTGTTGTAAAAAAAATACAAAAATTTAAGAAAAATTGGTAAAAATGACTATAAAGGTCAATAACTTCTTAAGGGGTCAACTGAACATTTTGATCATGTTGATTTTTTTTGTAGATGTTACTTTGCTGAACATTATTGCTGTGTTCGGTTTATCTCTATCTATAATAATATTCAAGATAACTACCAAAAACGTCAAAATTTCCTTAAAATTACCAATTCAGGGGCAGCATCCCAACAACTGGTTGTTTGATTCATCTGAAAATATCAGAGCAGATAGATATTGAACTGATAAACAATTTAAAACTGTGTCAGATTTGCTCTAAATACTTTGGTTTCAAAGTTATAAGCCAAAATCTACATTTTACACCTATGTTTTATTTTTAGCCATGGTGGCCATCTTGGTTAGTTGGCCGGGTCATCGGACACCTTTTTTTAAATTATATACCCCAATGATGATTGCGGCCAAGTTTGGTTAAATTTGGCCAAGTAGTTTCAGAGGAGAAGATTGTTGTAAAATTTAACAAAGACGACGACGCGCAGTAGTGTTAATCGGCATTCTACAAATTCGTAGGACTTTCAAATCCATCATTTCATCACGTAGGCACTTTTTGGTTGAAGTCAATGTGTTGAACATGTGTTCCCGTCCGACATGAAATTGGAACACACAAGGGACGCACAACATAAAGTACCTCTATACTAACAAATCAAACTTAATGCAATGGACATTATTGTTGGTGAACTACTATCGTTTAACGTTAAAAGATGTCATTAATTTGAAATGTTTGTCAAGTGTTTGTTTATCAAATGTGCAATTTGAAAAGTCCTAGGCGCAATAGTTTGATTGGGTTTTTTTTCTGGTAAAAGTCTAATTGTATTGTAAATGTTTCATGTATATCATATATATATATAAATCATTAAATTAAAAAAAAAACATATTTAATAGAAAGAATCCTTTCAATGTTCCATTGTCAGATAAACAATGAAAAAAAATATATTAAGATGTCATTTGAGCACAACATTGTTTTTTCGGAAGCTCAAACACAAACGATGCAGGCAGTGGATTTATTTCTTCCTATACTATCGTCTCTGCAATAAAGCAAAATTCGAAATGTTACCCTTATATCCAACAGATGCAGTGATTGTAAATGCGTCTGATTTGGAACTTACACAGCCTATCAATTATTTCGATATTTTATGCTGTGATCTAAAATAATTCTAAAAGGGTAATCAATGAAGCCTTACTATATATTTTTAACCGATTATTTGATTTTGCAATCTTTAATGATTATTTACTTTTCATTACTCTGAAAACACATTTGATGTAAAGTGAAATAATCTAATCAGCTTATTACTTTGCTTTATAAGCTCTTCCATTCAATTTTTACAAACAGTTTTATTTTCCCTAATGTATATTTGTGTATTCCCGAGTTTCGATCTTGTTAGGTCACGTAAGTATAAAATTTCGGACATACCATAATAATATCTTCAAGGATGCCTTGACAATTAGCTATACGTAGTGATATTACGTTTATTATTACACTGGACACTTTTTTATAATTTCTTTTAAGCATGTGATCGTTTGATAGCGTTCTTTTAATGTATTTACTATAATATAATACGTTCTAGTAATACAATTTAGCCGAGTGGAATTTCTTGGCGGGAAACGTCATCTAAATTTAATTGGCAAATTCAATTCTTCAAAGAGATTCTTTAAAAGCAAACCCACAATACGTTTATCGTGAATTTAATGAATTATATTATCTGTTAAATATTTTTCACTTTTTAATCGTTTGTCATAACGATATCGTTCGTCGAAATAAAAGAAGTGGCTACAGAAAATATATAGCTGGCAAACCTAATCCAATACAAAGTGGAAGCTGTATTAGAAACACATCTAAACATATATTGATTTGCAATAGAAATACATGTGTCACTTAACAGTTATCTCTTTATGTTTTTATAGGCATTACATAGTGACATTCGTATAGTTTTACTTGGAAAAACAGGAACTGGAAAAAGTGAAACCGGAAACTCTATTCTGGGAAGTCAAATATTTGAAAGTTCACCGGAAGGAAATATTACGACCACGGGTTGCTTAAAAAAAATAGCAACACGTTTTGACAAAAATATATTAGTAATTGATACACCTGGACAACAAGACAGCAAAACACCAAGTCATGAAACTCGATCAGAAATTCAAAAGTCGATTGAAATGGCGTATCCAGTGTATAGAACGGGAAATCCAGGTCCAAATGTATTTTTATTGTGTTTAAAGATGGGTCGGGTTACCGTAGAAGACGAAACCATGTTTAAAGAATGTTTGGTCTGTTTTGGAGAAGAAATGTACCGTTTTACAATTGTAGTTTTTACCCATGTAGATATATGGGAGGCTAATATGAAATATTCTGGTAAAACGCCAGATGAAGGGGAGTATATTAAATCGCTTCCGCAATTTGTAAAAGATTTTATAGGCAAAGGTCGCGGCAAAATATTTTTCAACAACAGAAAAACTAAAGCCGATATGGAGTTACAAGTCAAGTCACTTTTTGAGAAGATTGATGAAATGATCGCCTTGAATAATGGTAACATATATACAGAGGGAATACTAAAACAAGTTTTGCATCGAGAAAAAATGCAAAACTATATGAACTATATCAATAGAACAAATATTGTTGCTTCAATGCTAGCAATCAGCAATGTAGTTCTCTTTTATGGGATTTTACGAAAATAGCTGTATGGTTAATTGTACCGTTTGAAAATCTTTTAGCTGTACTTTGTAAATCCATTTTGATCATATTCTTAGCTAAGAGGTTTTATCAGTCATCTAGAAAAAAAAAATTGTGCAGCAACTTTGTATATGCCTGGTGATATAAAGCTCGAAATGTATTTTCAAATATCTAAAATTAAATGTGTACACTAAAGATAAAGTCGAACTAAAGCCGCGCTGCATTCTAACTTCGATATGATTATTTTATGTTTGTGTGACTAGCAATGTTAAGGCGTCTGTCTGTTTGTGTATACGTCCTAAGTCTATGATTGTGTAATTAGCAATGGTAAGGCGTCTGTCTTTTTGTCCCATCTTAATCATATTTTCAAAGGCTTATTGATCGATAAATAATGTGTTTAACAAATTAAGGATGTCTGCTTGTCATGTTTCGGAATTTTTATCAGATTCTCAAAATCCTCTGGTTTTATCTATTTGAATGCTTTAAAAAATTTTGCCCATGGACCCCCATTTTTCTTTTTATAAATCTTTTACATGTATAATTATAAGCCATTTGTAAAAGTCTTTTATAAAAGTTATTTTTTTTAAAAGTTTTTGAGAACTTTAACTGGTCAATGATAGAGCTATGAAAAATCAAGAGAGAACATTTTCCCGCAAAAATTCCAATGGCCAATATCTCAATAACAAGCACATTGACCCTATTCTTTTTTTCTTTTTTGATTCCTCAATTAGTATCAATATATACTAGTTTTATGGAAAGTTATTTATTATGAAACTGAGCAGCTAACATCCTTAAACGATTACAACTATACATGATAATAAATAAAAAAAGTCAAATAAAGTATTTGTATTATGTATCAATCATTGATAAACGTTAACTTCATTTTACTTCAGCTACATCATGGTTATATTATGCCCGAAAACCATACAATAGGCTCAACAAGCAGTTGTATAATATTGACCAGAAATTAGGCATGAACCACATCTGACTAGAAAATTTAATAACAATTTTAGATATTTAAATGATGTATCAGCTCTCAATAATGACGACTTAAGTATGCAAAATAAAGAGAATGTTTCTTGCCGAACTTACTCTAAATAAAGCTTATACTAATATAAAAATGAATAATGTCGTTTCCTGATATGTTTAACGGGAAGCTTAATACAAGCATGCATGACAAAAGAGACGAGTTTTCATTTCCAATTGTTAATTATACACTTTTTAAAAGTGACGTTCCCTTGTCACCATCTTATTGTGTGTATATATCTCAATTTGTTAGATTCCCTTTTGTATGTGCCAACATATCTGTTTTCAATGAAAGTAATATCGGTATAGCAGAAAAATTATTACACCAAGGATTTTGATATTACCAACTAGTCAAAACATTTACTAAATTTTATCATCGGTACAAGGACATCATTCGTAAATATGAAAGGATGTAGTTACAATACTATTATCAAGTTTTACACATGTTGGTATAATAGTGATTCACGAATTGGGTCTTCGCATCGGACATAAACACATTTGATATAAAACCAGTTGTTGGCCTAGTTATAGTGGGAGGGTTGAGATCTCACAAAACATGCTTAACTTCGCTGCATTTTTGCGCCGTTCCTTATTCAAGAGCCTCTGGTTTTTGTTAGTCTTGTATGATTTTAAATGAAGTTTATGTTATATATTTTGGAGTTGAGTATGCCGTCCATTATCACTGAACTAGTGTACATGTTTGTTTAGGTGCCAGCTAAAGCACGACTCCGTTGTGTGATTTTCTCGCTGCATTAAAAACTCATTGGTGAACTTCGGCTGTCATCTGCTCTTTGGTCGTGTTGTTGTCTCTTTAACACATTTCCAATTTCCATTATCAATCTTATTGTGTATATAACATAGAATGAATAAAAACATTTAAAATATATTCGTTACGTTCTTCAGTTTAAGGCAACCGTACGAACTGCTACAATAATAAAACATTTACGATAAACAAATATGACAGACAGAATGTGATGGAGTTTAACATGTGTGTTGGTGATCAAATCTGCCATATAGTACAATAGAAGGTCACAAGATACCAGAGGGATAGTCAAACTCATAGATCAATAATAAACTGACAACGCCACGACTAAACATGAAAAAAAAAACCAAATAGATAAATAAAAGTACACATGACAAGTCAGATAAACATCTTTATTTCGGAAATTTCAGGAATAGCATTACAAAAAAAGAATTAATCGCTACTGGCATTTGGCATGTGGAGCAATATACATTGGCAAAACTTATCTAAATACTGACACTCTTAAAGTGTCATTAAAGTACTTTCAAAGAGAGAGAGAGATAGAGAGAGAGAGAGAGAGAGAGAGAGAGAGAGAGAGAGAGGGAGAGAGAGAGAGAGAGAGATGAAATAAGTTATTTTATCAAAATATTGTATAATTGATAAATCGAGGGTGTAAACGACCGCATGGCCTCCACTTAACCTGTAAATTGGAGGTGTCACTAAACGGTGGCGACAGTTTTTGAAAACGGTCTTCTGCTTAGTAGAAACATGGTTTTTGCCTGGTTATATATATGATCAAGTTCAATTAAATGCCTTCTAGAACAGGTTGGTGTTCCTTTTTACAAATTGACAAAGTAATACAGTCATGATCAACTTATAAATTCGCCTATCAGCTTATCAGATTATTTCAGTTCAAATTGTTCTAGTTGAAAAAGGTTCTGTAAAACATTACCCTTGTGGTGAATCTCATTTCTGCTTTTACGCAGCTAGGCAATACTCACCATAATTCTGCAAAAGGCAGAACAATATGAAAGTCAATCACATGATTAAACACAAAACAAAATGAATATTGTTCTTTTGTGGTACATTTCTATATACATGATATACATGAACATACATTTTAATGTGACTCATTTCAGATGTGTAAAACACATTGGTCAACTCAAGATCAATCATGTAGCTTTTTATATTATAAATAAGATTAAAATGAAAGTATCTCGCCTAGCTTTGAATTTTACATTCGACTTCTGATTTTTTTATATTTTATTGTATTGTACTAAGATCAAATGCATATACTAACAACATACTTGTAAGCAGCAACTCGTTATTAAGGACATTATGCTAGAAAATGCAAGGATGGTTGTATCAACTCAGAGATATACAAAAATATATTGAATACATATGAAGAATCATTTGAACATGTTGAAATGTTGTTACCTGGAAATAAAAAGTTCACAATGAAGAAACTGAACTCTTCTGTCGTACGGGTTTTCTTCTCAACCGTTCTTTATTTGTCATTTTCTATACGCATGTCAAGATATGAGGCAGACTTTACTTTATACGTTGTATCTTAAAGCTTTAGTATAAATTTGATAGCATATAGGACTTCAACATAACCAACGTTATGACTTATTCAGTACCATAAAAGGATATAAGCTGCAAAGTCGATCGTGAAGCTAAATGATAATGCTAGCTCCTTTTTGTTTTTCCTAACTCAGCCTCCAAACGTATCGTTTAAAACTACCCAAAACAGCTATTTTGTAATGAGTCAACACAGTAACACTTCCTTCAATTTTTCTTAAAGCTTACTAGGACAGTACTTGTGTAAAGGGTTAAAATGTAAAATTTATTTAGCAAGAGGAATGAGACTGTACCACATTCCATATGTAAAAGTTTGGAAAATGACGCCAACAGGATATTCAAACTCTATTTGTATACAGACTTGAATGGCTAGGTCACACTACATAATGAAAAAACGACAAATAACAGTACAAAAAAAAAACAGAGAAAAAAGACTGAACAATAACAAAAACAAGGGTGATGTGAGCGCTTCTTGCCAGGGCAATTATATCATACTCAGTATTTAACACAATAAAATTGAGAAGGTAAATGGGGAATGCGTCAAAGCGACAACTATTCTCATTTATAATATCATCTGTTTGTAAAGTATATATTGACTGATAAGGCATTGCGCGAAAGCGGGTCGGTATTTGACTCTTAGCTCATTATATGACATCATAAAATTCAATCACAATCATTTATGTCAATTTAAAACTTGACCAAAAGTAAATATGTTATTGACAAATGATAGATTAGACTTTAACTGGTACAAACACCACAGACATTCAAAAAAGTAATATGCTCTTATAAAAAAAACCAAGTAAAACAACACAAGAGTGAATTATGGTACTCCTGGACGATACACAGATCCTTTCCTATATGAGGCTTTTGTTAAAGTCAGACTATTTAAACTTCTCCGTTATTTATTTGATAATAATTTGTTTCATTGTGATATATATCTACAATACATATTCAGTCCAACATGCAGTCGCAGCTCAGTATACATATCATAAGTTTACTCCTAAAATCTGATATCGGTTAACATATACAAACAATATCAGTATTGTCATGATTGTTCAGGTTTCTGCTTTAAATTAAATCAAAACCAGTTGTTATATAGTTCAATAACAACGTCAAAGCACATACCAGCTGTTAAGGGATATATTATGTTAGAACATGATACTGAATTAAATCTAATTTGCAAGTGACTTCTTTCTTCTATGCCAAACTATCACCACTACAACGGCTATTATTACTATAATTCCTCCAACAATTATATAGTATGCATACATAGGTACCTTTGGTTCCTTGTGTACTAAACAAAAGAATATACAAACTGTCTGAATTATTATATCAAAATCATATAAAAAAAGTGTTACTAAATTTGATTCAAATATAATATTTAAAGCACAGTTTTAAATAAAGGCAAAAGTAGTATACCGATGTTCAAAGTTCATAAATCGAAAGAGAAAAACAAATCCGGGTTACAAACTAAAACTGAGGGAAACGTATCAAATTTAAGAGAACAACGACACAACAGAGACACAACACCGAAATGTAACACACACAGAAACGAACTATAATGTAACAATGTCCATTTTCCTGACAAAGTACAGGGCATTTTATGAAAAAAATGGTGGGTTGAACCTGGTTTTGTAGCATGCCAATTCTTTCGCTTTAATGGCAGTGTTAATCATAACATTCAAATGACAATATTACACGACAGGGTTACAATAGGTACACAGATAAATGGGAGAAAATAAAGGACAGAGAAACAAACGAATAATAGCTATCAAAAGGTAAAAAGTTAAAAAATATTTTTATTTTTATATTAACTTTTTATATTTAAAAAAAAACGTTTCCTGGAATGCCGTGTAACGACCGTTTCTCATCATCAGTAAGTATGTTTATGTATCACAAAAAGATGAGAGAACTACTGATCAAAAGAAAGTGAATTGAACCTTAATCAAAACCAATAAAAATAAGACAGTGGACGAACAATTAACAAATAATGTAATGTCGTATTAAAAGGTATACCCGTTATGCCCGAACAAGATGATTAAAAATGAAACCATGTCAACTCATCCACTGGACGATCGGCCCACACTAGATCTCCACATTATAAAAACTCGCCTCAATCTTATTACCGACTCACTTCATTTTTGAAAAAGTGTAAAATCAAATTGAACAATCAGTCTGACAACTCACTTAGTTACGGAAAGGATTAAAACCCCAATGAATAAAGGTCTCCTAACTCGCCACACTAAATTTGTTAAATCACTGGTTTAAGTATCTAATCTTCTTGATGTAGTGGTATGTGTCGTGGGTTGATATGCATATGGCCTTGAGTTCGTATCCAAGGATAGACACTGGATTTTATCTACACAAGTTTTGAAAGATAGTCATTTCCGCCAAAATGTTACAGAACAAAATAAAGCATGAAAAACAAAGAAACTGCGGCTAGGGTGTTATAATAGGGGTGATCCGGCTCAGATTACCACTGGTAGAACAAATGAGATGGTATGTACATATTTATGCAGTTTTATTGGTTCCTTTGTAACTAATCAATTTACTACAGCTTTAACTCTAAATAGATCGTAGTGATTGTACATGTTAAAGTGAACTAAATGCGAAATTGTTCAGCTCAACATCACAATTGATTACAAGTACCTGGCATTGCATTGAGTTTATAAATATGTAGGCATTCTATTTTTTTCGCGCAACGATTCACAAACTTAAAAAAGTAAAACATTTAACCCTGCATACCATAAAATCTCTATGTGAAATTGTTATTTTTTTAAATAGACTATAAACGACATTTATTTTATGTGACGTCCAACACGCGAACCAATGCAAGGACTAAATGTTTTAATTTGATAGATGCTTTTGTGTTTTTTTTTGTATATATTTATTTGTTTTGAGATTGTAACAGAATGATGACTATTTTAACCCTATTTTGACTATATTACCGATTATGTCTGTTTTGTTCAGGCATCGTAGTAAAAATAACGGAATTTTATGCGACTATCATAAAAGTGAAAGGTTTAGCGCTATAAAACCAGGTCTGGAAAATGCCTGTACCAAGTCAGAAATATGACAGATGTTGTCCATTCGTTTGGTGTGATTTATCCGTTGATTTTGCCATTTAATTAGGGACTTTCTGTTTTGAATTTTCCTCGAAGCTCAGTATTTTAGTGATTTTACTTTTTTCAATCGAGTGTAATCTAAACCGTGAACGTGACGCTGTAGTGCGTTTGTTGTCACACTGAAGTGCGCGGGTGGCATTGTAACACTAGCTTTATTATTTCTACCCTGAGGTGTAAAGGATTAAAACTCTGTATGTCCAATGATACATGTGTATACATTTGTACGTTCTCATGTCAACTGACAGGTCGATTTATGGGTTAAACTGAGGTAATTAGGTAAATAACCCAGAGTATGATACCATATAGTCATTACATTTCGTATCATCACTAAAACGTTGTTGCTCCTCTTGTAAAAAAAAAATTGAACCATCGTTTAGAGGTTTACCACTTTAGACGTTATACGCAAGGTTATTGATCATTCAAACTAGTACTACATTTAAGTACTTTAACAACGAGACAGTTATTAGAAGTAACATAACGACATACAATAAGCAGCTAGTTTATTCGTTTGATGTTAATGAGAGCGTGTATGAGAATAGATCATCGTATATATATTTTTTAAATGCAACTGGACAATAAGGAAATCCTTTGTCGTGCACGATGTCTGTTTTTAATGGTCTCTCTGTCATGATTATACAATCTCAAATGAACATCTTTAACACTATCTCCATGTTAATATTTTTCGAAAAGCTAAGGATTGTTTTATCCCAGGAATAGCATACCTTGGCCGTATTTGGCACAACTTTATGGAATTTTTGGTCCTCAGTGCTCTTCAACTTTTGTACTTGTTTGACTTTGAAACTATTTTGATCCGAGAGTCACTGATGAGATTTGTGTAAACGGAACGCGTGTCAGGCGTACTGAATAAAAATCCCGTAACATTTGTTTTTAGTTATTAAGACATCATGGAAGACCTTCGCTTTTCAGCGTGACCATCGCACATCAGCATCCTCATCGTTTGCTTTTTTTTTATTGATTTAAATAGTTAATTCTTTAGATAAAGAACATTAAATTGAAATGATGTTGTCAACACAATACGTCTTTCAAAACAGATCAATTTTTAAAAAACAGAATTATAATTACCTGTGCATTTGCCAAAAGAAGAAACCTTGACATCCGCTATGGCTGATTTTACATCGACACACCATCCCCTCAGAACAATATGCGGTTTTGATTTCGACCATTCTACGAACTCTTTTAATCTACATTGTTTGCACTCTATTGGATTCTCTCCAAAATCTCTAAAAAATAAATAAAAATATAGAAGTGTAGCTATATAATTTTATAACAGTGTTTTGTTTATGTATAAATATACAATAATATCAAGAGGATGTCATACGTTTCAAGTTCTAAGACAGCGAAAAGTAAAATCACAAAAATACTGAACTTAGAGGAAGATCAATTGGGAAAGTCCATAATCATATGGCAAAATCAAATAACAAAACGCATCAAAAACGAATGGACAAGAACTGTCATATTCCTGACTTGGTACAGGCATTTTCAAATGTAGAAAATGGTGGATTAAACCTGGTTCTATAGCGCTAACCCTCTCACTTTAATGACAGTCTCATCAATTTTCGATATTTTTACATTGATGCGTTAAATAACAGACACAATATATAAAATAGTCAAAATATGGGTACATCGTTTAACAATTTTAAAAGGAACAATTTAACAGAACACAAAAACATCTACTATCTACGAACACATTTATTGATTTGAGTGTCTGACGTCAGAAAATTTTATACGTCACATAAATTATGTAAAGTGTTCGTTTAAACACAAACATACATACTGCAAGGTAATGAATTCATTAGTGTGACCAAAATATTTTATTGTCGGTTTCAGACGTTCTTCTTATTACAATACCTATTAATAACTAACGAATATTGTTCAATAAGTTATTACCACACTAACACACTGTAAATGAAAGAATAAGTAAATAGTTATAAAACAGTTTAGTGTTCAATAGTTTAAATGCGACAGGCACTAGTTTGAAATCAGCAATGACTTCTGCAAAGAACTAGATAACAGTATACTTACATTGCGTATTCTTTAGTTTTCTATGTTCTTTCATGTGTACTATTGTTTGTATGTTTGTCTTTTTCATTTTTAGCCATGGTGTTGTCAGTTTATTTTCGATTTATGAGTTTGACTGTCCATCTGATATCTTTCGTCCCTCTTTTACAAAGGTGACCATTTTTGCATACGGCAATGTTAGATATTTTCATATACATATAATAAATTCATACTACACACATAGTATTTATGCATGCATGTTGTTAAATTTTAATGCAACTACAAAAAAGCAAATCTTGCATATATCCACGACAATTCTAAATAAACTATTATTTACAACATGTATAGCCAAACTAGCGCTATTTCAATTTTATCGTTTTGTCGCTAGATCTACATGGCATGCTAAAACCGACTTACAGATTTGTTATATTTACAAGGCCATGGACATACGATATATCTATTGTCCGAATTTCATTAAATGAAAGTGACCTGAAAATAAATTGTATTGTTCTCCCCATAAATACAAAATATTGATACGCTGATATATATTTATTATGTGTATGGCATGCAATACTAGTACCAGAATAAAAAGTTGAACGTTGATCATGTTGATGTCGCTTGTTCTAATTGTACAACTTCCCAGTGTACACATATTATGGACTGGGTCGTAGTTATCACAATTTGACAAAGATGCTAATCAACAGACGCAACTAACTCCGTTTAGTGAACGACTCTAAACGTGACATTTGAAACCACGGTACAATAACTTACCTTTAAGCAACAACCTTATATTTAAGAAATCTTGACCAAACGACGTAAAAACACAAAATGTCAAACCATTATAAATAATAACGAACATGAAACGTTCGAAATAGCTTGACTTTGTACACGCGCAACTTTCTGTCAACCTATCAAGATCATATGCCGTAGACTAAAACATGTTTACAAACAAATAGTGTACATATTGAAGACAAGAAATTGAAAATTGATTGTTGTACAGCGTGGTTGATTTACGGTAGTACCCTAAACATTTTTAATAATAATACAAGCCAAGAACTTATTTAGGCGTTATACGGTAAACATGATTATATATGCATGCCAGAGTTTTTAATTAGATTATTTTGTTGAAAGGTTAATCTGAGTGTAACGTTCTCTGAAATAGTTTGTCTTTTGTATTTAGGCAATGGTGTTGTCTGATCGTTTAGTTTGAAAAAGAGGGACGAAAGATACTAGAGGAACAGTCAAACTCATAAATCGAAAATAAACTGACAATGCCATGGCTGAAAATGAAAAAGACAAACAGAAAAACAATAGTACACATGACACAACATAGAAAACTAAATAATAAGCAACACGAACCCCATCAAAAACTAGGGGTGATCTCAGGTGGTCCGGAAGGGTAACCATATAATTGCTGAATGTAATGAATTGGGTTTATTTTCTTTCTCGTCGTTTATCTATCTGTTAGGTACACGTTTGAAATGTTTGTGAATATTTAAGCATTTATATACATCATACGTTTTGCTATTCGTTATATGATTAATTTTTTTCTGCTTTATTTCCCAGTGCAATTTGTATATTTAGATTGTCTGTGTATGTGATAAATATAAGTAGGAATTGAAGTGTCAGTTGTCCTGCACAGGCAACAAACAGTATAATACTTACAGAGATGACAATAAGACAAGGTCGTCGAATGAATGACTTTCGATGGAGGAGATATTGTTAGAATATAATGACCTACAATTATATAACATGAGATTTACGAATATAAACAAATAAACTAGTTTCAATACATCGGACACCTAGGGTTTCTGCTAGCAGTCGCCATTTTTACATTTTACGTAAACAATATAAGTCTGGCAATTATAAAACCATGATTGCAGAAAAACATTGCCAAAAGAAATATCACGTTCGATATCAGGTTCCTAGGACTTTTTCCATGATAAGACAAAACTTGAATTTCACCTTGAACTTGTATTGATTAGTATTTTAAAATTAACTATATTGTCTAATGAAAATGTGTAGTAAAATTGCGACACATATCACATTAAGGATTGATTTCACACCTTAGATTACAATTTCTGTTTTTATTTGATTTTGATTTTTGGTGTTTTAACAACACTTGTTAGCACCGCATTTAAAGGGACACTAGCTGTCAAATTCATGTTCACCGATTCTAATCAAATTCTCATATTTGATTTATAACAATGTGAAACATTTATCCAAACTATTAAAAGTCTAAATAAAACAATAAACAAGGCATAGGCATGAAAATACGTAGCTTCGTTTCGTGTGTATTTGAGTTTAGACGCCATCTTATTATTTATCGAGATGAACCTATAGTCATCCGATAAGCGATGTAAACATAAATATAGATATAAATAGATTCAGCAAACACGTGCTGTTGAATTATTCTAGGTCTATTTAATTTCATAATGCAGATAAAAAAAATGTTTATCATCGTTTTACCTGTATTAGAATGTTTAATTGTGGATCGAATCAGTCAATCCAATGATTTATTTTTGTTTCACTTTCAATGTTGGCATTCTCTCCCTTTAAATAACTTTACACATACAATTCACGTGTTATCTATCGCAAGCTAAGAGGTCAAATAAAAGTTCAAATGAATACAGATTAAATGAGGTCGAATTATTCACTTTGCAAGCGCTCCTTTAAGATATATCATTGCGGCCAGTTTTTTTTGGTGGAAGAAGCCGCAGTCCCGGTAAAAAACTACCGACATTCCATAGTAAAAATGACAATCCTAGTCAATTAAGATCGGAGTCGAGTGCATCTGCACGAGCAGTGTTCGTACTCACAACCCCAGTGTTGACTGGCAAGTGATAACAGTAGTGGACACTTCGCAATCGTTTTGGCGGTGCACCCCTTTTAAAGCTTACCTATAATTTAAACGATAATTCGAAAGGAGTTGTTAAATAAACTGATTAGAGATGCATACCTGTTTACTGAAGTCAAGTTCTATAGTAATTCTTATAAAATTCGTTTTTTTTTCGGATTAAATGTTCATTTATTCAAATGTAGGATATGAAAAAGATAAGTGGATTATAATAAAAAGATAAAAAAGACTATATAGAAAAAACAAAATATGTTAACTTTTCAGAATTTTCTTATTTTAGATAGCAACTATTTGATTGCGGATAATCATGTATTGTTCAGTTGCTTTTCAGACAATTGACAAATCATAATTAAACGGGAACGACTGTTCTCCAACTGTATTTTAGTACTAAATTGATTTTTACCAATTCACGGGTAAGCATATCGCTAGAAATTTAAAAAAAAGACAAAATGACGAAATAGAAAAAATACTGTTTCCCGAGGTCCCTGGCAATATTGACCCGTCAAATACTTTTGACAGTGTTCATACTATATTAAACTATTATTTAGAGAACCAATTCTTTCAGATAACGTGTTTGCAAACGACCTTTAATTGAAACACTATGAAAATGCATTCAGGTATCTAGCAGTGGTATTTATAAGCTGATATTTGTATATGATTTTTTTGTAGAAGTTGCTTGTTTTTAGTAGTACCATGTTTGATCATTTTCCAGTTGACAAATTTAATATTACTAAATTAATAGAGATTGTTTACTTTCAACCATTCGTTTTTCAAATCAACTATATTTCAAGCTCGCAGATTGAATCTGTCTACAAATCACACTATAATGAACGTCAGCACTTTCGTCCAAGTAATCGTTTCCATATATCAGCTTCATTTAATATTTAAATTGTATTATTTAATTTACATACGCATCAAATTAACATACTTACAAACTATCAAGCTTTTGTAAACCTACAAACCAGTTACGTTTTATTCCAGTTATCATATTGCGTCCGAGATTCCTGTGAAAATATTAATCTGGCGTAATAACATAATGTAATTGCTGCCTGCGACTGTTATATAAGTGAAAGGTTAAACACGTTATAAAACCAGGTTAGAAAATGTCTGTATTACCTCAACTAAATTCAAAATAGGAGATCAGTGAAGTAGGTCTTGCTACGTCTTTACAATTTTCGTTAGATCTAATGCGTGTCTTGTTGTAGACTTATAGTCTGCCTTTTACATTGCGTGATTAAGTCGTCATATCAATTTTAGTTTGTTCTTTCTATTTGTGTAATGCATTGATGTTTTGTGTGTACAATGTATAGTTTTTACAGCAATCTTACAAAAATATATGTTTTTTGAAATATCTCATTTAATAAAACATTTTTAACTGCGTTGAACGCTTTTGTCGCATATAATTTGAAATAAAGTATGTAGTAGCTGCTTTTAAAGTCTGCCTCACATAATAAAGATACCCGTTGAATATGAAGGTTGGCTGAGAACGTAACATATGATTAAAGATTATCAATTGTGAACTTCTCATTTCTATGATTCAAAATTCTATCAACACGATATTCTAGGGCGGCTTATATTCTATATCATAAAGTCCTTGATAAAAAAAGTCTGCTTACTCGAAAACTATTACACAAAGAAGTCCAAGTGTTTGATCGTTATGGAACATTACGGTTACAATCCTTTGTATTATTTTTCAAGAACAAACATTTCTATTTTATTAATTTACACATTTAGTTCCTTTTAAGAAATTGTTAATTTGCAAAAGTTATCAATGTGGGGATGTCAAAGGGGTTTTGCGGTTAAAAAAGAGTTAAACATGTTTTAAAAATCCCAATCCTCTATTTTGTAATGCCTAATCATTTAGTAAAACAAACATACAACAAATGGATAAGAGTTAACTATGAGGTTCGAATATTTTACAGGATTTGCTTATAAATCTGGAACAACTGAGATCATCACAACTGTTGTTGGCTTTTGTATCTTTGGTTTTATATGTTTTATTTTGTATACGGTGTTTGTCTTTAGATCGTGTTTTTCCTTTCTTATCTCTTTATGGCATTGTCGATTTCCCCTCGAGTAGTGAGTTTTTATGTACCGTTGGTAATGTCCGCTTCTCTTTTTAATTTAATTGTATCTTAAATTTGGTTCAATGGATATGGAGAATTTTACAAATAATACGAATAACAGTAAACTTACTACATACAAGGAATTAAGTTCCGTCATTTTGGAAAACGTGAAGTCTTTCAGTGTTGATATTTTGTTCTGATACAACATTCTGCAAATATTTTAAACACTTTAACTCTTTTAGTATAATTATTTATTTATACTTTTTGAGTTATCTTCTCAAATGACAGATGTTTCGAAATGCATCAGCAACGCAAAAACGTTATAATGATAAATGTACTTTTTACGTGTTACATTAGTGGGTGCCTATAAAGTGCGAAAAGAAATAGAAACGAAAAGAAACGAAACGAAACGAAAAGAAACGAAATCAACATAAAACAGAACGAAACGAAATAGGAACCAACGAAAAGAAAAGAAACGAAACGAAATAGGAATAAAATTTAAATCAAATTGAATATTAAGCCGATTATATTTATAAATATTATTTATTGTCTAGTTTGATACAATTTCTTTTAAAATTGAGGAAAAAAACTGTGAAACTCAGCGTAATCGTTAACCAGCTGTGGTTTAGCAACGACTTAAACACAATATATAATATTTGATTATGAACTCTATAAATTATACTAGACTGCACACACAGGAGGGGCAGGGGGGTTTATAAAAAATATCCTGGCCGATTTAGAAAAAAAAATATCTGTCCAGCACTTGGATTGAAAAAAAATAATCTTGCCCACATTTTTCCAATAAAAAAGAATAATTCCCAAATAAATTTTCTACATGGAACAATGAAAACAATAATCCGTCCCGCGTAGCGTTCGAAAAAAAAATCTCGGTCCACATGAAAATACCAGATTATTGTCTTCTTGAGAGAGGTAGCTAGGCGATATTAAAAGAATCACGAAAGAAACTTATCGCCATGGAAATGCAAAACTTTAGACTGAAGACAGCAGACACAGGGGTAGTATATATGATACTCCGAAAGGGCGAGTAGACCTAACTTCACAAGCTACATCCTTCGTTTTGCTCATGCAACTACATAATAGTACATTGACGTCACATTCAATTAAGAGAAAGACAATTGGAAGATATCCTTCGTCATCTGTATAACAGGCATTTCAAAACATTCAAATTTAATTGAACTTCCTTTTTGTTATCTTATCAAAATATAGAAGAATGCAGTGTAATTAAAGTCCTCAAGATAAATTTGGGATTCCATGACATCATAATCCTAAGAACTATGCCGCTTTAAAATAATAAATGATAATGTTAATCAGAAACCTCTAAATCTTGTCGATACTTATACTTTTTTTTAGCATTGAAATCATGCTTTCTCTGTTTGTCTGACTGTAGAATAATCTGTTGGACGTGTATAAATCTGAAAACTGTATTTTGTAGTTGTAATTCTCTTTGAACTAGCTTTCAGTAATTTACATAAGTTTTGATCGATACCTTATGAAATTTATTTGTTGGTTGTTTTGTTTTATCGTGTCGAATTCTAACTGATTTTTACATTGTTATATTGTTTTATATGTGTCTCCTATATACTACTAATAGCTACACATAGTGCACGTTTTTCTCATTGTTGAAGACCGTACGGTGACATGGCTGCTCACTTCCGCGTCGTTTTGGTCCGTGTTATATATAGCTGTCTCAGTCGCAATCATACTAACTACTGTTATATTAATATTGAGCAGTTGAGGTATATTATTCAGTTAGGAACATTTAATTTTAATATTGGTAAAAATGAGGATAATCTATTTTGAACATAAACAAGCTTCAGCTTTTTGCAAGTAAGAAGATTTGATACATTTTTTGAAGCAATGGGAACGACGGCGGAATTCAAGGCAATAAAGTTTACTTTTGTCTCGCATAATTACTGCTCTCTTTAACATTAAAAATGTGTCTGGAGTTCTGAATATATATAATATATATTACCATATATCAAGAAACTCAGTGCCACGTGATCAACACCCTTCTGTGGGAATATGGAACTTCAAAGGAACTTCAAAGTGATTTGAAAAGCAAGGTCGTAAATCAAACTGGCATCGATCAGTTTTTTTTTTATTGATTTATGTTTGAAGCAAAGAGGCTGGGTCTGAATTTGTACATTAAGTTTTGAAGTGCCGGTAACAATCAAAGTAAATAAGTATAATTTCAATCAACGAAGTATTTTTAAAATCAATAGCAAATAATTTCAAACCATATATATTTATAAAGACAATAAGGCACATACACTTGTAATACAATATTGTATATGTCTAAGTATTTTATGATCTTTTTTAAGTTTTGTTTTTAGATAGATAAAAAAAGATTCAAGTGATCCGTAATTTGATTTCGATTCGTTTCTTTTCTTTTCGTTGGTTCCTATTTCGTTTCGTTTCGTTTTATGTTGATTTCGTTTCTTTTCGTTTCGTTTTGTTTCTTTTCGTTTCGTTTCGTTTCTTTTCGTTTCTATTTCGTTTCGCACTTTATAGGTACCCTACATTAGTTTTCAAAGAATTTTTGAACAATATTCGTTAGGGTGTCATTATTCGGCCTTGAACTAACAACAAAATGAAATTGGGTCAGAAAAAAACAGAAACAAAATATACATCTGTATTATATAGATTTGCCAACACGAATACTAACACCTTCATAAAACAGAACACATAATAGAGAAATTGATCCGCAATACACAGGGAATGACTTAATTATGGTCCCATGAAATCAATCCGGATTAACAATTCCAAAGAATAACATAATCCCGAAAAAAATACATTTTATCAAAATCGGATTATGAAAAAATGTATATCATGTACTTACATTCTTTGAAGATTAGATAAACTGAAAAATCCTTCTGCATGAATGTCTGATATTTGATTGAAACGCATCTCCCTGAAGAAAGATAAAATTGTTTGATTGATTACGATGAACAATCATCATGCAGATTGAATTATAATAAGTAACAACGAAAACAAGAATACCACCAAAGAGCGTTAAATTCGATTCAACGGATCTATATTAATATAGTTCATTGAGTCTCAACAATAAATATGATGCATCAGAGACTCATCCTTTTGACATACAAAAATTAAAAAGTTAAAAGAAATATATAAATAAACAAATCAAAACTCAAGTAGATACACGTCTTTAAATGATTACAGATAGAAGAAGATGTGGTATAAATGCCAATGAGACAACTTCTCGTTATAAATACAAATTAACTAAAATAATTCGAAAACAAAAAGCAGCCCAATTTACCCATATGTAATTACTTACAGCACACGTAAATTTTCTAATCCGTAAAACGTATAATGTGTTACGTGTGCGATCTTGTTATCTCGTATGTCTCTGAAATAAAAGAAAACGTATTTCATTGCTTTATAAGTATCCGGAGGTTGTATTCCCTTACATGAAGTTAGCTTATATATTTTTTCTGAAGTGTTCAAATTTTTACAGTCATATAACCTGTGTTAAAGATTTTGTGTATAAGTGTAGATACTTTTTTTTTTGTTTTGTTTTTTTTAGTTTTTCTCGTGTTTTGTGTCAATGGTTGGGGAGCAACTTTCCATTTCAAATGCAGAGCCTTTTTTGTCAGGTAATAATATATATGTAACTACGGTGATCAATAACCTGTCTTTTCTGAGGCTATACATTCGAACTTTGCCCGTTATGAGATCTGTTTTACTCCAACCTTAATTGATAAACGTTCGCAGTGTTTCTGCCGAATTATATCGGGTTTTTCTAGTAACTTTCGCTAATTAAAAAAAGACCCCAAGGGTGACTGGGGAATAGCAATATGGTCACTTGGTCTTCTCCCGACCGGCAGTAAAACGCTTGCCGAAGTGGGGCGTCCGTGTGACTGTGCGGGATGTATCAAGTTTGCAGTCACGTCAGGTCAGAATGGGGACGTTAAATCCAATGACTCGTTTAAAGAGAGTTCCACGCTTTTTGCATGTTACGAACCCTTGCAACATCTCTTTGAGGGGTCCGTAGGCGGTCTGTTGCAAGGCAAAATGTCTGTCCCTATCCAGTATACCCTCATTTTCCAGTGGCAGTCCAAACCTCCCAGACCATCATCCCAAATGGCCTCTAATATGACAAGACCTACCTATTGTATTTATTGTGAACTTGTTCTCGTCCTGAATATGCATGAAATATTGCCACTGGACGTTTAGCAACCAACAATCAATCAATCAATCGCTCATTCAATCATTACATAATGGCTACAATGTTAGAGTGAGGTCTCTTAAAGTCGGTTTTAAAACGTCAATACAAACTATTAAATAGGGAATGCAAATGTATGTGCATTTGCCAGCTTTAGATTAATTAATTTTTAATATATTAAGTGTTATGAACATACATTAAAACGCGCTACAATATAATATATACCTTGCATATTTTAGTTATTCTTTTGTTGGTTTTTTTTTTAAAGAAATTCTTTACTAGGAAAAGTCTGTAAAATTTAGCCATATGACACTTGATCTCCGTTTGATATGATTTAAATTTTGAATGTCACATTTGATAAAATGTTGGGGTTCGATATTTTTGTTTTTTTAACCTTTTTGTATCTTTACTGAACCAAAATATAGCATACTTACAGGCTACTAAGAGATGTCAAATTCGAAAAAGCAAAATCCTCTATTTCAATTATTGCATTGGTTCCTAAATTCCTGTAAGGTAATTTCATGGTAAATAACGGACTAACAACACGACCAGTATGGAAACAGTTAGATGGAATTTGATGTCAATGTCATAAAAAATATGTACAATAACGTCTTTTTACATTTTTAAATTTTTATTCTTTAGAAAGTATGTTGTATTTCTTTCGTGACTCATTTTTTTCATTCTGATTTTTTCGTCAGTGATTTCTGGTCTCATTCTTTTATTTATACCTTCTTCCTACGAAGTTAACTTGAAATCTTCAAACTATAATTTTGATTTTTTTTTTCTTTTATCTTTGTTTTTTTCATTTTCTGAAATTCCAAATAAATGGTCCTTCTAAAAAGCAGTCATAATTACAAGCTTCACTAGGAAAAACTGTGGTCATTGTATATACACTTTACACAATTAATATTTGTTCAATTTATAAACCTTAGAAATTCGATGTTAACCTTACATTTACCTTGACGCATTGATATCAGGAGACAAGTTTGTTGTTGTTGACAATAATGATATAACATCCAATCCTTAACTGCTCAAATGAACTAACAACCAGAAAGATTATAATGGTATTCCAAATTATTTTGTTATTTTGTTATTTTCAAAATCAGACAAAAGTTCTATATTTCAAACAAATGAAAATGTATGGAAAGCAGAGAATAAGAATGTGAAGGTAGAGCCATAAAGATCTTGAGTAATTACATGTCGTGTATATGTGCATGAGACTCAAGACTCAAATTACATGTTGACGGGATTATCTGCTTTTGTTGTTAGATCCCTTTTTTTTGCTATACTACAAGATACATGTATATGCACTATTGGTAACCTGTTGAAGAAGGCCGTACACGTTCCCTGATGGAGTGAGTTTACTTAGATATAAGAATAGATGGTTTGATTGCCATTGAGATAAGTTGAACTCTCCATCCAAGTCACAATTTGTATTTAGTATGTATTTTTAATTTCTGATCGTACAATGTTTTTGTCATTTATGATCGAATATAAATTGAATTGAACGATTACACTTACAGTATTTCAAGGCGTTGTTGGTCTTCAAATAAGCCTTGCCTAATATTGGGAATCTTGTTGAAAGACAAATCACTACAATGAGATATATATCAAATCAAATACCATGATATTAACATATCTATTATAATTTATTTTTTATGGATTCTGACGACTTGCAGGCAGTTTAGTCGAAATTAATCTGAATCAAGTATCTTGAATTAGGTGTACCAAACATTTTCATTAGTCCATATGCTTTTTTTCAATGCAATTTGAAAAAATGCTCCCTTCATATTCCTTTAAGGAATTATAAGCTTTAAAATGTATCAAGTAAATAAATGAGTTTGAAAACTAAGAGTTCAGATGTAGCCAATACTTCTAGTTTTCGTGTTTCTATCAAGAATATATAAAGCATCTAAAAAGGGAAGTTAATATGATCATAGTCGGTTATACTTATTAAAATAAATTGCAACAAATTGAAGTCGGAGATACAAAGTAAATGATAAGACACAAAAAAAAAAACAAAAAAAATACAAAAAAAACACCACCACTATCGTCATTACTTACATGTTTCGAAGATTCCGAAGTCCGCTGAATGCGTTTGGGTGGATATGTTTAATATCTTGGTGACTAAACGTTCTGTAATGAAATTGTATGTAGAAAAACAATACACAGTCAAACAACTACGTTTCAAACTTAAAAAAAAACGTTATACGATACCAGGGCTCCGTAAGGTCCACAGAAAGACTAAAATATATCCCGCATACACTTCTGAGACAGCCTCATGTCTGGTTCTTGTCAACAACTTGTCGGTGGATGTCGTATATAAAAATGAGATTTTGGTTTATTCATCTTCTTATGAGGCTTTTAATTAGGTTTTGATTTGCGAAAACTATGTGTAACATACCAATTTTATTTATAAAAAAATACTATCTACGTGTCCAGAACGTCATACCTTTCACAGTGGCATTAAAATTGACTCTTTTATTTCACAATATAAACCATTTTTTATATAGCAAACAAAATAAAGTTTATTCAAAAATACTTGAAAAAAATCACTATCTTATATTTCAAGGTGCATGACACTTGCGGTTATCATACTTTTATGAGTACTTGTAACTTACAGTGTTTGAATATTCCGTAGATGGTCCAACGGGTTTTCAGGGATACTTGACAACATGTTATTTTGTAAATTTCTGAAAACCAAAAGATAAGCAACATAACAAACATTACCATGTAAATCTATAATATAATGACAGAAATTGAAATTTGTCATTTTCCTTTTCCTACAGCTATGAATTATTCTATACAGTTTAAATAGTAACATCGATCTTGTCCTTATTCTGAACTAAAACATACAAAATTTAACAACGGAAAACTAAGTAAAAATATCCTCTATTTCGATTGCAATTCAGTTGATATTTGATGCATGATGTCTTTATATAATAGATATAAGAACATGTGGTGTATTAAAGTGTCAATGGATAGACTGTTCATTTTTCTGTTTAACTAAATTAATTTTTTATCAGGAATTTTAGTGGCCCAAGTTTGCATCTATAAATATTGTTTAACTATTTGTTATTTGCTTTCAACTAGCTGTCAGTAACGGCGAGTACTTTCATATCTGAAGTTAGTCATGTTTGCTATTAGGGATGCAGGATGGATAAATACCCTTCGTCGTTCTGTCTGTGTTTGGTATATTTCTTATTTGTATTGTTCTGAATTTTTTTTTCAACTGATGTTGTAGTGGTGTCTCAAGTTGTTCTGTTACACCACTATCCAAGGTTAGGAAAGGGTTGAGCGCTCACTAACATGTGTAACACTGCCAGAATATGTATGTGTCTGTCCCGAGTCAGGAGCCTGTAGTTCAACGGTTGTCGTTGGTTCATATCTGTCTTATTTGATTTTAGGTAATTGCTTTATTAAAAACTAAAATGCTAGTTTTCTAAACTGAATCTTTTCGTATTTTATATGCCAGTACCTTTTATAGCCGACTATACGGTATGGGGTTTTCTCATTGTCGCAGGCCGTATAGTTGCCTAAAGTTACTTACTTCCACTTTTTTTGAACTTTTGTTTATTGTTGTCTCATTGGCAGTCATACCTCAGGTCCTTATTTTTATACTGCTAACAGATCAAAGCAAAGTAGTTTAAGTATCTTTAAGTTAATATAAGGCTCTGTGTCTATTCGTAAGTGAATAATATCAATATAAGATAATTTTCAAACATTTTATATTTACTACCTGTTCTTCATATTTGAAGTACTTTTGTAAGTTTTTATAATTGAAATATTTGACTGAATAGAATACTCACAATTCAACCAATGATTCCAATTGATCAAACAGTCCTGGAGATAGAGAACTTAATTTGTTGTAACTCAAATCACTAAAACAAAGAAGAAATCATTAACAGGATAAAACTATCATATAACAATAACAGTGTTTTCTGCTGAGACAATTGAATCGAGAACCTCGTATTCAATTTTCCTAATCATATAGAAATTAAAAGATATATTGATATGATTGATATGTCTGTATGTTCTTGTGAACATATAGCTCAAAAGTTTCTTCGTATATATATATATATATATCTATGTTTTTCAAAAGTTAAATGATGAGCGTGTCTAATGTCGGTAAATCAAGACATGCGTTTAAGCTCAGAATGCTTAAACAGTTATAATATCAATTTAAACAACATCATATGGTATAGGTACATATGTCACACATGACAAATAAATAATCAAATAAAGGGATTCGGAAAAAAATAACAGTTTCAAAGGTTAGGGAAGGGAGGGTGGCTTGTACAAAACAGGACACGAAGATAAGAAAACGAATTTATTTACTATCCTTTTGTTGTTGCAAAAAATCATTAGTATTTAAAGAATGACAACTGATGAATACTTACAGTATTTGAAGCGAATGCAGATCAAGGAAGCCAGTACTTGCAATGATTGTCAGTTTATTTCCGCTCAAGTATCTGTAATTAATTTATTAGAACAAGTTCAAAGTAGATCGCCATTTATATTTATAATGCATGCATGTTTATGATAAAAGCTCTTTTAAACATTGCACTTTTGCAATTCCTTACTCCCAAACAGATAGAGGGAGAATCTATTTTTGTATAAATATTTTTATAAATAATGAATTTGGAAAAAAAACATATTACCGTTTCGTTCTGTTCTTTCAAGATCGAGTAGATACACACATGGAGCAGTGAACGTGATAATGTTTATTTCGATACTTCTACAAACTTGACAATCATAACAATACTTCTTATGTTTATATTAACTATAAAAACAGAAAACGTAGCACTACTAATTTTGATTATCTTCAAACTTAAAATTTAGAACAAAAATTATAAATGTCTCGGAACATTTTTTTTCTGTTTTGTATCATTTAACAAGTTATACTTACAACTCAGTCAGGTTGTTTAATCCAGAGAAAGCATATTCTTCTATGGCTGTCATATGGTTGTAATCCAAGTTTCTGAGGATGGTTTACAGAAATGTAAAAGACAAAGTCAATAAAAGAGTTACGAGTTCTACATATGAACGAAATGATTTTACTTTCTTGACATTATGTTTATATGTTGTACTTATATATACAGGTAGCTAGCTTGCAGTAACTACGATTATTTTTTTTCGGAACTTTGCGTTTAATTCTTATTAAATGATTGTCTTAGTGCATATACCAACCCTTTGAGTCATGTTAATTGCAGCTGATTTTTCTAGGTTTATTCTTATGCTGTGTGGCTTGTGCTGTTCCACCACTGCTCCAAGCTAGGGGAGGGGTAGTCGATTACACACACGACTGAACCTGCCACATTCGTTATGTGTCTACCCGGGTCAAATGTTTGCAACTCTTTTCACCAACAATCCTTCGTGTAAACCACTTGCTAGTCATGAATACTTCGTTACAGATTACCATCAATTTAAGTTGTGAGATTTTTAAAAAAATCTGTGAAAAAGATCATGTAGGTCATGGGATATCGGTGGTTCAGGTTTGTCATATTTGTTGTTCGTAAACTGTCATGCATTAAATACGTAGTATATTTTCTTCTTTGAATGGTTTCATATTTTTACTGACAAGACCTTTACAAGCAAACAAAACAGTAAAGATTTTTATCATTTTTAAATTCCATGCTGGGGCCTATAATTGCTTTAGTTAGCTTCATTTGAACTCTGTTGGATATTTGTATCATTGGCAATCCTATCGTGTGTAACTTTTATTTTAATGGTATTCTCAGCAGTATGTTGACTATCAATCATAAAATTATTATGTTCGTTTTAATTTTTTTTCTAATTTCAAGAGGAAAACAGTAATTAACAAAACAGTGTGTTTAATTATTTGATAAAGTCATAATTTGATGGTGCACACAATATATTCAAACACATAGTACATAGATGTAATTTGGCAATGTTAGCACGAGTTGTTATTTTATGCTTTCCTTACGTTTAGATGTATCTTTGCGATTAGTTGACCATTAATAGTCATGTATGTCTAAAAAGCATAACTCGTTATTTAAGTTACAAATAATTGTAAACTCTTGCATCAAGTAAGTTCGTTTTTCAGATGCAGAATATAATATATATAAGGACATTATTGAAACAATTTCCTCAATAAAGCTAAAACACATATGCACAATTACTATAAATTCTGTTATCCACTTCATTAGTGGATAGTTGTCTCATTTTGGAAATCATACCACATCTCCCAATTTCGTTTAAACGATACGTTTTAAAAGAGACTATAACTCAGTTTGTTAGTCAGTGGTCATATTAAGTTTATTGCTATAAAACTAGATGCATACATATGACAAGAAGAAAAAGGCGACAGGGACCATATCAGACAACTTGGCTTTCAACATTATTGGGACATAATACGTTAAATATATGAATTAATAAATTAACATACAATACTTGTAGACTAGATATATCCGAAAACATGCCATTGACGATGTGCATCAACTTGTTTTGTAGCACATTTCTGAAAAACAATGAAAGACATGTTTTCTCTTTTATTTCATTAAAAGTATTTTATTGAAATCGGCGACAACAGCACGACAAGTAGCTAGGTTAATTTCAGTTTTTGTCTTCCTTTTGTCTCTTTCATAACACGTGTTTGCATACAATATTGAATAAAAATTAAACTTATCAAATATTCTATTAACAACACGCATTATCAGAATTTTTAAAGTATATGGTGTAACTCCGGTGGGCAAAATGTGGTTATACAGTTTTGGCTGATAATCGTCAAAAACAAAACTATAATGCCAGGTATTAAAAAATTACGTATGGTTTCAACTATACATATCATATCAAAAACCTCCTGTCTAAAACAAAACCCGTTTATATTAAACATGTTAGAAAGAAAAAAATGATACATGTTCTAAGAAAATCTTAACAAATAGAGACATAAAATGATATTGTAGTGAAGCAAACAACGTAGCTGACTAGCAATTTTGAATGCTACCCGTCTAAAGATATAATTAAGATATTGAGATTGTGCTGTAAAAAGTAAAATCACAAAAATACTGAACTCAGAGGAAAATCAATTCGGAAAGTCCATAATCACATGTCAAAATCAAATAATAAAACGCATCAAAAACGAATGGACAAGAACTGTCATATTCCCGACTTGGTACAGGCATTTTCAAATGTAGAAAATGGTGGATTGAACCTGGTTTTATAGCTAGCTTAACATCTCACTTGTATGACAGTCGCATCAAATTTTATCATATAGTAATAAATAGTGATTTATATTTTTTGCTATTGAGTGTGATATAAATTTGAGCATATGCTGGTTTTAACAGTTTTCTTTCAAAAGCTGCATGCATATATTTCATTAAGGATGTTTGCTCCTCTACTTTTAGAATTTTTGCCAGATTTTCGGAATCCTCTGGTTTTATCCATGTATTAACATTAACTTTTCTTTTCATATTTTTATTACATATGATTTAAAAAGCCATATTTCAAAATCATATGAAATCCTTGTTATTTTTTCATAGTTTTTTAAACAAAAAAGGTGCCAATGTTATGTGAAAGAAAAATCTAGAGAGAATTATTTCCCCCCAAATTTTCAACGGCTTATATCTCAAAAACCAGCACACAGACCCTACATTTTTTTTCTGCTTTAAAAGTTTCTTTATTTATATTCTTTCAATTTATGACAGTCTTTTAAAAAGATTGTTATTTTTAAACAGAGTAGAGAACATCCTTAAAGTGTTTCTGTTTTTTTTTGTTTTTTTTTGCTGGAGTAGTCTTCCTTGCTACATGTACGGATTTGTTTAAGAAACATTGAAATACGCAATACTTACAGGCTTTTAAGTTCGAGCAGATCTATAAAACTGCTTGTGTTGATACTTTGAATGTTATTATTGTTCAGTTCTCTGAAAAATAGATTTTTTTAAATGAATCATTCTTTAAATACATCCTCTTCACAATATGGGTGTCTTGACTGATATGAACAGTTACAGATATGTTCTATGTATCGCAGCAACAGTATATTGCCCACTATTTCCGATTGTTTATTACTAAATTTGACAAAGTATGCAATAATTGACAAACATATAGAAATATATAAAAGCATGTAATAATTGCTAATTTATAACTCGCAAAGCTCGCTTGTATAACTAGATCCCTATATACTACGTTACTGATAGAAAAAAGAAAATATTTTATTTGTTTGCTCAATATAATTACACATTATTTTTCTTGGCGATGTATCAATTTTTATAATATTGACTTACAAGATGACAGTGTTGTTTGGAATGCCGGACGGAACTGCCACAAGATCTAGGTAAGTACAGTCAATATCTACAGCAGCTTTAACCACCTTGCATAAACAGGTAAAATTGGAATCTAAGGCGTACTCACATTCAATAGTTTCCTCATATGCGAGCGTAAACATGAATATACTAAAAAGATATGTGCGTATGAAATATCAAATTTCAAACTTATGAATGAGGAAACACAAATTCATAAAGGAGATTTAAAAATATGTTCTATCGTCTTATAATCCAATAATCTACAAGTTAGCCATTGTCCTGTTTCATTTTTTATTTTCTTATATTTTAATAATTATTCGTTTTGCCCGAATTGTAGGTTGACAATTGTACCCCTCGGCTCCTGTGTCGCTGTGTCTAAATAGGTAATAGTACTAGTTGAAAAGGATGCTCTCTAGCGATCACATAGCTAAAACTATCTTAAGCAGCAACATGTTATGAAAATACAACTTTACTGCAAATGCCGTTTAATGTCAAATTTAAAAATGATTGTTTATTAACCAGGGTTTGGAGAAGTACATGAAGCAAAAATGTCTTAAATTTGTATTTAGGTGTTAAAATTATTATCTTTTCAAAACATTTATTATAGCGTGCTGATCCTTCTAACATATTTGGATTGGTACTAATAACACATGCAGACGATAAGATTAATTCTTGTGCTTTTTGTTTTTGTTTGAAGTTTTAGTTTACACAAGATTTTTGTATTTTGTGTTGGCGTGCCTTGTCGCCATTTTCTTAATAGGCATTTATGTACACGCATTTGCCTGCTGTTGAGTGGTTGTCATTTGTTGGTGTGGATAAAAAGTTTATCATTTTTATATAGTTTAGACCGTTGATTTTACTATTTCAATTATTTCATACTAGTCATTTTGGGATTCTTTAAAACTTGCTGTTGGATGCGACCTATGGTTCCGTGTTTAAAGGCGTAATTTTACCTCGGATTGTTAACATTTTATACATCGTGACTTGAATGTAGAGTTGTCTCATTGACACTAGTTCCGTGTGTACCGGGAAACCACAAATTTAAATGTTCAACGAATTAGAATGTATGCAGATTTTGCAAAAACAACGAAATTCAGTATCCATGAACACACAACTTTTCCTCAATCCACGAAAAATTAGTACCAACGAAAATAAATTAATCTACAGTAGTCATAACTACTAGTAATCACTAAACTTTTTTTGTTGGCGTCTTTGTAAGATAAATTTTTGTTTGTTTTATTGTATCTTTAAATAGAGTTGTGATATTATGTACGTCGTCTATGATGTTTGCTAATAAATTGAAAATGGAAATGGCGACTGTCTCTAATAGACAACAACCCGAACAAAAAGTAGAAAACAACACAATGCCAACACAGCCAGAAAATTACGCACCCGATGGCGGTCTTCAACTTCTCCTGGATGCCAATTGTTGTCACACTTGTTTTTCACTAGTTCCTATGATTGGTAACGTTGGCTTTTTTTTCTTTATGGACCACCCCTTTTTTAATTTGAATTTGAGTACAGTACTTTTGTAAGACTTTTGTTCTTAAATCATCTTCAATATTTGTATTAAATTTTGGATATTCAAATATTTTGGCCTCAAACATCACAGAACAGAGATGTCGAAATGGGCATCTGGTACCTTAAAAATTGGTACGCTCTACATTATTTATTAAGAGCTTCATCTATGAATATAATCGTTCCTTCGGTATTAAACACCTACCTTATAAAAACATTGATATATCTCGACATTATACGGGTTATGTACGGACTTATTTACACACATTTAGTTATAGATATTTCATATCTTTTAGATAGTTTTGTGGTGTTTCGTAAATTATACCATGATAGCTTTTGTTGAAACTCCCGGCATTAACCGCACGAGACGAAATCTGCCTCGGCAATTTAAAACCCTTTTACCCTATACAAGTATATTCATGTACAGTGGAGATCACTTCTAACCTCTCAATAGAACTGTCAGAATATTCTGTCATAGAACTGTTCTAACCTGTCCTAGAACAGTTCTACCTAGAACAGTTTTACCCTAGAACTGTTCTAAGTAGAACTGTCAGAATCAGTTCTAGGTAGAACTGACTAAATCAGTTCTAGGTAGAACTGTCAGGATCAGTTCTAGGGTAGAACTGTCTAAATCAGTTCTAGGTAGAACTGTCCAAATCACTTCTAACCGTAGAACTGTCAGCAGAACTGACTAAATCAGACAGGACTGTAGAACAGTTCTAAATGACGTCACTGCAGTAAGGTCACTTTGGAATTTAGAAGAAATAAATCACTTCCAATTACTTTGCTATATAATAGCAGATGTTCTATATTTTTTAATGATCATACGTTACATGTACAAATATCGAAGTGAATAGAAGGTTATCCTACTCATCGGAGAAATATTTTTATAAGATTTCTACTTCTACTTCTACTTCTACTATATAATGACCGCCTTCAACACGTTGAAGATTACGTCACTTGTACTGCGCATTGCTTTGTGAAGATATATATACAGTGAAATATAACAAATCTTTGATAGTGAACAAAAAAACTAAATTTTTTTTTACATAGTGGTAGTGCATATTTTTAATTTATTATTTTCAAATATTAAGATAAAACTATTTACACATGATGAATTTACGGGCTGTAGGTGTAGTTTGAGACGGCTACTTTGAACGACTCTATAGAGTCGCTCATCACAAAACTCGGGGGAAGGCTGTTCCAGATTTTAATTGTGCGTGGGAAAAATGATTGTTGTCTTATTTGTGTTCGGCAGGAGGGAATTTGGTATGAGAGTGTGTGCATGTTCCTGGACTGTCTGAGCGTTTGAATTAATCTGTCTGTTTTTGTGATAGCAATTAGGTGATATGAAATTTTATAGAACATGAACAGGCGTGCATTGGTTCTTCTGTGTGTCAGGTCTCTCCATTTTAAATGATCTAGCATGTCACTAACGCTTGAGGTGTTTCTGTGTCGGTTAGTGACATATCTAGCAGCCCTTCTTTGTACTTTTTCTATCTTGTTAATATCCTCAGTAAACTAAGGGTCCCAAACTGAACAGGCGTATTCTAGCGATGGTCTGACTAAAGATCTATATTCCTGTTCCTTTACTGAGGTGGAACTGATGTTAAGATTCCTTCGAAGAAAACCTAGTGTGCTGTTGGCTTTATTACAGATGTTGTTTATGTGACTGTGCCATTTCAAGTCTGATTGAATTGTCACACCTAGGTAGTTTGCCTTATCGACATGTTCAAGAATGTGGCCATGTAAAGTGTAATTATATACACATGGATTTTTATTTCGGCTGATGGACATGACATTACACTTGTCAGGATGGAAAGCCATTTTCCATGTATTTTCCCAAATGCCTAGTGTGTTGAGGTCTTTTTGAAGGGTTTCGCAATCACTGTTTGATTTTATTACCAGATATGCAATGGCGTCGTCTGCAAATAGGCGTATGGTGGAATTTTGCCCAACTGGTATGTCGTTTATGTAAAATAAAAACAGACTTGGGCCCAGAACAGATTCTTGAGGCACTCCGGACTTTACAGGGACATAACCTGAAGTCTCACCCTCTAGGATAACTGCTTGGGTACGACATGATAAGAAGCCCTGTATCCATGCATTTGTTTTCCCCTGTATCCCATAGTAATTTAATTTGTGTGTTAACAAGTTATGACTGACTTTATCAAAAGCTTTGGAGAAATCCATTATAAGTACATCTGTTTGTTTTGAGTTTTTCATATTTTTAGTGACATCATCTACAAATTCCAAAAGTTGAGTTTCACAAGATCTGTTTTTTTCGAAAACCGTGTTGTAGGGGATACAGGATGTTATGTTTGTCTGCGTGTGTCATGATTGCGCTAACTACAACATGTTCCATAAGTTTACAACATATACATGTCAAAGAAATAGGTCTATAATTCTCTGGATTATATTTGGAACCTTTCTTGTAGATGGGTGAAACATGTGCAGTACGCCAGTCAGTAGGGACTTCGCCAGTGTCTAATGATTTTTGATATATAAGGCATAGTATTGGTGAAATTTCATGTGCTAACTCCCTAAGGAGACGTGGCTTAAGTTTGGTCCACTTGCCTTGGATGGGTTTAAATTTAGAAGAAGTTTTGAGATACCTTGGATGGTGATATTTATATCGGGCATGGTAGGGTAAGCTGTTTTCTGTTGCATGTATTGATTGCTTTCAAATTCAGTAGCAGTGATTTTGTTTGGTTCTGAGAAAACTGATTGAAACTGCCTGTTGAGTGCATCAGATTTTTGTTTGGTGTCAGGTATAAGTTTCCAAATCTGCTTAAGTGATGTTATTCCACTGTAGTCAGTTTTTTTGCTTTTAATATAAGACCAAAATTTTCTCATGTTGGAAAATTTGTTTTCATCTGGTTTTGGTGTTTCAACATTTTCAATGTATTGCCAGTATGATTGTCTGAGTTGTTTTTGTACCTGATGTTTAATTTGCTTATACTTTTTTCTCATATTGTCATTTCCAGACTTTTTCATCTTTTTATAAAGTCTGTCTCTCTTTTTCATTAATTTTCTTGTTCAAATGTTACCCATGGGGTTTTATTTTTTGTAGTTAGCTTTTTGTGTGGAATATGCTCACTGACTAGTTCATTGAGTTTTGTTTTGAACAGTTCATCAACAGTATGTGTATTAACCTTTTCCTGTATGGTATGTTGTAAGTTGATTACTTCTTTTTTCATTGTTTCCCAGTTTGCCTTGTTGTAAATCTGCACATTTCTTGGTGTTTGTTTTAGCTTAGATGGTGTTAAATTGAATTCTATAAAGACAATGTCATGATCTGAGATTCCCGGCATGATTTCAATTCGTGGGACCTAGTTTGGTAAATTTGTGATAATGAGATCTAGTATATTGTCCTTTCTTGTTGGATTTTCAATTAATTGTACCAAGCCCGTGTCATCCAAAGTATTTCCAAAATCATAATGTATACTTTGGTGGGTTGATTTTGGTTTAAGTATTTTGTTTTTCCAATCCCACCCTGGGAGATTAAAATCTCCTCCATTTAATATAGCTGCATTTTTTATTTGAGTAGCTCTCCTAACTGATGTGTCAAACCACTTCATGCTTTGATCATTATATGTTTTTGGGTTGTAAAAGGATGATATATAAAGTGATCTGCTACCCTTAATTTCAATTTTGGCCCATACCATTTCACATTTATCGTCAGGTGTAAGGTTTTCAACTTCATCACTTATAAATTCTGATTTTATTGCAATAAGTACGCCGCCACCCTGCTTGTTTTTTCTGTCTTTTCTGTATAGTGTGTACTCTTCAGGAAAGATTTCAATGTCTTTTATTGTAGAGTCGAGCCAAGTTTCTGTTCCGATTACAATATCCGGTTTAGTGCTATCAATTATATTTTGAATAAGGTGTTGTTTACGTTTGATAGACTGAAAATTGATGTTAAGTATTCGCAAAGGTTTTTTACAATTTGTTTTTGTTTTATTTGTACGTATTGGTGTAGACTGGTGAGATGGTTTAAATGAGTTTGTTGGTGTTTTCATGCCACAGTCATCATTCGAATAATGATATAGACTTTCAAATGGATTAGATGAACTTTGACAGATTGCATACGGAAACATCATTGTTTACGTTTCTTCGTTCCCCGTTTTTAACGGTCTCTTCCTAAATATAACTCTGTATTTAATTTATGGAATTTTAATCGTAATTTACCTTGTTTGCCTTGGATTTACATTCATTTAAGATTCTGTTTTGACAAATGTTCAAACGAAAATTGTACAGTGGATGAATTATTAGATATTCATGAAAAAAGTGTTGTATAACGTAAAAAAACTGTACATTTGCACCATTTCCTCAATTTAGCCAGACTTATCCATAACGATTATAAATGATATCTGGGAGTCTGGAACTCAGAAAAATATACTCGATCTGAACATGAATGAAACATTTGCCCCTGGAAGTTGGGCTACAAAAAAAATCATGCATTTTTCTTTGCCTTCTTCAAATTATATTAACAGAATACTATTCCAAGAAGAGAACTTCCCATACATGTACTTTTTATTTTAAGATAAAGTATATGAATCAGTTGTGAGTGTTAGATGATGCCGTTATTCGTTAAATAGTTTTATTTAAAAAAAACAAACATCACAAACTACAATGAACTACTGACTTAAAAAGTTACTGACTTTAGTGACGGTTCATTATTACGGATACAGAGAGAAAATAACAGCGCGCTAAATATTTAGATATGGTATAAATACACCTTGTCGCTATTTGTCTGCCATTACTGGATATCACACAGGTTCCCGTAAAATTTTAACGTCATAAAACAAAATATCTGATGCCACAATGGAAAAGTGATTGTTGTATGCTTCAAAAGTACAAGAGGCCGGGTCAGCCGGGATTAGCAATAAGGTGTATTGTGTGCCAAAGTTGGTGTCATTTTTATCATACAATCCGTCCTCACATAGAAATATTATTGCTTTACAATGAGGCGATATATATTTACCATGTTTACATGATAAAGTGTAAATACGTTCAGTTTTGGTTGATGCGGTCAACTAATTTTGTTAAAACGACTCAGTCCGATATATCGAAACTACTGAAATTTGTTTACAGTTCAATATTTTGAATAAAAAGAGGACTTGCTGATACTCTAACGTTGTCTAAATTGATGTGGAATTTTTTTTGTAGTCAATGTGTTCCAATATTCATTGATATTGCTGTCATTTGAATTATACAATCCATCGCAATATGTATTACTATAAGTGATTTAGTATGTGGCTATATATATATATATCAAGATTTACATAACAAAGTGTAAATATGGTCAGTTTTGGTTGATGCTGTCACATATGGTCAGTTTTGGTTGATGCTGTCAAATATGGTCAGTTTTGGTTGATGCGGACAAATAATTTTGTTATATTCATGAGTCAGTCTGAGATATCAAAACTACTGAAATTAGTTTACGATTCAAAATTTTGATTAAAAAGAGGACATGCTGGCACTCTAAACTGATGTGAGCATAATTTTGTTTTCCAATATTGCTTTCTTTTATATTAAACAATCCATCCTGATATAAATATATAAGTCATTTACTTTGCGGCTATTAAGATTGACATCATGTACATAATAAAGTGCAAATATGGTCAGTTTTGGTTGATGCGGACAAATACATTTGTTATACCAGTCAGTCTGAGGTATGAAAACTACTGATATTTGTTTATGATGCAATATTTTGAATAAAAAGAGGACATGCTGGCACTCTAAATTGATACAAATGAAATTAGGTAGCATTGTGTTCCAATATTTCTATCATTTGTATTCTCATGATTTTACAATCAATCCTTACATAAAAAATATTACAGATTTACTATGCGACTATAAGAGTTACATTAAAAAAGAGCAAATATGGTCAGTTTTGGTTGATGCGGTCAAATATGGTCAGGTCAAATATGGTCAGTTTCGTTTGATGCTGTCAAATATGGTCAGTTTTGATTGATGCAGACAAATAATTTTGTTACATGAGTCAGTCTGAGGTATGAAAACTACTGATATTTTTTTCAGATGCGATATTTTGAATAAAAATAGGAAATGCTGGCACTCTCAATAGATGCGAGAAAAAAAATGTGGTCATTGATTTCCAATATTGTAGTTATTTATATACTACAGTCTCTCTTGACCTAAAATTATAACTGAATTACTGTGCAGCTTTTAGATTTACATAAAAAAAAAATCAAATATGGTAAGTTTTGGTTGATGCGGTCAAAAGATTTTATTACACGACTCAGTCTGAAGTATGAAAACTACTGATATTTGTTTTTGATTCAATATTTTGAACAAAAAGAGGACATGCTCATTGGTGTATCAAGGGGGTCCAGGAGTTGGAACCTCCCTTTTTTTATGATCAATGCATTTGAATGGGAGGATATAGTTGGAACACCCTTTACTCATGGTTGGAAACCCCCCCCCCCTTTAAAATGACTGGATCTGCCCCTGCATGCTGGCACTATAAATTGATGCGAACACAATTGTTTTCCTATATTGCTGTAACTTGTATATTACAGTCCCTCTTTACCTAAAATTAAAACTGAAGTACTGTGCAGCTACATGTATATAGATTTGCAGAAAGAAAGAGCAAATAATGTCAGTTTAGATTGGTGCGGTTAAAAGATTTTTGTTAAACAGGTCCGCCCAGGTATGAATACTATTCGTAAACAGATATTACATTTGGTTAATGAGGTCAGATAATTTTGTTATGTGAAAACGAGCCATCCTGACTCCCGGAATAACAAATGAAAAACAATTCAAATAATAATGCACCCCCCCCCCTAATACTAACGGCCTAATTTATGTACAAAAAATTAAAGAAAAACAAATAATTTATGTAACACATCAACAAAAGAAAATCACTGAATTACGGGCTCCTGACTTGGAACAGGCACATCCATGCAGAATATGGCGGGGTTAAACATGTTCTCTTGCCGATTATAAATCTGAAATAAAACCGGCAAAATAGCAAACCTCTGTATAATATTAATTAATCGCTTTTTTGCCGAAGCCTTTATATTTAGACACAGATTTCTTAAAACTTACAAATCAATTCTAGCCGTAGAATTTATAAATCAATTTTAGCCGTAGAATTTATAAATCAATTCTGGCCGTAGAATTTATAAATCAATTCTAGCCGTAAAATTAGAAATCAATTCTAACTGTTCTAGGAGTAGAACTGACCAAAGATTTGGTCAGTTCTAGGTGGAACTGTCTAAAACTGTTCTAGGGTAGAACTGTCAGGATCAGTTCTAGCTAGAACTGTCTAAATCAGTTCTAGGTAGAACTGACCAAATCAGTTCTAGCTAGAACAGTTATAACCTAGAACTGACTAAAAGGTGTCAGGCTGACAGTTCTACATACTGTTGTAGAACAGTTCTCCTGACAGATTCTGACAGAATTTAAGAGAGGTTAGAACTGATCTCCACTGTAGCTGTACAGTGGAACCTATGGGACTACAATCTAAGTAGACATATGAATCACCTAAAATCAGCTTATATTTTCATGTATTATTTAATAATTTTAACACATTTAAACATTTTTTGAATTTGTTTTTAAAGCGAATTTTTTGTTCATTTATAATTATAGGACATCGGAGGGGTGTACGTCGGTTCGATTCCCACCCTAGACATTCATTTATATCGGCTGGTGCAAAGCGGGCAGTTTAGCTTAGTGGCCCCACACTGACTATGTTGTTCCTATGTCACTTATAAAATTCAGGCGACCTCGTCCAGGTCTTGCCACCTTTGTTTTTCTTTTCGAAAAGCATACACAACAATTGTGATAATTATACCATAGATAGCTATGGTATAATTTTCGGTTATTGATATTTATACTCTTGTTACATTCTCATAGGTTACATTGTACAGCTATAGGTTAGTAGATATATAATGACTTACAATATGAATTGGGAAACTGGGCATCTGGTGTATTAAAAAGGGTACCGTTTATATTATCAGAGACTTCATCTATGAAACTAATTGTTCATTCGATTTTAAACACTTACCTCATAAAAACATAAATATATCTCAACATTATACGTGTTATTTACGGACTTATTTACACAAAAATATAGATGTAATTATTAAGGCGACATGACACAGTTATTTAAAAGATAAACTGTGAACAAATAATAAGGTGAATGTATTCTACATCTAATCTTTAACCGAGGTTAGGATAAATATGTATCACTACGATATAGTTTTTTTTTTGTTTTTTTTTTTCTGTGTAAAGTCAAAACTAATCAGTCAAAGAAAATAACAGGCTTTATAAAGATGTTTCACATATTATTTAATTGGTTTTGATCATTATTGAAGGCCGTACGGTGACATCTTGTGGCTTAAATTAACGTTATTTGGACTACTGCGATTAGTTGTCTCATTCGCAACTACGACACATATATTTAGGGAGCTACCATTTGATTTTAGGGGGTGGGGGTGGTCTTGGGTCAAATTTGAAAATAGGAAGGACAGAACTTTTTGGAAAAAAATAAAAGCAGAATGAGCAACTTGGCAAAAAAAAAAAGGACGGATGACAAGAGAAACTAATAAAAAAAATGCAAGACAAAATTCATCATAGACCCATATAAATCAAATGGAAGCTCCTATATATTTCTAGCAATCAATCAAGTTAATCCTGCCAACAAAATGTCCTCCAAAAAGTTTTACGACACAGAAGTAGTTTGATCGCACTTCGTACACACATTTATGTTTATCCAGACATATTCAGTTGGCACTGTAGTATTCGCATTCCGGATTTTATTCTTTCTTTTGTGTACCCTACTTTAGTCAATGTATCTGAGCAGTGTGATTGGACAACAAAACCCGTATCTAATGAACCTACTTTTTCCAAACTAAGGGATGATTCAGGCGTAGAAAAAATTGTTATAACTGTGCATACATATGAAAATGATTTTTTTTTATTTTGTATTCACTACATGATAAAAGACCTAAAAGCACTACTGACCTTAGGTTTATAAAGATAGCTAAAAAATAAATAAACGGTCATGATGCATAGTTAAATTAAAATCGGAATATAATCAGTTAACTTTGTCATGTTTGTATGTAGAAATGTAGTTATGCCGTAACTACAGCAGGTTTTCGAGACAACCACACCACAAAAGATGTACAGGTTAATGACTCAGAAATGGAATCAGGCTGTAACTGGCTTATAAATAAAATGTAAAATAAATTCGTGGCACCATAATTGTATTTATATCTACCCTTTGTCAAAATACCAACACACCAATTTCAAAACGTCAACAAAACGATATCAATACATCATTGAACCAGTATCCAAAATAACTAACCGGTATCAAAACGTCACAAAAAATAGATTAATAAGGTCAACAAACAGGTATCAAAAAAAAGATGCCATGCGATAACGTTTCGGAAAGGCATGTAATAACAATCGAAGCATGTTATGTTTCAAAATTTAGAGCAGAAAAACGTGCAAATATCTCCAAAACAAATATAGACCCCTTAATTTTACTGATAAATCAAGTTTAGAAAAATTACATTTGTCTTTCTGTCAATATATCTTCGGAACAAGAAAATCTTCATCAAACAGAGCTGTAAAATTAGTGCTAGGGAGATACCCACTAGAGATGCATATAAAAACTCAAAGTATACTATACTTACTTTCAAGATTACTAAATTCTGAAATTAATCCATTATTATACGAATCCTTTTTACTTTCTAAAAGTTTAGATAATTCAGGTTGCTATACCTGGTTTACATATGTTAAAAATATTTTGAAAGAGGTAAGCATGGACGTATCCATTCTTGAGGGAAACAAAAGAAAAAATACTCAAAGTTGTTAAAAAAAACCTTAAGGTAATAAAAGGGGGAACCAAACCTATATAGTGAATATAGTGCACAGATACGATTTAAGGGATATTAGAGCGCCCGAATACCAAAAAACGGCCGAACCCAGGGGCGGGTCCAGGTAAGGGCGTAATGGGCGTACGCCCCCCCCCCTTTAAAAAAAAAAAAAAAAAAAAAAAAAAAAAAAAAAAAAAACTATCGTTATAATCTGCTAGTATTGTATTGAATGATGGCAATTTATCATATTCATTAATTAAACACATACTCTGATTTCTTTTTATACTGATTCCCCAATTTGAGAAGGCAAGAGATGAGACTCTGGAAGTCGTTTTGGGAAAATCAATAGGACAAACCAGAGTCAATAACATCAACCTTAACTGATGTAAGGGCATGCTCGACTTTATTCCCAAACATCATGAAAGTTCTCTTCTTACTTGCTTTGACGAGCGTCACGTCAAGCTCCACCGAAAGAGCTAACTCATCCCTTAAGTTGATCAAGAATGATTTGAGAAGCACCATGAAGGAGGATCGCCTAAATGCTCTGCTTCTTTTATATATTCACAGAGACATTAAACTTGATTTTGATAAAATTATTGACGATTACGCCATGAGAAATCCACGTAAAATGGTTCTTATGAATCCACTCTAGTAATTGAAAATGATAGTCCGTCAGTATTTTTCTGTGTTCATTTTAGGTTTTGCGTCAAGGTACATGTATACTAGAAATATGTATATTTCCACATTAAAGCAATACTCAGAACGAAAGAACTTTATTCTTCAGTGTTTATTTGTCTTGTATCATGTGTGTCGTTCAACGAAACCCGAACTTAATCAAAAATAGAGGGATTACTTCATAATTTGATGCTAAATTGTTGAAATTCAGGAGCTTCTGAGCTTCCCCATGGACCCTCAACCGTAATCACGCCTCTCGTTCATAAAATCCTGGCCTAGGTATTGAAATGTTAAGTTACTCCTTATACCCTTGAGTTTGGAATTTCTCGTTATTGGTCTACTGCTGTTAAGATCCATCCAATCATTTTAATATACCATAGACAATTAATGGAGAAAACTCGGCATAAAAAATGTCACACCCTGACACTTTAACTATAAAATATACATGCTCCAAGTCAGGAACCGTTACATTAGTGCAATTCTCTATTATTTTATGTTTTTAAGCCAAAAAAGGTCCAAAAAAATTTTCGCCTCGCTTCGCTTGGCGAAATATTTTATTCTACGCCCCCCTTTCAAATATCCTGGACACGCCCCTGGAACCTTATAAAAAAAGACTTCCACAAGCACGTTATGATCGAGTTTTGAACCCTTGAATCCCCTAAGTATGTGCGACAATTGTACCATAGCTCCTAGATAAGTGGATTTGAGATGCATGATCAAGTTCAATTTTACGTAAAAAATAAAAAATTCTAGATAAAAGGGATAGGCATAAAAAATATCCTATCTGTTTATACCTTAATACTATATATTACAAGGACCAGACTCAGTGGCGGATGTAGAACTTTTCCTAAGGGGGGCCCGCTGACTGACCTAAAGGGGGGGGGGGTGGGTAGGGGCCCCTCCAGTCAAGCTTCAATGATTCCCTATATAATCAACCAATTTTTTCCCGATAAAGCCCCCCCCCCTTCTGGATCCGCCTATGGACCTCGCATTCTAATCGAATCCCTATAGCAATTCATTACAGACATTACACTTAACAAATCAACTTAACGATCTTTGAAATAACTTATTCTAAAAGGTTACGAATTCAACCCTGTCATTTATTCTTTGAACATTGTTTATATTGGGATCAATATTGTTTTTAATAGTAAAAAAAATTCCATTGATCTACACTCTGATGATTCCTGTATCTTGGCATTGCACAATGTCATGTTTTTTTCCTCTCTGTTCTTAACTATGTTGGATATGCAATGATGGATAATTTAGTCTGAGATACATTTTTTATTAGTTATTATTTTTTTTTGGACTAGCTGTCAGTAATTGAGACTTTGTGCTTTGTTGAAGGCCGTACGGTGAGTAGCTGTTTTAAATGTCTGTGCCGGTCATTTGGTCCCTTGTAGAGAGTTGTCTTATTGGCAAGCATACCATATCGGTTTTTTTTTTTCCTCATTTTTACATATACAAGTTGATACTAAATATATTCAATTTCATAAACTTGAATAGTGAATAGTGCAAAAAAACACAGTTTACTATTCATGAATTTTGAATAGTGAAAAGTGAATAGTGAATAGTGAACGTACTTCAGCCCGGTCTTTCATCAAGCGTAAAACTGTCTTAGGGAGTTGAAAACGACCAGTAATAGAACGATAAATAGATAATCGAATTTTCTTCTTATAGATATCGTAAAATATATCAGCCACTCGACACAATGTAAAGCTTTTTTGCGCGTTCGCTACGCTCACCCACCAAAAAGGTTCACACTGTGTCTAGCGGTCGATATTTTACTATATCAATTTGTAGAAAAATATGATTATCTATATCTTTGACGTCAGAGATTTACTGGAACTTTTGTGATGTCCAGTAATGGCGGACAAATAGCGATAAGGTTTATTGGATCCAGTAATAAATCTGTTTGTCCAGAACCAGCTGTTATTGAAAAAAACATACATTAACATGGCTAAATCCATTTTCAAAATGATGCTAGTTTACAAGTAGTACTTGCTAACATATGCCATTGACAATTATTAATCATCTCATATAGTACAACATGTAGTAATAATGGTCATAAAATTGTAAATACTTCCTCCATGCTTCCAGCTTCAAAATTTTCAATGTTTCAAAATGCAACTATAGGAAATGGTACCATAACATATACGGAGGTAGTAATGCTATTGTTGTACAATTATAGTGTATTGTTGGATTCATGATTAACTTCTTTAAAAAGTTTTTGACTGTTTTAGTTATTTCATTTGTTTATTTGCCTTAAATAAAACCATTTTCGGAAGTATATAATAAAGAGATTAATACACGGCCTTTTCCATATCGGCCCGGGTATTATCCCTCGACCCATATCAGCACATCGACTACGTCTCGGACTGATATGAGGGGTCTCGGGATGATACCAGGGTCGATATGGACAAGGCCATGTATTTATCTCTATGTACTAAACATACTTTCATGTATGTCCCTGTCCCAAGTCAGGAGCCTGTAATTCATTGGATGTCGTTTGTAATAAGACCATTAGTTTTCTTCTCGTTTGAATTGTTTCACATGTGTAATTGTAGGGCCTTTTATAGATGGCTATGCGGTAAAGTATTTGCTCATTGTTGAAGACCGAACGGTGACCTATGTAGTTGCTGATAATTTAATTGTCAGTTGGAAACTTCTGGAGAATTGTCCCATTGACAATCATACCACATCTTCTTTTTTTGTATTTCAACATATTCTGATTATCCATTAATTCGGCGCTGCTCATTGCTTTTTTCTCTCATAGCCGAGCAATCACGACGTCTTCATAACAATTTCAAATGACTTCTATAAGAGCATATACATTAAATTTGAATTTTCAACAATGCGCTTGAATCTTAAACATATATGCTATTTAAATAAGAATATAAAATCGTAAAATGAATAAAAGACGTCCAGAACTTTCAAAAATATATTTGTATGAAAAAATGTACGATAAAAGTTACCATGGTGACTGACTACATATACTTCTTTGTGTATCTATAATTCATTTTTAAAGTTTTGTTTAATATGGAATACCGATAAATGTTACATATTTGTTTTTCGTTCATTTTGTTACATAAATAAGGCCGTTAGTTTTCTCGTTTGAATTTTTTTACATTGTCTTTTCGGGGCCTATTATAGCTGACTATGCGGTATGGGCTTTGCTCATTGTTGAAGGCCGTACGGTGACCTATAGTTGTTAATTTCTGTGTCATTTTGGTCTTTTGTGGATAGTTGTCTCATTGGCAATCATACCACATCTTCTTTTTTATATCATGTAATTAAACAATTGATAACTGTACGAATACAAATCATATTGCAAATGTAAATTTGAACTGCGGGAACAAACGTCTCTTGTTTCACATTAAATAATCATGTCATATTCTTTCAAAATGGAAAACTCAAATTAAAGTTCTATACAAACTGAAGTAATAATTGCTTTTGTTCAGAAATACATGTGAATTTTAAACTTCTATTTAAAATTGAATTGCTCTTTTGGGAAATTTAAATCCACAGTTTTAATTGATCTCCAAAAGTGCATCTGTTATTGAACATCTTCCATATATATATATTTCCATCAATATTTCAGAGAACTATCTTCAATTTCAAGTCCGTGTATAGCCGAAACCGTAGCGGAACAATTGATAAAAAAAACTACGTATTTACTTGTGGGAATTGTATCCAAAGTATTTGATAGTTACAATGTTTTGCTTGACGGATATACTTGTTTAGAAGTAGACTTGAAATTTGTAAACCAAACATGCATAACATAAACTATTTATTAGTTTTATAAAATGATCGAAAATAAAGGACTCAGGAGTAATGTTAAATAAAAGGTTATACAATATCACAATAAAACACAGACGACACTCAGAGGCAAATATACTGAATTCAACTATAGACAAATTTCTAAAAAAAAAATTATATCTTTATATTTGTAAGAATGAAAAGATAATTGCTTTTCCTATAAAACAAATCCGTGGCATACATCTGATGTTTGTACTTCTCTGACCTGGTATCTTTCGCTCCTCTTTTATTAAAAGTTAATAATTATAGGTTGTAGTACGGTCTTCATCACGGAGCATTGGCTCACACCAAACTGCAAACTATAAAAGGCCCGAAATTACTATAACTAACGAAAAACAGATATGAACCACACCAATAAACGATAATTCTAATGCAACAACATTTGTTACGTTCATTGGGCCATTCCTGTTAATATCTGCTGAAGGGGGATGGATGGTCCTTTCTGAGGGGTGTACAATTTATACATCTTAGGGTGAAATTTTGGGTTTTTTCATCTTATATGCAAAAATTTCTGAGGGTCTTGCAGCAATAAATAATTAAAAATAATTACATCTTAGGGGTTACAAAAAAAAATACTTATTTCAGATCTTAGGGGTGTTTTGGAATGTAGACAGTTTCGTATCATGCATTATCTGGTATTGTATTTAAAATTCTGATGGGTACAATCCTTGCAGTAAAATATTCTGATAGGTCATTTTTTCCCATGAAAGCCCGTGTATAGCCGAAACCGTAGCGGAACAATTGATAAAGGACTCAGGAGTAATGTTGAATAAAAGGTTAATCAATATCACAATAAAACACAGACGACACTCGGAGGCAAATATACTGAATTCAACTATAGACAAATTTCTAAAAAAAAAATATATCTTTATATTTGTAAGAATGAAAAGATAATTGCTTTTCCTATAAAACAAATCCGTGGCATACATCTGATGTTTGTACTTCTCTGACCTAGAACAATTTAGGTTCAGACTTTATCTACAAAGGTTGGAAAAACAAGTGGGAACGCGTATTCTTGCATTTTTAGATTTATTTCCTCTAAAGTCATTGTACTCAAAAGAATAAATATTTGAAGAGTGACACTGAAATGATAACTCACGAAGGTGCTAAATTTGAATTATCGAAATTTCCCTCGACCTGCTCGTTCGAGTTTGTAGCATTTAAAATATGAAGAAATTCCAAATTCCGTAAAATATCTTTAACGAATTTAAAGTATGCCTTATCTCCATTCAGTTGGTTATAAATAAGACATTAGTTACTTCTAGAAACTTAGACAAAGTTCCTACATTTAAAAACAAAAGATTGGAGTATATTCGTAACTGCTACACTTACATTTTGACCGCAATGCGGCATCATAAAATCCTATCTATAAAAACAGCCGAAACTCTTCTGAAAAGCTATGCAAGATACATACAATTTTTTGAAAATTAAGAATAGTCGTATATCAAGTTACACTGGTTCAATTTTTAAATGTATAAATCATGCAGATTAAATAAATGGAAATATATTAAATTGTTTCAGAATTGGCATATTCCCTCTGCCTCTGCAAAGAGAGGAGTGCCTGTCCAATTCAAATTTTTTTATTGACTGGTAGAACACTGTTTTCCAGAAATGCTTCGTTTTTCGTTTTCTTCTTTTGTTGCATCACATTAAGTTGACTGTTAAAAAGCATGAAATTATTTACAAGTGATGGAATCAGTATAGCGAGCATACATACACCAATTACTGCGCATGCAGAGGCAACTAACCTTGCCGGCAATGTTTTCGGAACGATATCTCCGTACCCTACAGTTGTCAAGGTAACAATTGCCCACCATGATGCCTGTGGGATGCTTGTAAAAGCAGGATCACGTGTGAAAAAGGCTAAGGAGGAAAATATTAGCACTGCTGTTAAAAGACAAAGTAACATCAAAAGCAAATCTTTCAAACTTGCACGGATAGTAAAGACTAAAATGCGAAAACTAGACACATGCTTCAACAACCGAAAAAGTCTCATGACTCGGATAATCTGCAGGGATTTTATCGCTTCAACAAACGTGTCCTCGTATTTCTCTCGTTCGTCGACCCCGTTTGCTATCATGTCAACGTACATCACTATTAGGGACACGGCATCCACAACAATGAAAAAGTTAAAGAAATCTTTCCAGGTCAAGGGAAAGAAAACAATCCTACAAATGATCTCAATTGTAAAATAAACAATAGTTATCAATTCTAAATAGTCCAAACATTCCACTCGACTTGTTAGGTCTGGCAAAAGGTCGATTATTGTTTCATTAAAACTGCCCGCTTCTTTCCATCCGTATTTTTCTTTTTCTATTTCATTTAAATATTCTTCCCATTCACCTTCGGTTAATGATTCATAAAACATCGGAGACGTGCTAGCCACAAGAATGAATAAAGATAGCAGTACTATTAAATTGCTGAATACCATGAAAATCTGAAAAATAGTGAAAAGAAGCGAATTTAACATTTATACTATACACATATATATATATGTTTCCTTTGGTTTATTGTCAAAACCTTATAACAATGTTCAACAGACTCTGCGTTTGCTACATGTGTTTTGTTGAATTGCAATCTGACTGACAGTTAATGGTGCATTTATATCTATACATGCATGTCTATATTCATCAGCAAATGTGTCAATTCCTTGTCGTTTAATTAAATTTTTTTTTATGTAAATCACTTTTATTGAATATCTGTTGTCTTAGTAGCGTTAGTCGGAGAATCTCTGGTATTAGTTACTGAATTTAGAGAAAAACCTCAGTCGAATATTTAACGTAATAAAAATCTACATTCTTTAAATATAGTGTATATATCAAGTGTAGAATTCATCAGTATATATTATAAAAACTTTTTACATAATATCAATTTGCCTATATCAGTTCACATTATTTCATCATTTTTTAAAGAAATTATTTAAAAACAAATTAAATGGCAAGCATAAATTTAAGAAGTCACCAAATATTTTTAACACAACTTTATTATGTAAAAAATAAAAGTTGAAATCTGTATGTTATATAACGATAAAGATATGTGGTAGGAAAACCAATGAGACAAATGTCCACCAAAGTTCTAATGAAGTTTATACAAGCAATTATAGGCAACTATAATACACCCCACAACAGTAAATACAACTTACCGTGAAGTCGAATAAAATGGCCCCGACATATAATATATATAATATATATTTGTTACTCACCTTTGCCATGACTGAAGTGCTCGGATATTCCATAACTTGCCACATTTTTGCCTGTATTGCCTTCCATCCCTTGCCTTTGCTAAGAACGTTTATTCTTTCCTTTCGCGCATGTCGCTCATTTTCATCTCGTTGTAAAACTCTAAATGTTTTTTCATCATCCAAAAAACTTTGATATTTAGTTAAACAACAAGTTGCTATTTCATTTTCAGGTATTCCCCAAAATTCCATTTCCTGTCGAAATTTCTTTGGACAGACGTCAGCTGGGATATGTAATAAATCTCCTCTTATGAAGTCCAAAATATTGGATGTACATGTTGAATGTCGTTGGAAATGAAAATCAACAACAGTTTTGTCCTCAGTGAAGGCAGATATTATCTGTCTACCAGCACTTGACCCATTACACGAAATTTTATCCAAAATTGTTTTCGAAATTTCAGATTTGTCACCCTTGTTATATATCGTGTAAATAACCTTTTCCATGGTGTATATTTGTAGGATGTCTGAATACCACAAATGCTATAATCGAAGTGCAGAAATCAATAAATATTATGTAAAATAGATTTTCACCAAGTACAAATCGACTCGCTTTTATTGATATTCTATTTCTTTTGCATGTACGACCTATAGTAGGCTTTCATAAATGAATTTTCAAATGTGATGGTTATCGTCTAATAATCACGAATTTCTATTCCAACAGCAACGTTTCAGATGTCATTCCATTTCATGCAAACATACTTTAAAAGACTCAAAAAAACAATCAGAAAATTGATTTTAGTATGTGAAAGTGATGTATTAAAATATATTATTATGGAACCGATGAACCGCTGTTTTAAAATGTAAATTTTTAATCAGTATGATTGTCACTAATTGCCTTTACAGTAACTTTCGTATTACAAATTCACATAAAATACATAATCCACAACGTCATACTGTTAAATGTGCATTAAACTGACAAGTGTTACAAGGATACTTTGAATGTTCGTGTGTTCTGTATCTCTGTGTGTGCATGAGTTGTGGTATATTTATTTTCTTGTTCTTTTATAATTCTGTATGGAATTCCTCTAACTTCATGTAGAATTGTTGTACAATTTATCAAAAACATCAACAGCACTTATTGAGGGATAATAATCAATTACAAGTTTTACATTTCCTTAAAGCTGTGGACTGCTTCGCTCTATCCTAATTTAATGTAATATGTGTGCATGTGATATTCTTAGATAGTTGATTGATATAAAATGGATTTACTTTAAGAGTGTGCGTTACGGGTCTGCCTCTCTGGAGGTGTGTCTTGATTAGGAGAAGTTATAAAATACAGATAAATTAATGCTTTTGTGAAAACGTTGTATAGGGCACGGAGCCCCGATAGGGACATGCAAAGCAAAACAAATATATTGTGTGCACAACTTAAATATATTGTGCGTACAAAATAATATATTGTCCGCACAAAATAATGTAATGTGCGTACAAAAACATATATTGTGCGCACAAAATAATGTAATGTGCGCACAAAATAATATATTGTGCGCACCACTCAAATATATTGTCCGCACAACTTAAAAATATTGTGCTCACAACTTAAATAACTTTATTGTGCGCACATCTTAAATATATTGTGCACACAAAACATTGTTCGTTAAATTCTATGACCTTACACATGGTATGGGGCTTTAATGTCTCCTTTTTAAAGTGACAGAATGGTGAAATGCATAAGATTTAAAATCTTCTTTTGAAATGGGGATAGATTAAAAGAAAATACGCAATTTTTTGGCAAAAAATCATCCCTGCATTTTTATCGTCACCTGACAGGAATACTGAATAAGTTATGTGTATTTCGTCTGAAACTTGGTTTATTGACCGATGTGTTGGAAGCTGCCACATTATATCAGTGTTAATTTGACCGGTTTGAAACAAACTTCGCAATAGAGCGAGGTCACTATCGAACTTATGTAGACTTTGATAATATGGTGTTAAGTGTTTTATTGTAACAAATTTAAAACTACTATTAAATTCTAATTCGTAAACTCAAACGAATATAAAATATTAATCAAATAACCACAAACTCTCACATGGGAGACGTCACTTGCATTTTATTATTCGTATATGTATAATGAAATCAATGTTTTTGTGTGACTACATCGAACATTCTCAGCTGGTACTGGTTACCGCATACTAAAGATGAACAAATCTGAAAATAATTAATTTAAAATTATTATATTATTTATTTAGAAAAGTGCTACTGGTCACTTTAACTGCAATGGCTTTAAACTACCTGAATTAACTCGTGCATGAAACTTTAAACCCCTTTCAAACCGACCTTACTATAAATAACTCAACACGTGTTAATTATAAACAACAACAACATTCTTCATGTTCGACTTTTGTACAACTTTGATAAATACATTTAATTTTTGCACTTATGCATTATACTTCATGTCTACAAATCTCTAGATTGCGTTTATGTTGATTGGTACAAGACTGATATGTTGCTCAATTGACGACTGAGATTTAAGGAATAACAGTACTGTAGTTGAAGAGTTGCCACCGTCAATTTGACGGTCGCAAATGCAGTTGTACTGGCGACGCTTCTTTATTTCGATTCTAATGGATAAAAAAAAGAAATAATACGATAAAACTTGGAAACATGTCTAAATTTGACAAATAAAAAAAATGCCTCGTCGACGATATAGATGGTCATTATATTTAAATGATTTTACGATCTGACATCCGTCCGTCTCTATTGATGATAAATGTGTTGGTTATAGATTATGATGAAGTTTTAATGTCATCTAAACTTTGAGATGTCATTGTGAAAGTGAAGAGTAAGTTAAGCCAGTCCACTGAAAACTGAGTACACTTACAAGATCTTTATAAAAGATGACCATGTTGGATCATGATTAAGTACGGTTTTGACCCAAGATGTACTGTTCGTTATTGAAATGTGACGGTGTGATGAGTCATGATCAAATAAAGATAAAACTGAGTACATATATAAATCAGGAGAGGCAATATGAGTGCCAATGAGACAGCCCTCTATCAAAGTCATAATTTTATGAGTTTTACTGTTCCTCTGGTATCTTTCGCCCATCTTTTATTAAAAGTTGGTTGACCGTTATGGAATAACCGTTTCACAAATGATATCGGATATGTTCCTTAGGTCGTAACTACAATCCCCTTCCCTTTCATGAATGTGACCTACCGAATTAGATTATTTACCGGATTTGTTATCACATAAGCAACACGATGGGTGCCACATGTGGAGCAGGATCTGCTCACCCTTACGGAGCACCTGAGATCACCCCTAGTTTTTGGTGGGGTTCGTGTTGTTTATTTCTTTAGTTTTCTATGTTGTGTCATGTGTACTATTGTTTTTCTGTTTGTCTTTTTCATTTTTAGCCATGGCGTTGTCAGTTTGTTTTAGATTTATGAATTTGACTGTCCCTTTGGTATCTTTCGTCCCTCTTTTATTTAAAGTTAATAATTATAGGTTATAGTAAGGTCTTCATCACGGAGCGTTGGCTCACACCAAACTGCAAACTATAAAAGGCCGCAAATTACTATAACAAAACGAAAAACAGATATTAACCAAACCAATACACGACAAACACAGTATGCTTATTATGATTTAATTTTTTTAAGATATATGTACAAATGTTTAAGGTCAAGTTTTAGTTTCATTCTGATTAATAGAAGAGGGAACAATAGGTCACTAGCTCTATTTTTGATGATAATCGATTTCATTATACAATTTATAGAATGTTGTTCGTACATTATGAAACAGAAATGAAAAAAAGCAATTTAGGAATAGTAAATGAAAATGTACTCCTCAGTGGAATATTTTGAAAACAAACAAAACAATTATGATTCATGTTTTCCAAATATGGTCCGTTTTGGTGCATCATTTATTTAAAAACTTGTGGGGTGAATGATTGCGATTGGTTCGATTGCCAATGAAACAATTACATAGTATACACAATAGCTCATACAAATACGGGTTATATTCAGTCTTCTCATATATTTTATGGTATGATACTCAACACCTAACGGGAAAGGTTGTGTTTGATGTTCATAATTATGATTTAGACATAGCTATAGATTTTCAATCAGTTGAGGTCTGGTGCTGGCATGTTAGTATCTGATAGTAGTATACATAACATATATAGTTAAACTATACCTTTACTATCGTATCTACAAAATAGACCTATTCTGAGATATATATCATTAACCAATAAACATGAAAAGTTCAAGGTCAGATAATACAGACCAGACAAATATTTATATCTTACAATCATTCCACCAAACAAATATAGTTCACTTATTCTTTATAGTATTTGAAAAACAGACCAAACAAGAATCAAACAACATGGACCAATGAACCATGAATATAAAATCAAGGTCAGATTATTACTGCAAGAAAGACAATTACACCAAATAAACATTCCATATTCCAAATATATCTAGCTGGATGGTTATAGTATCCGAGGAATAGACCGAAACATAATTCTACTTTGCCGGTCCACTCAACCCTGAAAATGAGGTAAAGGTCAGATGACACCTGCCAAGTGTTCAAGTAGACATTACAATCGTTCCATACAACCAAATATAGAAGAATTATTGCATATGGTATCTGAGATTCCGACTTAACCTTGTTCAATGATCCATGAAATGAGGTCATGTTCAAGTGAAAACTGTTTGACTTATTTTGGGCACACAGTATACTATTTTGGTGTGCACAATATGTTTAAGTTGTGCGCACAATATCTTTAAATTATGCGCACAATATATTTAAATTGTGCGCACAATATATTTAAATTGTGCGCACAATATATTTAAATTGTGCGCAAAATATATTATTATGTGCGCACTATATATATTTTTTTTCTTTGTATGTCCCTATCGGCGCTCCGTATATAGGAACACTGTTTCGCAGAACAAATCGTGCATATTGCAGGTTGACGAAGCAAATAAACGTGTATTGATAATTGATATTTCAATATTGAATTTCAGTGTGTAATATATATGCATAATAAAACGAACATGAATTAATGACAGTTGATCGGAACTGATATGCACATAGTTAATTTTCCGGCTTTTAATGACTTTATATCCTGAATGAGAAAAAAGTCTGTAATTCTTCATCTCATTTAAACCAATGGCTGTTGCTGATTCTCAGCCGCATCATAAAGTAGCCAATCAGTGATCAGTATTTATTTCAAGATGGCGTGTATGTCTATTGAAACTAATAGCTCCGCACCGTGATGACACGCAAACACATTAACCTGTCTTAATTATTTGAAAAACAAAAGTGCCTTATTGGGTCACACGAAGCCCAAACGCATTCATATTCATATAGTATAAGATGTGTTCAATACAAGAATTACAAAATGAGACAACTCCCCATCTTAAACCAAATGACAAAGATGTTAACAAATCTTCTTTCTTCTTCCTGATACGGAAAAGACTCCGGAGCCGTAGTGTGGAATATCCCAGAACTGTGGCGCTATGTACATGCAAATGGAGGTCGAAAATTGTGTTATATCAAAAAAAAAAAATATTTGCCACAGTTCAATTACAATTTAAAATTAGTTGGAGTTTAATTCTTAACAAATTCACATTATGTACAGTGGCTTAAATAAATTTACTAATTAACCAGACAGGATCCTCCAAATGTTAAGGCGGAGATACCACCTTTGAAGGAATCAAGGGAGGGTGACATGCATATTGCTTCTGGGGGATTGTTCCAGACAGCAATAGTGCTTCTGGAAAAAAGATGACATAAAAAGTCTTTATTTGTATATATATATGTTTAAAATGCAGGGCCGTAAATTACATGGAGGCATGTAGGCAGTTGCCTCCTATTGCGAGCTGACCCCCCCCCCCCTTCACCCCCAAAAAAATACGAAAAAAAAAACCCAGAAAATTAAAAAAAATGGTTAAAATCATGCATTATTTTAATAGCACCGGTTATTAATTTGACCAACAAGGTGATTTATCATAATTACAGGGTGTGTTCGATATTTAAATCTGGTGAATATCGCTGAACGGTACCCAACTCCTTTTCACACGTAAAAATTTCCCGCCAATTTTGTAGCACGGGATTTTCCTGTGTCTCATTCGCGGGCATAATAAAAATCCTGCTGTCTCGCCATATCAGACAGAGGAGCAGATTGAAACTGGACCACTGGTTCTGATGTTGCGCCACATTAAATGGTTAACAACTAGATGAATCGTCATAATTTGTGCATAGACTAACCAACTTGTTAATAATGTAAGTATAACTGTGAATTTTATGTCAAGAGCCGAGGTTCCATGACACCACAATTTAGTTGATATAATTTATAATAACCGGTCCTGATCAGTGTCGGGTGATTTTTTCTAGACATTTCCAAAAGACAGCCTGTACGTTGTCACTTGTTTTTGAAGTCCCCCGTTAATTCCGTCATTATATTTTTAACATCCTGCACCTTTTCCGCAAACCGATATTTAAAAAAAAAACACCAAAACAAACTGAGTTTGTCGCTTGTATGAATTTATTGCTATGTGAACACAGTTGCTGATCCGAGGTTTGGGTCAGGAAGTTAGACCCACTTTTTATTTTGACAACCGATGTATTCATTTCGTATGGCAACATTTTGTTGACCCCCTTTTTCTTTGTAGAAATTGCATGCGTTGGAATTCCCCCTTTTTTAAATAGATCCATCCCTATTACATATCATTGAAGGCCCGACATATAATAAAACACTAGAAATTAAACAATTGGAAATTTTATTGCAGGTCAAAACGCCAAACAAGTAACAAGCAAAGAAGTTTGGATTCTTACTTTAAAGTTGCTCGAAAAGCGGGAAACGAAGAAACGGGAGACATCGATGAAAATTCAGTAGCTATTAATCCATCCCCAAATGAATCAGTGATCGAGGCAGAACCTGCGCTAGCATGCAGTGAAAACACGCCTTCAACATTTTCTGAAATACTATTATCACCAATCGATTACAGTAATCCCGTCAAATTCAACAAGCGCTCTCTATCCGATGAAGATCGACTGAAACTACTGAAGACAAAATGGATACCATCGTCTAATTCTTATATATATCCTAAAAATAACCAAAATCGTCGCTACAACAAATCATGGGAAAATGACTATTCCTGGCTACGATATTCTTCTTCACAAGATTGTGCTTACTGTTCTCTATGTATTGCTTTTCAGGATCACCCTAGTGAAAATCCACGATACAATGAATGTGTTACCATACCTTACAATGACTGGAAAAACGCATTAGGAGAGAAGAGAGGTCGTCTTGCGCTCCATTCTAATAGCGAGCGTCACCTGAAAGCTCTTGAAAAAAGTGGTCTCCTACTATCGGTTTCGGATCAGAGAAGGCCATCTATAGTCCAGTCTATTAGCAAAGCATACAGTGACAAGGTTGAAAAAATAGAGCTAGTCTTTTATCTCTGATAGACGTAATAATCACCCTAGGTAAACGGAATATAGCATTACGGGGGAATTGGAAAAAAAGAAATTTCAGAGGAAGATGGAAATTTCATGTTTTTTGTGAATTGGAAATCTTCTTTTGACTTGGTCCTTAAGGAACATATTGAACAGAAATGTTCTGATGGGAAATGGAATGAAATTCAAAACAGTGTGGCTGTGGCCATTGATTTACACATTAAATTCATCCATTGACTGGGACAATTTACGTGAACGTTAGTCTGTAACGACCACTGTTCACGACGTACCTACGATAGACATTTAAACTGTAGGGTCACCAAGGTTTCTTAACGCCTTTAATTATAAAATAATTCGAAAAATTAATCAGAAATTACCTTTATGTTTTGATTTATATAATTGATATAAATCAAAACATCGTGTTATTTCTGATTAATTTTTTTCGAATTACTTTATTGATGTGAAGAGAACCTTTGGTGACCCCATAGTTTAAATGTCTTAAAAAGGTCCATAGTGAGCAGTTGTCCGTTACATACAAACGTTCACCTAAATTGTCCCAGTCAATGGATGAATTCAATGTGTCAATCAATGGCCACAGCCACACTGTTTTGAATTTCATTCTACTTGTCACCATTGGCTCATAATGAATTCATACATTGTTGCGAATTGGAAATTAGAAGCAAAATTGTAAGGAGATGTAATCAATCTAATTTCTTCAGTGTGATGGCAGACGAATGCACAGACTGCTCGAACCAAGCGCAGCTTTCTATCTGTATCCGGTATTTTTATACAGAAAACGATGCTTGGTATGTAACGGAAGATTTCTGTGGTTTTGTAGAGCTTGTTAAAACGAACGCAGAGACTATATTAACATGCATACTAAATAAACTTCGTGAATTGGGATTTGACCTGACTCGTTTAAGAGGACAAGGTTATGACGGATGTTCTACGATGACTGGAGAAGTATCTGGTGTCAAGACGAGAATTACTCGAGAGCTTTCAAATGCGAAGTATTTCGTGCACTGTCGATCGCACTGTCTTAATCTTGTCGTTGTTAACAGTTGTCAGTCAGTCGCAGTTGTAAGACATTTTATGGCAATTTTAGAGAAATTCACATGGTTTATCAGTGCGTCCAGTAAAGCAAAAATATTATGAAATCTGTAATGAAAGATGAAGGTCAAATCGCGATTCAATTTAATTTGAAGGTTTATTCAGCCAGGAAAAACGACTACTACCAACACTAGCAGAAACTCGATGGACATCACGAACTGATACATTAACTTGGCTGTTGAAACACTATGACAAGGTGCTTGACATTCTTGATGAAATTCAAAACCAAACCGTCGGCAACTCAGATGCTACATCTTACAAAATGACTCTTCTTAACTTTGAAATATTAGTTGTAGCGGTCGTAACCCAGTTCCTACTAGGATACCTAAGACCCTTGTCCATAGAACTTCAATCTGAAAACTGTGATCTTGTGAAAGCACACGTTCAAGCTCGTTCACTAGCTGCATCTTTTCTCGAGATACGGGAACACGCAGAAGAAGCTTTTGATGGGCTTTTTAAAAGAGCATCTACAATCGCAAATAAGAACGACATTACAATCAACAAACCGCAAACATCTGTGACGCTTACGCCATAGGGCAAATGCAACAGCTGAAACTGTAGAACAGCATTATTGGATCAACATTTTTATACCATTGATTGATCACATCATTAAACATCTCAATGACAGATTTCCGGACGATATTAAGCCAATGCTTTACGGATTTTACTTGCTACCACGGTACTTTTGTAAGTTGACGGAAGACATTATAGGCTCTATTGCTAATGAGTATATAAATGATATTCCATACCCTGATGACTTGCCACAAGGAGTTCACAGATGGAAAACTTTTACGTCGATTAAGGAGATTGGGTCAAAATGAACAATAGAGCAAGCAATCAAACACACGCAGTTTTACCCAAATATAAGACAAATACAACTGCTTCTGTTAGCCTTGCCAGTTGGGTCTTGCAGTTGTGAAAGATCGTTTTCTGCGCTACGGCGCCTCAAAACAAGGAATAGGTCAACAATGACGGAAAACAGATTGTATGGTCTTGCTATGCTACACATTCATAGAAGTGACAATTTTGGCAATATTGAAGGTATAGAAGAGCTCAAGAGATGGGATTCATACGGTCACAGAAAAATCGCCTTGGCATTTGATAAAGCTTAACCAAATAAAACTTTCAGTATAAACAAACAGTGTTACTTTATATTAATTTGAATTTGATGATCAAAAGTATGAGTAATAAAATGTCAAAGAGACAACAACCCGATCATAGAGCAGACAACTGTATTCAATATTTTTAGGCGCTTAAAAATTCTAACAAGTGGTGGATTCTGGGGAGGTATATTGCATACAGGGAAAAAACCCGAAAAAAAATCATTTTTTGTCTAAAAAGGGTCCAAATTTTTTTTTCCTCGCTCCACTCAGCAGGGTGCCTCACCTTCCAGGGGAGGCAATTTACGGCCCTGAATTTATGTTGTCCTTTAGTACACCGGTCAGCCTGAGTCAGGACGTCATTAGTGACTTCAACAAAACCCCCATTAATCTTATAAATAAGAACAAGTTTAGCTTTTATTCTGGGGGATTGCAAATTTTCCCATATAAGTTAGTTTGACATACCAGTGACAGCTCATGGTGATCTATCATTATAGTCATTAAACCATATTTTGCTGCTTTTCGTTGTATCTGCTCAATTTGGTTAATTTGGTTTTGTTTGTATGGATCCCAAACTGATGAGGAGTACTCGACGGTCGGACGCACAAGTGATGTGTACGTATGGTTTTTAACCTTACGTGTACAGTTGTTCATGTTTCTACGTAGAAAGCCTAGTGTTTTATTAGCCTTTGAAATTATATTATTAATATAGGGCTCCCAGTCAATATCATTGCTTATTGTAACTCCTAGATACATTTGTACTTGCTGTCGTTGACAGATTAAAGTACATGATTATGTAATGTATATTGAAATAAATTAGGTTTTGATTTTTTACAAATATGTTTGACGTAGCATTTTTCAGGATTAAATTTCATTTGCCATTCAAATTCCCATTTTTTAGGGTTTGATAGATCTTTTTGGTGTGCGCAAGACTCATTTGTATTGTAAGATGTTTTATAAAGTAAACAGTCGTCAGCAAAAAGACGAACCTTACAGGAGACATGCTCAGATAAGTCGTTTATGAATAACAAAAATAAAGTTGGGCATAATACTGTGCCCTGAGTCAACAGCCAATTTGAAAGATTACACACAGTTAAGTAGGACTTTCTGTTTCTGTTGATAAAATCTTTTATCCAAAGTAAATAATTTTTACGTATACCATAGTAATTTAGTTTTGATATTAATCTTTGATATGAGACCTTATCGAAAATATAAAAGTATTACATCGATCTGATTACAATCTGCCAAATACACTGTAGTTGGCTCTGTCCTGTATGATGATAATAAGTTGTGCTTCACAGGAACGTTTACTCCTAAATCCATGTTGGCAATCATTTAAAATATTATTTGAATCTAAATGTTTTCTAATATTGCTTGTTATTACGTGTTCTAATACCTTACAGCAAGTAGCCGTTAAAGAAACCGGCCTGTAATTAATTTCCTTATGCCTATCTCTCTTTTTTAAAATTGGGATAACATTTGGCTTTTTCCATCATTTATAGATTTTTGAAAAATGAATTCAAGGAAGGGGGATATTTCTTCCTAGAGTTTATTTAGGAAAATAACAGGGATATTGGAAGGCCCACTAGCTTTATGGGAGTTAATTTTTTTAAGAAGTGAAATTATGCCATTGATATTAATGGTTATATCTGGCATGGTGGGGAGGGATCGGTCAAAGTATGGCATTCAACAATGATCAAAATCCATATCGCAAAGACTGCTATAAAAGAACCCCATATTACAAATGTTTATCAATTAAAACTAACGGGAAGTATATATTAAGTTGGTATATATGAATTGCTTGCATGTGTTTCTATAGGTTTTTGAGTTCAATGTTGGAGCTCGATTTCGATTTTTTTTTGGGGTATCCTTTATTAGTGTTTATACTTAATTTTAGCATGTACATGATGATATTTTGAAACTAAAATTAGAAACCATTTTCACAAAACTGGAGATAAATGTAGGTGCAAATACATGTACATGTGGATCTTATCAGTACCTTGATACCTTAAATATATATTATGTGTCTCTTGTGTTGTAGGGATGCAAATATACCTTGCCACGTGTGGTCTGTAGCTATGTATCACATTTGTACTTCCTGCGTTGTTTTTTCTACATAGACCTGACCGTTATTGTTTGGTTCGAAATGTTTAATTAGTTATCAAAGGTACCAAGATTATAATTTAGTACGCCAGACGCGCGTTTCGTCTACCTAAGACTCATCAGTGACGCTCATCTCAAAATATTTATAAAGCCAAACAAGTACAAAGTTGAAGAGCATTGAGGATCCAAAATTCCAAAAAGTTGTGCCAAATACAGCTAACATTTTTCATATCGAGGCCTTTTATAGCTGACTATGCAGTATGGACTTTGCTCATTGTTGAAGGTAGTACACTGACCTATAGTTGTTTACTTCTTAGTATTTTAGTTTCTGATGGAAAATTGTCTGATTTGGTTTGGCTTCGACCTATATTGCTTTACTTTTATGAATTGTGACTCGGATGCAGTGTTGTCTAATTGGCACTTCTACCCCATCTTTTTATAGCTTAGTACCAACATACAGGTAAAATGTCTGAAATTACCAGTAATAGATTCAAATGACATGTGACAATAATTTTCATATTATATATTCCATATATAATGTATAAGAATAAAACAATTTTCAATAAAACACGAATCAATATATATTAACTCCGAACTACTGTGGTTTCGTTGTTATTCATTTGTAACTGTTTTCATGGATTGAGGAATTAAACCTAACTTCCAATTTGAGTATTCAATAACGGACAGAAGAACTAAATGTTTGTTTGCAGACTTGATCCAATCGGCAATCCTCGTGTGACTCCTCTACTCTCCTTCGTTTGATGAGGTACGGAATCGGCCGAGTTGTAACGATTGAGACTTGATCATAACCACGACATCTAATATTCACAATAATGCAGGGGTTCCTCAATCCACGAAAATAAAATACACCCAATATAATAATCACACAACTTTCTTTATTTTTTTTTCTTCATTTTGGTGACACTGATGTTTGTCTAGTCAACAGTTGTTCCTTTAAAGTCTGTCGTCTTTCAATTCCAGCATAATGAGAGGAAAATAAGAGAAAATTATTAACAAATACTGGTATCAGAAGAGCAAAAAGACACACCCCAGTGATTGCACATATTGAAGCAATTACCCTGCCTTGGATAGTTGTCGGGTAGATATCTCCATACCCAACTGTCGTTAGAGTGATAATAGCCCACCACGCTGCGTCAGGGATAGTTGAAAAGGCAGAATCTTGCGAGTGGTAGGCGAGAGACGAAAACAATAAAACAGCTGTACACAAACCTAGCAGCATGACTAATAGATCTCCAATACTAGCTCGTAGCGCGTACATCAATATTCTAAATCCAGTGATGTGCCGTACCAACCTGAACAATCGACAGACTCGGAATATCTGCAGTGAATGCACGGCATCGTGTACAGAATCTTTATATTGTTCTTTAGGATTCACTTGATTAACAATGAGCGTGGTATACATTACAACCAGGGCCAAAACGTCATTGAAGTTTAAAATCGTAATAAACTCCCTCCACGGCAAAGGAAACACTATAAGTTTACAGATAAGTTCAGTTGTAAAGTACACCAATGCTATTATTTTGAGATACCAAAAAGCATCGATTTCAACGTAAACATGTCTTGGTAGTATTACTGCTGTGTCGTAATGTGTTTCATTAAACCAGTAATCGTCAAACAGTTCCTCTTCCTCTGATGTGAAGTAATCATACCATTCATCTTTTGTTAATTTCCTTCTAAATAACGGATGTGTACTGCTGACCAGTAGAAACAAAGACAGCAGGACAATGGCATTGCTGGAGTATAGGTATACCTAAATGTAGAAAATAGAAAACCTGTTAATTATAACATTAAATCACAGAATGTCTTTTGAGCTTTTTTTACAGTATTTATTTTTCGTTTTGATTTTTCCTTTATTTACAATGTACTTTTATAATTATTCATAGAAGCACGACTATAATATTTGAAATATCATACAGGACTTTGTAAGATTCTTGAACAATTTTATTGAAAAGACAAATTGATTATGATTTTCTGCAATCACTGTAGAATTGCGTTTGGAAATCACTTTTAAAAATTAATACACATTTACAGCTATCATATAGAATTATGGAAATCTTCTTCTACATACTTGTTCGCATTGGAAAATATGAAGAGGACATGCAAACTTTCTTAAACCCTTCTGTGCATACAAAGGTCTCGATGCCGTCAATGCATTGCAGTATGATCAGTCCGTTGATTGTGACCATTACCTGGCAGAAGCAGAATTAATGAGATATTCTAGATCACATCCTTATTTTAATAAATCTGTACATATAACATATCAGGCAGCGGCTGCATTTGGAAAATATGTTTTCAAGATATTGCAATGCTTGCATTTCTGATCTTAATGTACTTGATACAGCTTTCTTGTTTACAAGCAGGTGTTAAAAGTAAAAGTTTCAAGTGATTAAGTTAAAGTCGTTGCTTTGAAACTTTTAAGGAATTCGTTGACATTAATACAATATCTGATCGAAAAATGAGGATTGATATATTCTGAATTTCGTTACCAAAATCCAGCCTTTTTTAACGTAACTAACCAACACGACAGGTGCCTCATATTTAGTAGGATTTGCTTATTCTTCCAATGCATCTGCTATTAACCCTGAATGAAGTTCGTATAGCTCTGTATGCTCTGTATAGTCTGTAGTTTTGTATATTGTGTTGAGTGTTGTGTTTTTTAGCAACTATCCATTCGTTTTCGAAAAAATGAGTTTAATTATTTCTTTAAAGTGTTCAACTCTCTTGTAATATATGCTCTATAGAAAAACCCAAACGTAATAATATAACTATACTTTGAAAAAAAACAGCTAACTTCTACTCAAATTTACTCAAAAATAGAAACAAATTATAATCAATCAATAAATAAAGTATGTTTTGTTGTTTACTTCATACTAAATTGGTCTTTCGTTAGTTGCTGGTTGACAAAGATTGGCCACAAACAAGTAAGACAATCATATTGATTTCAGATACCCAATAGGGAATCGATATACAATTAATTGTTTTATATTACACACAATAAAATATCGTTACAGTTATTCTTTAAACAGGCAGATTACACTAGTATATAAATATAATAAATAATTCATTGAAATACAATTATCAAAAGACCGAAATCAATATATCATATTCATAATAACTCATTGTTTATGTCAATTCATGTCATTTTGTTTTGATGAAAAGTTTACACTGACAATTATCTCAATTCTTTTGTTGTAATCAGGGGTTAAAAAATCCACTAGCCCGACACCCGGGACTACAATATTGAGGCCACGGGCAACCAAAACTTGTAACCCAATATGCCCGACGGACTAGTAACAAAAAATTCTTGGCATTTCCGAAATATAAAGTGGAAAATCCCCTTATCACTATTATATCTTAGCCAATCAGATTCGACTACGTCATCTGGGAATCCCAGAATTTGAACTGATTTTGTAGGATCCCGTACTTTCAATATCGATTTTTCAGTACAGGGGTATTGTACATTGCTTATGCTACCAGAGAAATATAATGTAAGCAGATTGTACCTCCTTCTGAATAATTTATTGAAATATAAATGTGAACCGCTTTTAACAGCAGACACCTGACTTTTGTCAGATATAAATTTGTAAAATGTGCAAATGTTATGGTAGCCATTTTGTTCTTTTTACATACTGTGAAGAAGCCTCTAGAACCATGACCTATACATTGACAGTCTTCAGAAAACTTAAACTTGATGCAATAATATTTCATCATTATTATTATGATTATCTTCATTGATATTCAAATGAATTTGATTTTTAAAGAAATAAAATTTACAACAAATACAATTTCAGTTTAGCGACTGTGCTTAGTTTGGAGTATTAATAGCGCACAATTAGCTTACCATGGATATAACTGTACTTCGTTTATAAAATTAATAAGAGACACAAAGTATGGATGGTGATATTTATTCACATATATATTTATGGTCATTTGATTTATTTTAATAAATCGAATTTTTAAAACTGAAAACAAGTATGATCATAATATGTAACCAGCTAATATTTCTTTTACACAAAAATGATGATATATCTGATAATAATTACTCCAATCCTTTTATGCCAGGCATGCTTTTTACCATGTATAGAAGTGGTCAAGACTTGTACCATCTCGAGATTTGAGCAAGTCATTATTACAGTATATTTAGCGAATTGAATATAATATCTGCTAATGGGATATTTATTGCTGTAAGTTTTATGTATCCAATTTGCAAAACAATCCACTGTACAAGTGGATAAAAATTGTGAAGTTTATAGAGTTCATTTTTTATTGCAGGAAACGGCATACTCGGGCTAGTAGGTCAGTTTTGTTGGGCTATTAATTCTTTCAAGAGGGCTAGTAAAATCCTGCTACCAATAAGTCCTGGGCTAGTGAGCTTTAACAAAATTTCTTAACCCCTGCTGTAATGATTCATCAAATCAATGTATTCTATTTTGTTTCTGTAATGATGTGAATCAATAAAAGACTAGTAAATGTTTAACGAGTAGTTATTTACTCTCAATGTAGTATTGGTAATTGTTTTGTTCTATATTTTAACATTACTGTGGATTCATTATTATTTGTTGAATACTAATTTTCGTTCGTTTCGTGGGTACAGGTAAACCACGAATTCAAATGTTCAACGAATAAGATTTTTGCAAAAGGCATTGTATATAGAGATTTGCAAAACCACAAAATTAGATATCCACGAATATGCATGTTTTCAGCAATCCATGAAAATTGATATCCACGAAAATAAATGCATCCAAATTAATACGATGTAATTCATTTGATACGAAAAACTTCCGAATAACCCATTTGATACGAACAACTTCCGAATAACCCATTTTATTTAAAAGCTAGAGTATGAGCTTTCTCTCTAACAAAATCAAAATGCTTTTCAATATCCAATGAAATGTGATAGTAAAAACTTGGAAATACTTTTTCATGTCATGCCTTCGTTTATCCGTCAGTGATACTTATCTCTTGCATTTTCGCAGCCATTAAACATCAGAAATTTGTCACTATTTTTGTCATTTTTGTTAGCACTATAAGTTTTCATTGATATTTTGGTAACATGCGTCTGAATGGTTACGTTTTCAAATTTGCCAGTTTTGTACTTCTTATTGAACAATAAATTATTAAAAAATGAAGACGTTGTATAAACACCATATATAAAGCTATTAAAATAAAACCTGCAATAGTAGGTGTCGATATGTATAAACTTTGTATTTACTAAGACATATACATTTATATAATCGAATACCTTGTGATTATGCATTTGTAATTATATGTTACAAATTAAGCATGCTATGCATCTGAAATTTAATTTGTAAAAGATGTTTACATATCGTTACATTTTTCGTAGCAGCTTAAAGGTTAAATTTTAACATAAGGTAATCGCTGACCACGGAGTGGCCCACGAATTTGTATTTGATTACCTTTTTTAACAATAGTTTGTCGATTTCAATTGCCGGAAAATGGATAGGAGAGGGGTGTATCAGAAACACGCTTCACTCATCAAAGCATTATTTATGTAGATCAGCTCAGCGTGAGCCTAAGCTCCGTGTTGAAGTATATACTTTGACCTATAATGGTTTACTTTTACAAATTATGACTTAGATAGATAGTTGTCATATTGACACTTTTACCTCGTTTTCTTACATCTTTAAATATATCGCCATGATCTGCAAATGTAAAGGAAGACAAACAACATCTTTCTAAGAGTCCACAGGTGGCACGTCTCAAGCTAAGGCAAATATATCCACATACCGTAAATTTACATTGTAAGAAAAAAAAGCCCACCATTTATCCTGTTCTGCCTATATTGTAACCTTTTTTTTCATCTGTCTAATCCTGAATGTTCATGAAATACTCGGCAATGGACGTTCAGTAATCAAGAATCAATTGGAAATTTCATCTTGTTGTCTCAAATATACATTTTTATAAAAAATAATTAAAAGTAATTGTCATAACATATTTTACCTTGGCTGAAATAGATGAAGTAGGATATTCCATTACAGACCACACTCTCGCTTGAATAGACCTCCATCCGTGTCCTCTGGTCAACGTCGCTACTGTCTCAAACATAGTATTTCTTTTACATTCCCCTTCTTCTAAAACTTTCAAAATGTTTAAGTTATCAAAATAGGAAACATATTTTGTGAAACAACACATTTCTAATGCAGTTTCTGGTAAACCCCAAAAATCAAGTTCTTCAGAGAATTTCTGCGGACATATGTCTGTCGGCATATGTAGTTTTCCTCCTTTAAAATAATCAAATATGTTGTTGGTAGACGTTGTGTGTCTATTGAATTTAAAGTCCATACAATTATAATCATCCTTAATTGTGGAACTGATATGGTCAGCAGCATCAGAGTTACTTTCACGAATTCTTCCTAAAAGTTGATCTGACAATTCGTGTCTTACACCTCTATTTGAAATGTAGCGTATTTTCTCCATTTTGTTACTACAACTGCCTATGTAACGATATCACGCATACATATTGAAACAGTAAATTATCCAGCAAAAAGTGTATCACTTTATCTAGTTACTTGTAGTTATGATTTCACACTGTACTGAGATATATATAGTGTATTATGAAATAATCCTATAATTAATATACAATAATGTTCATCAATTACTGTCATTACAATATTAATAGTCATCAGTTAGCAAGTAATAAGACTATTATAACTCCCATCTCCACGAAGCAAACATAAGTATACTAATATTATCACATGTACAATTAACAATGTACTTGCAGTAAAAATCGTCAGTTTATGAGTTTGAATAGTTGATAATCTAACCGGATGTTCCGACTGAGAACAATGCTAAATATGATCAGAAATATTGATAAATCTGAAATAGTCATGTTCGTTTAGAACTCTAAACACTTTATTTTTGTTTTATGAATTATTAACACTTGATATTTATTGACTTTTGAAAAAATGATATTCACTGAAGCCGACGGCCGAAGTGAATATCAGTTTTTCAAAAGTCAATAAAACCCCATATTTACCAAAACAAAAGACAGTAATTGTTTTATTCCACAGTCCGAAAAAATTACTTTCAAATATTATATTGCTATACAATAAAAGGGTTATTGCACAAAAATTGCAATGTATAATGATAATAAAATTATAAAAATAATAAAAATAATAATAATAATTATAATGATATTAATATAGGGCACTTGTACACATATTGTGGAATATTGTCCCTTGCAGAACATATATTGAACTCGCAAGCTCGTGCAATATAAAATTCTACTCTGGACAATATTCCCCAATATTCATGCAATAACCCTATATTATTATTATTATTATTATTATTATTATTATTATTATTATTATTATTAATATTATTGTTATTATTATTATTATTATTATTATTATTATTATTATTATTATTATTATTATTATTATTATTATTATTATTATTATTATTATTATTATTATTATTATTAATGATAATATCATTATTATTATGTTTTATGATCATACAAGGTTTTACAAAAATATTTGTTACATATTATATTACTGTTATTATCAATTCGTTTATTTAATTTAGCCATTCGATAACGGCATTTCCGTTTTACTGTACAATTTACATTTTAATGTTGTGTCGTTGTTCTCCTCTTATATTTAATGCGTTTCCCTCAGTTTTAGTTTGTTATCCCGATTTTGTTTTTTGTCCATGGATTTATGAGTTTTGAACAGCGGTATACTACTGTTGCCTTTATTTACATTTTCCTCGTGGTTTGTTTTTTTTGTTATTTTATATTTTATATTATCTACTATAACAACCACATTGTTTTGATCTACACAATTTGCATATATTCTTTTCGTAATAAACGTAAACATAAGCATATACTCCCCAAATAGTTCAAACACTTTCAAGGAAACGGAGAAATATAAGCTAACAGCTTGTTCCTAGATCCTATTAATTATTTCACTCGTATTATTATGTAAATGCCTATTTGTGTACATTACTTTACCCGAATTTAATGAATAAAATATGTGTACACTAATCACTTTCAAACACTTAAAAATTGTCCATGTTCCCATTTACCTGTACTTGTGTATTTAGTATATAACTATTGAACTCAAGAAATAATGAACGTAAATATCTAAATAATCATAACACTTCGACATCTTTAATTTCAAACATCATGTTTATTGAACTTGTCGCAATATCAACAATAATCAAAACGTATCTTCTCCATCAGAAATTATTCTTCCGATTTGTTAATTTTACAACAACTAAAACACTACGTTTTACTTACCAAATAATTTTACATAATTATTAGGAGAAGTGCGCTATCTAGAACCATGATCATTACCTAAAGTAACAATTGATTAAAGTCATCATTATGATTATACAAATTGTTAAAAATCATTTACGTCATAATGATCTGTACGATTCCAAATGCGACTATAAAAATCATCAAATAAGATAAGTATCGTTAATAGCAGGTCTTTTAGTTTGATTTAGCATCAATATTAGCATTACTATCTGTTGATATTCAAATAGGTTAAATTAAAGCTTTTGTGGTACTTTTTTTTCAAAAATACATTACTACATGTATATATATATGGCGGACTATAAAGTGCGATGGTCTACGCTAAAGTACGATGGTGTATCACGCTTAAGTGCGATAATTGTTTGCTTGCAAAAGTACGATGGAATATCACGCTAAATTGCGATGGACAAAAAGGGTAATGTTAAAGGGCTTAAAACTTTAACGAACACGGATGTTAATAAATAGTCTTTTTGCAAAAGCTAGTTTCTAAGGTTTTATAACATATGTGATAGGCTTTATAATGTACCGGTACGCTTAAGTGAATGCTTCTGAATGTAAAAGACTGGCTCCGTGATAATTGTTAAAATGGTTATTTAGATGTGACAAAAATCTATATATCCTGTGTGTGATTTTTTCTAAATTCGGCCGTATCAAATATTTTGATAACTAGCGTAGCTTGCACATGTAGTATATCCCTTATGTAAAGATCTGCCCTTATTTATGATTTACGCATGAAAACATGTACCTTTGTTTTTACCGACTTTAATTTTCAATAAATTCCGTTAGCTTGTAATAAAAACAAGATAAAAGAAACTAAAGCATATACTTTTGTATCTGTATAGTACGATGGTCGACTGTAGGACACAAGTACTTCCTTCAGCCCCGGGAAAAAAACACACATTTGCTTTAGCCGACAAAGCACGGTTAGGTTTGAATTAAGTAAGTCATCGTCATTTGGTTTAAAGGTGTTTATCAAATATTGTACATTTGTTTTTCTCCATGTATTTTTTTTTTGTATAAACGACTGTTGACGTCATAGTCCATAGCACGTTTGTTACGTCTTTACTTTCGCAGACCATCGCACTTTAGTGTATATGGGTTCGAATCCCGGCGAGGGAAGAACCAAAAATTTGCGAAAGCAAATTTACAGATCTAACATTGTTGGGTTGATGTTTAGACGAGTTGTATATACATTATGTACACAGCCATGTATGGATACATCTGTTGTAGGGTTGTCACTGACTCAGACGTACTTATATATATATATATATATATATATATATATATATATATATATATATATATATAGTTATTTGGTATTTAATGGTTGCAGCATTTTTTTAAACTATTTGTTTCAGTCAAAAATAAATGATTAAATTCAAAAGTAACGAAATCTAGAATGTCTAATTTTGTTCAGTGCAGCAAGTAAACTCGGGAAAACTTATTAAAGTCTTCGGTACACATAAATTCAACAAAAAATCTGCAACTTATTGTTTACAATAAACTATGATTTACTTAGATGTATTTGGAAAATTCGTTTGAATTATTTGGTCAACAATTCTCTTTGACTTCATACTTTATTTGGCCTTTTAAACTTAAAGTTTATCCTGGTTTCGAAATAATTTTTTTAATTAACCATTTGAATAATTAAAGTCTATTTAGGCAGAGCATGGAAGTATTATATTGACAGGAACTCCAACAAGCAGACTTCAAACGTTTATAGTGCGGTGCCGCAAAATCGTTAAGTATCTGTTAATTAACTCGACATGTCTTGTGGATGCATGGGTTCCGATCAAATTTTTGGAACCTCGTGAATGATCGTAATTACGGAACATACCGAAATAACCGGATGTGTACTTAATTGTCAAGGAAATGACACTGAAGAGTAAAAATACTCACAAGCCATAAACATTTCAGTTTAAGTTGCAATCCAATTTTAAAATAGTAAGATTAGTATTCATGACAGGGCGAGTTAAACACGCGTAACTGTTACATGTTAGGCTTAAAAATCTTAAATTCTCATGTTTACAAAGTAAACGGAAAGTTTTTATGAATAATTATTATCGCGTTTTACTGATAACTTTGACAAATATTTTAATGAAGTGTTTAATGAAAGAATTTCCAACAAAAATTTAATCCAAAAGTTGGCCGGGGGTACGGGGTTAAAGAGCTTTGATCCGAAAAAATATCAAATATTTTGATTTATTGTTTACTGAAAGTCCAATGGCAAATATTTCATACAATTAAACAAGAAACAGAAACAAAAACATAAATTGTTTAGCAAACGGTGTAAAATGTTTCCGAACTGTTAGGCTTTTTAACACATAAATAAATTCTAATTTGGCTTCCATGATAAAAAAAAATTAAACTGCTTAGGGCCCATCATAGTGATCGTTCTTTAAATGCATCCAGAAATATTTAAAGCCATCCGTAAACATAAATCTGTCAGACGTCAGAGTAATCTCCGACTAGGTTGAATATTTAAGGTTGTTCACAACTTTGGAATTATCATTCTCGACTCCTAGGAGTCGAGATTAAGAATTGAACGATGGACACTAAGGGCGTGAATTTTTCTTGCTACCTGATTGGAAGATATCACGAGAAGTGAATAATTAAAATTGATTAATTGGTTAGGACAATCCAAACCAAGTAAATGTCCTTCAATCCCGTAGAGTATCGGATTTGTCGTTTCTATTTTAGCCATTAGATTTTACAAAGGTAACTTTTATCTATAAATAGACGAATCTTCTGGAGTAAACAACAACGTTAAACGATACTACAAGTTCATAACGTGTGACCTCACGTGTGTGGTAAAATTTGTTGATTGATGCACGTGGCTATTCTAGTAAATAAATTAATCTACAAAGCGAAAGCTCTTTCCATTTTCATCAGCTAAGAGTCGAATTTAGCGCTTTTTGAAAGGCTATCGCTTGTAAAGGTGTAACAATTCATCTGCATGTCTCGTAACCTGATATTGCTATGTATAGAGGTCATCACATACGTGTAATTATTAACCTCTTTTAGTCTTTAAAACATATTTGATAAATAAGTTAATAACATTTTACGATATTTTACGATAGAGAAAACCATAAATATTTGGTTTTTACTCGATAAAAGTTGACAATCTTTAACTTAAAATTTGAGTTATCTGGCACCATCTGGCACACTACACGCACATCACATTATTTTCTGCAATCACTCTTCTTCAGAATCATGTAATTTTCATAATAGGATATTTCCCGATTTCTAAGTTCCAATGATTAAAACATACTCAAAAAAACTAAAAATAAGTTTGCCCTCTTTCCGAATGCAGTTCATTTTCTTATGTCATTCTGTTAAATATGGACCGATTTTCGTTCTTTCAGCTTTGTTATTTTTTTATTGAACGGACACAGGTGTTGTTATTCATGTGGCGATTCACAAATAACCACGGGAGTTTCCGTGTTTATTTACATTGGTAGGTAGATAAGACAATCGATATCAAATCACGTGATAAGACCAGCTTCAGTTAAAAGAACAGGCGTAGGCGGCATCACAGATACCCCACAAAGGAGTTATCACGTACTTGGCAAACTGAGTCGGAACCTTTTATTTTCTTAAAGAAATAAGTGGGATGGGAATGTGCTAATTTTTCGTTGGAGTCAAAACAATACTTCCATGGGCAGAGTGATGTTTTTAAAACTCTTGTGAGTTGACACAAAACCAGAAAGAATAGTTTCCATTCCTCGCAATACGAAGAACTGTCCCTGATTTGATATGGGTAATGCTATCTAAGTTTTCTACAACTGAATCTTATTTAAAGCTATTTGCGCTCTACTGGTAGGGGTACATCTCATATGCAGTGTCTTAAATCTTAAAATGAATGCCTCTTTGTCTCCAGATAATTTTGGAACAGGTAGGATAATGGCTATAACGTCAGACTGGCTCTGAACATTCTCGAATGTTTTGGACCGGGCAGGATAATGGTTATAACGTCAGACTGGCTCTGAACATTCTAGTATGTTTTGAATCGGGCAGGATAATGGCTATAGCGTCAGACTGGCTCTACACATTCTAGTATGTTTTGGATCGGGCAGGATAATGGCTATAACGTCAGAATGGCTCTGAACACTGTCGTATGTTTTCGACCGGGCAGTATAATGGCTATAACGTCAGACTGGCTCTGAAAATTTTTGGTATGTTTTGGAACGGGCAGGATAATGACTTTAACGTCAGACTTGCTCTGAACATTCTCGTATGTTTTGGACCGGGCAGGATAATGACTTTAACGTCAGACTGGCTCTGAACATTCTCGTATGTTTTGGACCGGGCAGGATATCGGCTATGACGTCAGACTGGCTCTGAACATTCTCGTATGTTTTGGACCGGACAGGATAATGGCTATAACGTCAGACTGGCTCTGAACATTATCGTATGTTTTGGACCGGGCAGGAAAATGGCTATAACCTCAGACTGGCTCTGAACATTCTCTTATGTTTTGGACCGGGCAGGATAATGGCTATGACGTCAAACTGGCTCTGAACATTCTCGTATGTTTTAGACCGGGCAGGATATCGGCTATGACGTCAGACTGGCTCTGAACATTCTCGTATGTTTTGGACCGGACAGGATAATGGCTATAACGTCAGACTGGCTCTGATCATTATCGTATGTTTTGGACCGGGCAGGAAAATGGCTATAACCTCAGACTGGCTCTGAACATTCTCTTATGTTTTGGACCGGGCAGGATAATGGCTATGACGTCAGACTGGCTCTGAACATTCTCGTATGTTTTAGACCGGGCAGGGTAATGGCTTTAACGTCAGACTGGCTCTGAATATTTTTGTATGTTTTAGACCGGGCAGAATAATGGCTATAACATCAGACTGGCTCTAAACATTTCCTATGTTTTGGACCTGGCAGGATAATGGCTGTAACGTAAGACTTGCTCTGAACATTCTCGTATGTTTTGGACCGGACAGGATAATGGCTATAACGTCAGACTGGCTCTGAACATTCTCGTATGTTTTGGACCGGACAGGATAATGGCTATAACGTCAGACTGGCTCTGAACATTATCGTATGTTTTGGACCGGGCAGGAAAATGGCTATAACCTCAGACTGGCTCTGAACATTCTCTTATGTTTTGGACCGGGCAGGATAATGGCTATGACGTCAGACTGGCTCTGAACATTCTCGTATGTTTTAGACCGGGCAGGGTAATGGCTTTAACGTCAGACTGGCTCTGAATATTTTTGTATGTTTTAGACCGGGCAGAATAATGGCTATAACATCAGACTGGCTCTGAACATTTCCTATGTTTTGGACCTGGCAGGATAATGGCTGTAACGTCAGACTTGCTCTGAACATTCTCGTATGTTTTGAACCGGACAGGATAATGGCTATAACGTCAGACTGGCTCTGAACATTATTGTATGTTTTGGACCGGGCAGGATAATGGCTATAACCTCAGACTGGCTCTGAACATTCTCTTATGTTTTGGACCGGGCAGGATAATGGCTATGACGTCAGACTGGCTCTGAACATTCTCGTATGTTTTAGACCGGGCGGGGTAATGGCTTTAACGTCAGACTGGCTCTGAATATTTTTGTATGTTTTAGACCGGGCAGAATAATGGCTATAGCATCAGACTGGCTCTGAACATTTCCTATGTTTTGGACCTTGCAGGATAATGGCTGTAACGTCAGACTTGCTCTGAACATTCTCGTATGTTTTGGACCGGGCAGGATAATGGCTATAACCTCAGACTGGCTCTGAACATTCTCTTATGTTTTGGACCGGGCAGGATAATGGCTATGACGTCAGACTGGCTCTGAACATTTCCTATGTTTTGGACCTTGCAGGATAATGGCTGTAACGTCAGACTGGCTCTGAACATTCTCGTATGTTTTGGACCGGGCAGGATAATGGCTATAACCTCAGACTGGCTCTGAACATTCTCTTATGTTTTGGACCGGGCAGGATAATGGCTATGACGTCAGACTGGCTCTGAACATTCTCGTATGTTTTAGACCGGGCAGGGTAATGGCTTTAACGTCAGACTGGCTCTGAATATTTTCTTATGTTTTAGATCGGGCAGAATAATGGCTATAACATCAGACTGGCTCTGAACATTTCGTATGTTTTGGACCGGGCAGGATAATGGCTGTAACGTCAGACTTGCTCTGAACATTCTCGTATGTTTTGGACCGGGCAGGATAATGGTTATAATGTCAGACTGGCTCTGAACATTCTCGTATGTTTTGGACCGGGCAGGATAATGGCTATAACGTCAGACCGGCTCTGAACATTCTCGTCTGTTTTGTAGTTCTGATTTTGCTCAGAATATCCCTCAACTGATCAACAACTTTGGTAACTTCACCAAGTGGGGTCTATAGCTTTGATTTTGAAGTTGTATAATTATCACTTAATATTTAACAAGATTAAAATTGCCAACTATTTAAGTTAGTTCATCCTTAACATTATAAAACGTAGAAAGTTCTTGGAACATTTGTTGTATTTGGTTCTTTTGGAATTTTAACATTAAAAACAAACAACCTGATTTATGATATAACTATAAAGAAAAAAACATGTATGACGGACAGCATCGAACGACACTCAGCCATTGATACGAACAGGCACAATTGAAAAAGGCGGGTAAAACCATGTTTGTGAGCACAAAATCATGACCTTGTGCAATGCCAAAAATTGTATCGACAGGTTGTAGGACCAAAAGTTTTTTTAATTTTTTTTTCTGAGTTTTTTTCTTTTTTTTTGGGGGGGGGGGGGCATCATAATTTGAGGCGGTGAAACTTCAGTTCCTATTCAGAGTATGTCATTACCGACACATGCTAAATGGTATTAAAGTTATGTGATGCTTTAGAAATAATTGTTTTCTGTTTTCATGTATTAAAAATTGACAACAACAAAAGAAAGCGATGTAAATTTATTAGCTATGAGTGGATATCATTCTCCCTTTTGGCATTATTCATCAATATCTGATAACATTGGTTCGAAATCAGATACTTGAGAAGCTAAGTCATCTTGTGTCAAGAAGGTATCTACTGTAGAACCGGTGCTGAGGTGTTGTTCGCTAGCATACACTACACGCCGGTGCAATGAACGTGGATGGACGCAGGTTTCTTCAACAATAGGTCCATCTAAAAATTATGAAATGAGATACGCATCAATTGAAAATGAAGTAAAGAAGCAGAATGAGACTAAACAGCTATGACTTTAAAACTTTTATAATAACATAAAACAAACTGGAAAAACCTAAAAGGGCATTAAAGAATATTAACAATTTGTTAAGCAGGACGTGTAATGCAGTGGCGCATATGGTTGTGGATTAGATTAGTTTAATAAAATAGACATAATTTATAACAGTTTGGATCCTGTTGGCACTTGAGAAATTTGTATTGGAAGCTGATAATGTTTTTTTTTAATTCCAAGATGCTCCAAATTTATTAAACTTACAACTCACTATTCAGATCCTTCTATAGTAATTATGTAAGTGTAGGAACATGTGCTATTTGATCGTTACTTTCTTAATTGCCATTGGGAAATTTTTAATTCATATTCATGAAAGCGGGATATAAGTATACACTTCGTCTACATGTATACAATGATCTTGTACTCATAAAATATTATTGAATGTTACTAGTTTTATTAAAAACCTGTGTAAATGCTTTCTGTTTGTCAGTTTGTATTTACATAATTGTATTTATAATAACATGAATATGTTAATGAATACATCCGTCTACTATCATAACTATGATTTAACATGCGGGAGAATAGCTTTCACTATACTAGTAAAACCTTAACCTTAAAATGATTGAACCCAAACCAACTAATAAATTTTATGATATAAGATCAACGAGGAATTTACACATATCTATGTCTTTAATGAGAAATTTAATACCACAATGTATGATAAAAGAGATGATTTTTCATGTCCTATTGTTAATTATCCATTTTAGATGGTGATGTTCCCTTGTCATCATCTTATGCGTTTTATATCTCAACTTTTTCGATTCGCTCGTGTATGTAACAATGTATTTGATTTTAACGAAAGAAATCTCTGTATTGCTGCAAAATTATCACACCAGGGTTTTCGATATCACAGACTAATCAAAACATTTACTAAATTTTATTATCGGCAGAAGGACGTCATTCGTAAATAGAAATCAACACGCAGACATCTTATACGTTCAGATATTTCACATCCAATCTTTTGGCAAAATATTCTATAAATACAAAGCACAGAAATGTCGGCACTAACCTCAAAAGCTAACAAAATCTTCAAACAGACTTACTAAGAAGGGATATAGTTACGATACTGTTATCAGGTCATGAAATATGGCATATTTTGGTATTAATATTGATTCACTCATAGGGTCTTTGCATCGGAAATCAACACATTTATTCTAAAACCAGTTGTTGGCATGATACAGATTATGTTCTTCTCATATATCTTATGATGGTATGATACTTATCACCTTAGGGGAGGGATTGAGCTTGAATTTTATATGATGAAGACAATATATATCGATCAGTTTAATTGAGGTCTGGAGCTGACATGTCTGTAACTACTAGTAGTCCTTTGTTTATTTATGTATCATTGACATTTTGCTTAGTTTCTTTTGTTACCTATTCTGACATCGGACTCGGACTTCATTTAAACTGATATTTACTGTGCGTATTGCCGTGTGTATGTTTATTCTACATTGGGTAGAGGTATAGTGGGAGGGTTTCACTAAACATGTATAACCCCGCCAAATTGCGCCTGTCCCAAGTCAGAAGCCTCTTGCCTTTGTTAGTCTTGTTTTTTTTGTTTTTTATAATTAAAGTTCCTTTGTATGCTTAGGAGTTTAGTATGGCGTCCATTTTTCACTAGCTAATACACATTTTTGTTGAGGGGCCAAAGTCCGCCTCCGGTTGTGGGATTTACTGGCTGTATTGAAGATCCATTGGTGGCCATCGGTTGTGTTTTTACTTTTTGGTCGGGTTGTTGTCTCTTTGACACATTCTCAATTTCCATTCTCTATTTTATTAGTCTAGTGCTTGATAAAACACACTGCGTCACTTGGTTCAAAGAGATACAATCAACCAATTTCTCTCTTTGATATTGATATCTTAAAATGCTCCGAGTGAAATACATAAAAAAAAAGTACCACCATCAAATAGATAAAGGAAGATGTGGTATGGGTGCCCATGAGCAAAATGTCTACTTATAGAATCGTTGTCTTCTACGGAGGCGTATAAATACCCTCTTACGTTGTTAAAATGTGTATAAAGAAGAGTATAGTTTGATTATTGCTTAGTTTCTGGTCGTAAACAAATGACTTGAGAAAAATATATGACTTGAGATAAATGTATGACTTCAGATAAATGTACGTATGACTGGTGGAGCTAGTTCCATTCGGAATACAATTTAACTGACAGTTCAATCTTTCTCGTATCAAACATAAGTATCATTAAGCAAACAGATAACGACTATAGTTCTAATTTGTGTGATCGAATAACATTTTTAAGTAATAATCGGATTGACTGGGATACAAATTTTTTTTCATTATTAACCAATCTACATTTTGTTTTAAAAGAGTAATGTAAACAAAGGTTTGTTAAAGAACAATAGTTAATTAACTATAGAATGCGTCGGCGAAAATGTTGACACTACTATTGACAGAATGTTTTGTCACACACATTTTTAATCATGCCTTTGAAGACTGTAGGAACACATACCACACAATTAATACGTGATACTTCTTTCAGAACATTTCATTTTAATTAACGTATCAGAATTTTCATAATGTCTGTCTATAAGAGAGGCGAAAGAGGGACATTCAAACTTGTTGGCCATTTTTATGATAGTTTTGGCAATTAACAAACCTGCCCGATTGAAGCAGTTCCGGCAGAAACATGCATGAACATTTCTGGATCTTCTTCCTTCTAACCTTCGTCTTGGCAGAATTGCATTCGGCGAACATGCCGTGCTACATCTGTAACAAGGACTGGAAGCGACTCCCATTTGTCCAAACCCTCTGTAATAATTGATACATTGCTTACTATCTTTAATATAATATTTAGTGTACTTTAAAATACCCATAAACTGTATTGTTTTTGGAAAAAAGAATATGATATGTTATTCAGGTCTCATACAGGGTATACAATGTGACGTTCCCGGTTTAAATTCCCTGAGCCGAAGGCCAAGGGGATATAAACGCTAAGCCGGGAATGTCACATTCTGAAAACTGAATTACACATATATTACGGATTAACCCTAGCTTAATGTTTTTTTTCGAGTACCGGATGTTTGTTAAACATTCACTATGCAGTGAATATATTTTTCGCATACGTGAGGGATTTTGTCATTAGCTGTGAAAATAATCAAATCGTGTGTGCAATATATTGTATTTACACTGTAAGATGTTAAATATTCGATGTGTTAATCACGTGATTTTAAATAGAAAACGTATTATTGACGTATACAGCTTTAATTGTAGATTTACTTTCCAGGGTACTATGAATAACCTGTACATGTATTAATATGATTAATATGCATACATCATTGAATATCGCGATGACAATGAACTGCAGATTTGCAAGTTACGAAATAATTTTTAAATGGTCATGATATACATTTCGTTATAAGTATCTGAATATTTCAATCTTAAAAATGTAAGATGTTCCGTCCGTAAATTAGCCTACTTTTATGTAATGTGTGAATATCTTAATGCGTGGTTTGAAAGTTAAGTTCTTTCAAACCCCGAGACATATACAACATTGATGGATTGGTTCTAGAAAAAATTATATTGAAATCCGAAATTTTATTTTAGTAAATATTTTCTATCAAAAGAAAACATTCATCATTAATCCATTTAAGTATTCCATTTTTACAAAATAGTATTTATCTGAGTTATACATTCATCTATATATCTAAACTGCTGTACATGACCAAACATTAACAAACGTATGCTCGAGTATCGGCAATGTCACCATCACCATCGTCTAATAACAGAATCGATCAGCGACAACAACCTCTCTGTTACAATAGTTTAGCATAATTAAGATCAAATATAACGAACTAGAAAAAAATAAATATGTGCAGCTCGTTTTACAATTTCTGTTTGTGAGTAAACCGTTTCATTTTCATAAAATAAGAACAGCAGCTCTATAGGAGACGTAGGATATGTTAATAGGCTGTTAAATGTGGTTTTGAAATCGATTTACCTTGCTTTTGTAGTATATTTAGTTGACATTCAATATATCTAAAGCTTATTAACCATTTGTTATTCGAGTTGTTTAATACTATACATACCTGAAGACATTTCCGCAAAACTGGCAATGAAATTCCGCTCTTCCCCATTCGTAGTCGGTCGGTACAGCTTCATATCGTATGTTACATCGCACACACTTCGAGACCTGTTTATTGGTATTAAAACCTGAATTATTTGTCTATTCTATTCGTAATTCTATTATACTGGTTTTGTGTACTGTCCTTCATTGCTTTAGGTATTTGTTGTTATTCTGTGGTTAACATATCGAAATGTACTATTATATTATTTATTTATGGATTTCTCTGTCCTGAGTATTCTTGCATTTATTTGTACTGTATTCCTGTCATGTAATGATGTCATTTTAGCGGTATATTTAACATTGCCATAAAGCTCAAGGTTGGCTAGCCACAAAACCAGGTTCAACCCACCATTTTTTCTTAAAATGTCATGTACCAAGTCAGGAATATGGCAGTTGTTATCTAATAGTTCGTTTCTATGTATGTTGCATTGTCGTTTGTATGTTGTTGCACTTCAGTGTTTCTGTTGTTTCGTTGTTTTCCTCTTATAATTGATGTGTTTATCACGGATTTAGTATGTAGCCCGGATTTGTTTTCTCTCAATCGATGTATGACTGTTGAACAGTCGTATACGACTGTTGCATTTATCTAACATTATTCAATTGTTATTTGTTGGCAATAAGTATTCGTAAAAACAATCATATATCTGGCATAAAAATTGGGGATACTGAAAATTTCACAGTTGGCTGATGATACCACTTGTTTTTTGAAAGATGTATTTTCCGCGCAAATTTTATTAGATTCCTTTAACGATTTTGAGAAGTGTTCAGGGTTAAAAGTATTTTTTTCAAAAAACCGAAGCAACATGGATTGGAAGAAATAAATTTAACAAAGAAGGTTCCCTTCCTATTAAATGGACAGATGGTTTTTAAAACCTTAGATTAAAATTAAATGCTTTTGAAGAAATGGTTTGTTCTAATTTAGATACATGCAGAAAAAAAATGGAATCAATAATAAAACTGTGGTGGATCAGAAACCTTTCCTTGATCGGTAAAATTGTAATTCTTAAATCACTTGCAATATCGAAGCTTATTTATGTCATTTCACTTACACATATACCAAAATCTTATGTAATTAAAATACAACGTGATATTAATAGTTTTTTATGGAATAGTAGTACTCCGAAAGTTAAATCGAAAGTTATTCAAAAGTCTCCTAGCGAGGGGGGACTGAAAGCCCCAAATTTTGAAGTACAGCTGTTATCCTTTCGTATTATGTTGATAAAAAGATTTCTGTCAGAACATGACTCCAAATGAAAACATGTTCCCAAAGCATTATTCTCCCTTTTTGATTTAGAAGATTTATTTATGAGCAGATGTGAATTTGAGTTTTTAAATTTAAAAGCACCTCTTTTTTTATATAGAAGTGTTATCTGCATGGAAACGTTTCAAGGGTATTGATATCCCGTTAAATGCATTTCATGTTAGAAAAGAATTTTTTTGGTTCAATCCGTTTATCAAAGTTGACAGAACGAGTATTTCTTACAGATCTTGGCACATGTAAGGCATAAGGTTCATTAATGATATTGTAGATGAAAAGGACGATTTTTTGTTACTTTTGTAGACATTCTATCTATTTAACTTGTTATACCATGTGACTGGAAATATTTGTTATTACAACAACACATGTCACATACAATGTAACAGCAACTCATTTGGATTCATTTTTGAGCATGAGAATAAAAAGATGCCCATTAGTAAATTATTTGCGAAAGATTTATATTCTCTTTTTATCGATCGGGGAAGTGTTTGCTCTTTTTCACGGCAAAGGTGGGAAGAAAGTTTTAATATAGAAATTAGTGACGAAAAATGGAAAAAATATTTATTCACTAGCTTTTAAATGTACTATAGAAAGCAAACTACAAGCTTTCCATATATACATTTTTATACAGAATAGTCTCACATAATTATCTTCTTGAAAAATATAAACTTTCCTTAACTAATGAATGTGCCAGTTGTAAAGTAATAGAACCTATAGAGCATTCATTTTGTACAGAAATAAAACAATTTTGGAAAGAATTTTTTAATTAGTGGTATTTAGTTTTTGGAGTTAAAATATTTTTGAATAAAAACAGCGTCTTTGTTGGTGTATCGAATTCTGATAACTTAGTTATAAATTACTGTACTCTACAGGCAAAGTATTACATTAAGGTAGATATGGTGTCTTCCTCTATCTTGGATTTGGAAATACCAGAAAACAAGGTCTAGATCTTTAATAGAATGGGCAAATTTTTAGAGTAGTAGGTAATTCATGTGTAAGAACTTCCACTTCGATGTAGAAAATGACATGTTTTATCATATTTACGGTTGTATTTTACAAAAAACAGAAAACTTTTGTTTGATCATTTTTTTTCCAACTTTGCCATATAAGGGGAGGCAACTCAAATGCAATGGCAGATAATTCATATTAAGGTACTTTACACTAGAATGTGTTAGAAATTTACCTATTTTATAATGAAGCAAGAAAACGGGTCCGGTGACCCCATTGTTTCATTTTCTTAACTGATAGCATACTATTAAAGCCATCTTCTCCAATGTTATCTCAAAATTCTATGGTGTAGATTACGCTTTATTGCAGAAAATTGGGTTTTCCATGCATAATCTATACAAAATTTATCAATTTTGAACACCCTGTAGCGTCGAAATAATCCCAGTGACCCATTATTTTTATAATTTTTTTAAAAAGGCATAATATAAACTACATGTTGACAAATTATTAAAAAATTCTATGGATTATAATTTAGACAGCCCATCTACCTTAATTATGTAAAGAACACACAATTAGGCAGACTGTTAATATCTGTGCAAGCTTTTCTTAAATTTTTTAAAAGACGTCTGGAGATATTAAAATATGCATATCTTTCTAAAGACAAACACGAGTCATTTGTCGACAGATGGGGGGATGTATGGAAGTTATTTAATTAAATTTATTTTTAATATGATTATATATTTAATGTATTGCAAAGTATTCTTAAGATGTATCACTAAGTATTCACATCTTTAACTTGTAAATTTTTACTATGTCTTATTCACATAATATCAATAGTATAACAATGCCATAATGTCATGACATTCACTTATATCTTGTAAAAATGTATCCAATGTTGTTTAAATACCAAAAAGATCAATCAAAAACAATTAAAAAAAAATAGTTATTTGTTATATACGTTCCTGTTTTGATTTTATAATGTAAATGTATGTATCCAATGTTGTTTAAACTCCAAAAAGATCAATAAAAAATACGTTCCTGTTTTGATTTTATTATGTTTTATATAAGATAAAACTAATAAAAAGGTGATATAACTGAACAAAAGTTGAGGAGGACGAAGAAACAGATACACACCGTTTTTACCTCAATAATTTAGTATCTACTTTTTCTTTTTCTTTTTTCACGGTATTAGATCGAACGCACCAACATGTACTGAACTCAATTTTATCAAGCATCTAACGAGATTGTTCAATGGTTGTCACGGCTTGAACACGAACATAATTCGGCAATAAAATACTACACAATATTCACCGATCTTATTAAGTAAATTTTCTATTTTTTTTCAAATCTTGAATGAACGGAAATTTTACCAGCTTCCTGTTAGGAACTTTTCTCCACCAAACGTTGTCACACGTGATGCATGCAAATTGTCTCTCTTGTTTTATAATAGTTCCTTGTCGTATTAAGTCTTTCCAAATTTGATGATTTGCTATAACTTGCCACTACAATAATAAAACGTCTATTTACAAAAGCTGGGGTATTTCGTGAAGAGAAGGCTTAAATATTACAAGAATTTAGTTTTCGGTATTAGTCTGAAACTTATGAGAATATATATTTTAATATCTGTCTACGTGTTAATTGTAGGATATTTAACTTCTTGCATTTATTCAAATCTCAATAGAAAATGCAAGAATAATCCTCTTATGATATATTTTCAAGCTTTCAGATATGAGCCGAAAGATTCTGTTAAAAAGGGACAAAATAGCTAAAGTTTATTTATCATTCACCATAGTCTTTCTTTCCTTTTAAAAAAACTCAACATAGATACCAGGATTGAAATTTTGTATTTGCGCCAGACGCGCGTGTCGTTTACAAAAGACTCATCAGTGACACTCGAAAAAAAAGGTTAAAGTACGAATTTGAAGAGCATTGAGGACCCGAAATTCCTAAAAGTTTTGACAAAAACAACTAACCTAAAGGTAATCTATTCCTAAGAAAAGCCTTAGTAATTCAAAAATATCAAGTTTTTGTTTACAGTTAATTTATAATTATGATAATATCAATGATAATTCATGTCAACACATAAGTGCTGACTACTGGGCTGGTGATACCCTCGGGGAATACAAACTCCACCAGTAGTGGCATCGATCTAGTGGTTGTAAATTAATATTGATATGTCACCGTACATAATCATGATAATAATATAGAAAACTTTCGAAAATAAAACTTTTAGTTTCATTCATAAAAAATAATTATATTACTTCAGATGAACATTTGAACTTCACAATTTCAAAAAAAAATATTCAGCTAAACGTACCGTTTGATTTTCCGTCCCAATGACATCTCTGACTCTCGCAGGCTCCTCTGAAACAAAAGTCTTATTATAAGGTCAGTTTTAAGAAAATATTTGAAACATGACGTCTCAGAAAAACGATACTGCAGCAAAACGAATAATAAATTTAATAATCCAATTTACTTTTTGTTCTTAAAATTCTTTATCTAATCGACCGTGCTGTAAATACAGATTATCAAGAGCCGATTTCTCATTTTGATCAGGTAACAAGCTTTCATTACGCTACCATCGGCTATTACCCCCGTCCTTTCAACTTGTAGAGCTTTATCTCATTAGATTATTGTAACACGACATGTTCACCTGAATAAACATGAAACACCTGCCTAACATGCAACAACGTATAATTTTGATACAGTTTGTTCTTTTGTTGTGATGTTACACGATTGTCTCATGTAAGAGGAAGGTTAAGTGATCAACAAACATATTAAACACAGCCACAATTTGTATGTGCCTGTCCAAAGTCAGGTGTCTATGGGTCAGTTGTTTTCGTCGGTGTATGTCTGTTATTTGTATATAGGAAAGGATGTTGATAGCGTTATTTAGATTATAATTTCACATTTATGACACAAGGAGTTAATTGAATTCAATGCTTCTTGTATTGTTGTAAAATCAATGATCGTGTGCAAATTATACATACAAGCGCTCCTTACAACCTGTTTTTCGTTCAACGCTTTAGCAACCAAACGAAATTATAAAACAGATTTATTAGGAATTAAGTGTAATATGAAAAGGCAGAACAAATAGTGTTTACCATCAAGAACAAAATTAGCAGCAACCTGACAGTCTCCATGGTGATGATTGATTAGTGACTGTGCTTCTTCAAACGTGAATCGTCCTCTGAACAGCTCCTGCAGCCTTTTGATCTATAACGATTGTAATATGGACATTTATGTCGCTGAATTATTATATGCAACATGTGCAATGCTTAAGGTTTCGGTATAGAAGATTACTCGGAAATGTTAATTTGCATATGCTTAAAGGTCACACAATTGGTGAAATCATAAAAATTATAAAAAAAGAATAAAGAAATGAACAAAAAGTATACATTAAGGAAAAATAAACCAACGACGCACGAAATTTAACGCATCTATATTTAGCATACGTTCTTTAACAAAATACGAGCGTTTTATACAAGGTGTCAACCTAAAATCTTGAAAATGAATAAACTTAACGTAGACAATTGAAGTATAATGTGATGAAGGAGAATGCGCTCTGGGTAATTGAAATCATGTATAGCCAAAGATAAACGCGAATGCTAACTATATAACCTACATGTTTGTAGAAATCTAAGAACTAAACGTCAACGGTCCCTCTTTTAGTTACCAAAACTAATGTAAAATATATCATCCGATAAATTTATAGAATACTTAGGATCTGGTTATACGTGATAGTTACTAATGTCAATAGTTACGCATCATATCGTGTTCAAGTCTCTGGTCCTTTGTTCTCTCTTTTTTAATTTAAATGCATAAATGCGTTTAAATGACATTGGGCTACAGTTCTTGCATGGATTGTTAAATTTAAATCATTGCGATAAGTCTCATAGGGTTGAAACTCTTAGATTGTCATCAAAAAAAAAATTCCACGATGACCGTTTTATAGTTGAAGACTGAAGTGTGTTAGATGATTAAACCATTACTCAGTTCGAAACTCGAAAATTTTATTACCGTAAGTCGTAGAATTGATACGTGTAATTTTACAATAAAACACTCAAAGGATCATGATAACCCAAACCGTGTTGTCATTTAACTATAAAACAATCAGATGATTTATAGACAGAAATCAACAACCCGTATTTATCTGTCACTACAAGGTGTAATCATTAATATACAAGCTACGTGATAGCGAAGGTAACTAAGTCAAGTAGTTACAATATAATGATAGTGCATGTAGAATGTTCAAGGGTTTAATGAATAGTTTCAAACAAAATCATTTGTTACCACCGAAAATAACATATGTTTGTATAAAAACGTTAAGAGTGTAAAAGATATGAGATTTTGGAACATTACTGATACATTGAAAGACATGAACCAAAGAAATATTTCATGTAAGCCATATCTAATATCAACCTTGCTAGAGATAGATATAGCATTAGTTTTAGTCGAATATTCCAGATATTATTTACTGTTAATTAACAAATAAAAATAGTCAAATACAACATTTAAATCATGCCAGTATCAAAGCAATGGCTACTGGGCTACTAGGCAGATGACAAACTCTTACTATTCACAAATATTTTCCAGTATGTATGATTGTTAAGAAAAAAAGTAAAAACAATAAAGAACACAAAAATTTTAATACAAACAAGATTACATTACTTCTAAAATGATTTCTTGGAGCGGTAAAACGTATTAACTATCACATCGAATGTTATTCGATTTGTCACTACTCGAGACAGTTAAATTCTTCAACTTAAAACACGCGGCTTGACGATTGTTTTTAATATTTAAAATGTTTGTGTACGAGTTCGGAGAATATGCCATTGTAAGAGATTCGGGAGTCTCACGTGCGAATCATAAAATATCTATGCACTTTATGTCCAATCCGAAATCTAAAGATAACATGTTGATCTTCTTTACAGTTGCATGTACATTTAAAATACGACAGGTGGTACCTGCGAAAAGAACGTATTACGTAAAATAATATATATCTCTTTTTTTTTTTTATCTAGAATGCATAAACATGTGCGAGTTTAATATAATTTATCTCATATCCTATTGGAGGATAACAATAAATTTACTAAGTAAACAAACTAACAATACCTCAAGTTCGCTGTCCTCCATTTATATGAACTACAAAATCATATCTGTTCAGATAAAGTCATTTCCTGTTTTGTGTTTACATATCAGTTCAATAATTGTCTGCAGTTATCATTGATTACATATTATAAATTGTTTTCATACAAAACACATTTAATTATTGTGTTTAAGAATCAATTTAACTAAACATTCGTGATGACATTTGATAAATGTGGATCAATGCATTTTGCATTTTGTCCCTATTTTCAAATTCTTGTTTAAATAACTCATCAAACTACTGATCTGATGCTTATTTATGTCTTAAGTTATATGTATTTATGGTCTGTATTATACCTTTTTAACAACTGTCCACAACAACATTTACAGTTGAAAACGACATGTAAAAGATCATTTAAGATGTCATTACAAAAACAGTATTTATCATGTATGGATATCGGTTTATACCTTTATACCTTTATACCTTTATCTTCGGGTCGTTACATAAGCCAAAGGCTTCTACTGACACCTCATCTTGGTTTGTCGTATATGATTTCTCATCTCATAATAATATATTTATATATAAAATATATTAAACTTATCAAAAATACTTATTTAGGTGTGCGCAGCTGAAACACTTAACACGAACATATGAATGTATATAGGTTCCAATTTTCGCCATTTAATGCAGACTTAAAATTATTCAGAGTCTTTGCCGTCACTGTTAAATCTGACAAGTTATTCCACTGATCCACTACTCTAATTGAAAAAGTATTTAGTCTGTGTGTGGTCTTACACTGTTTTTTTTAAAGTTTTAATGAGTGACCTCTAGTATTATTAGATGGTGCTAAAGTAAAAAGGCTCATCCAGTCGATGTAATCTATACCATGCAATGCTTTGTAGACTTGTATCATATCATTCCTATCCCTACGATACTCCAAGGTTGGCAAACCCAATGAACGTAGTCTGTCTTCATAATTAAGATGACAAATATTTTTTACCAGTTTTGTGGCCCTTCTTTGTACAGATTCCAGTTTGCGGATGTCTTTTTTAAGATACGGTGACCAGATACATGTCCCATATTCCAGCAGTGGACGCACTATTGATTTATAAGTAGTAAGAAACATATCTTGATCCATGTAACCAAAAGAATGATGAATAAGAGACAACACTCTCTGTGCTTTATTATAAATATCACTTGTATGTTTTTCAAATTTTCAAATTAGACTCGAAAGTTACTCCCAGATCCTTTTCTTCGTTCACTGTAGATACTGCAATAAACTTTTCGGATTCATTCAACATGGTATAACGATATTGCAGGTCATTGTCAGGATTAATATGCAATACTTCACATTTAGCAGCATTAAATTTTAATTTCCGCATATCTGGCCATTCACATAATCTGTTAAAAATTGTTTTCCCGTATCTCCGTTATACTACCACAACGATTTTTCATTTTGTCTGTATATCAGTTTTAACAAAAAAATGCTTTGTTTTGTTTAACTGAGTATAACGAAAAGGTCGAAGGGTCACATTCAAATTGTTTAATTTTTCTAGACGACATGCTTCCTTGAAGATATTAAGTAATAAAAATACCAATCTCCTATGTAAATTCAGAACGTAAAGTTCCCTATCCAATGCACAATCAAAAGCTCGTACACATCAACAAGTAAAATGACAAAAAAAAAACGGATCTTGAGGAAATTCAAAAGGGACTTAACAAATGGCAAAATCAAATGTCCAAACACATTAAAACAAAAGGAAAACAACTGTCCTATTTTTGACTTGGTACAGGCTTTTCCTAATGTGTAAAAAAGAACGAGCAGATATAAAAGGTAAAAATGTCGAAAATAGGGGTACACCAGTCGCAATTGTGTTATAATAATAATCACTATTAGTAAACTTATTGCAACGATATTTTCTTTTCATTTGTTTTTTATTTCGGTATTTTTGTCATACTTTTTGCTATAATCATGATAATATTGATAGATATAAAACAAAAATGCAAAAAATATAATACATCAGGAAAACGATATCAGTGCATTAATTTTCACTGTGTCCGTAATGACAAGAATGATAAGGTTTACAGATCCTAGTAAAGTTAAGAAATGGGTTATTATATTATACATTATATTTATTTAAATAGTTAATTGACATTTATTTAACTAAACGTTCATAAAATTACAGGTAGTTCCTTGTGTAGCAAATAGTGGATTAAAGCTGGTATTATAGCTTAATAGCTAGTTTACCCTCTCACTTGTATGACAGTCGCAAAAAAGTAGTTTCTGTTGAGTTTCATTCAGTAAAGTAGATGTTGTAAGTTCATGCTCTGCTGTGATGTTTTATCTAGTGCGAAAGATTTCAAATTGAGTGATGAAAGGTTTCGAGTAAACAAAAACCCGCATTTTGAAATAGTTTCACCTAATTTCGAAATTTTACAGTTAAGTCTGCTTCATATCTTGACTAACATTAGACAATGAGGTTCGGGTGAAATAACTTTCCGACAAAAAAAATGATTTCAGATTCCCAATTGTAAACTTTCCATTCTATGTAGCAACATTCCAGCAGCGCTTGCATACGGAGTATATATCTCTTTTTTTTTACAATATTCCAGAGTGTATGCAAGCTATCGAACCATGAGTACCAAGTGGTGGAGTAGAAATCATCAATTTAAAAAAATTTTGGACGCTATCACAAGTTGGAATATCTGTTTTACAGATGACGATTTGTTTCAAATGTCGTAAAATGTGACCTACCGAATTAGACTTATCATTGGGTATGTACATACACAGCTACATATGCAACACATGTAGAGAAGGATTTGCTTACCTTTCGGGACACATGAGATTACACCGAGTTTTTGGTGGGGTACGTGTGGCTGAGTTTTTAGTTTTCTACGATGTGCATGCTATACGTACTGTTGTTTGTTTGTTTGTCTTTCTTTTCTTTTTTAGCCATGGCAGTGGCAGCTTTTTTCGACTTATGAGTTTGAATGTTCCTTTGGTATCTTTCGCCTCTTTTTTAGAGACTTCTAAAAAACAGCATAGCTTATTTATAAATCATACTTAATTATGTTTGAACGACCAATATATCGTCAACCTGCAGTCCAACCGCAATATATTTACGTTTATCGAAAAAAGCATTTACACACAAATTGTCTGTTCTGAGTAACGCCAATCTTATTTATACGACTAGGTAAACTCAATTTGGAAGAGTATAATCCACGTTTTTAACTTCAAATACAATACGGTTATCTCTATTCTTATCCAAATAATTAAATCAGTCATTTCAGTTTTATTTCGGTGTAAAATTTCATAAAACGAAAAATCCGCGAAATCAGAATGTATCGTCTTTGGCAACATAACAAGATGACTTCATATTATACTAACGGCGTCAAATATAAACACCAGTCGTTTCAGTCTTCTTGTACGTCTCAGGATGTACAAAAGTTCCATAAAAACTGAGTTTGTTTTTATTCATTATTTTGCTCGGTATAAAATACTTGAATATTAACGCCCAACCAAAGGGTGATATGAAAACAAATCAACGGCTGCCATGAATTATTTCTTCAGCAATAAAATTTCGGATGTGCATGAATTTCATATTAGAGACTAACATATTAGTCACACAATCTAAACTTAACTTAATTGTTTGGGGTATCTCGTTTACATACAACGAATATGTAATGAACAGTTTATGTTGAATAATGTTGAAGTGAGACTTATGATTATAAATAGGATATAATCTAATTTGAAAAATGTTTTCATCACCATTGCAAAGGCAATTGGCGTCTAACATTTAAGTTTTAAGTATATGTTTCGGACTATATATAAACTCAAATGGTCAAACCATACGCGAATGGTCCGGGTAATTAAGACAATGAATAATGTAAATTTACTGTCAATGCAGATGGTATGATGCCCCGTCACAAGTATAATAAATTAAAAGAGTTCTAAACATGAAATGTTAACTTATTTAATTATATGGCAAGCATGATTGTACATTTTTGTAGCAACCTTTTGTAAATGTTCTTTTTCGATGTTTCTTTACGAAACACAACATGTTTACTTCGGAAAATAACTTAGTATTAACTAAATGAACTGTTAAAAAGAAGTCAATTGTTTAACCCACATGCACTTGGAGCATTGGAACTTTCTTTAATTTTTCTAATTTTGTTTGGTGTTGAAATTTCTTTCTTTGTAAATAATTTATACACAAGACAAGCTAGGAATATAATTTTATTGCTAAACTACAAAAACATATTAACTGATACAATTATACAGTTATATACAATACTATGTTTTGCGTACGGCTGTCTCAGCAATTTAGCGTGCATAGTCACTTTATCCGAATTTGTTTAAAAACAAATAGAAATAGTGTAGTTGTAGGCAAACTGCGGTTTGCTTGCAAACATAACTTTAAAGTAGTCAGATAGTGTCTTATCTAGTTTAAAGCTACTACAGAAACACTATATTATGCACTATCCGCTCTCCTGTTTCCAAAGCATGTGATTGATAAGCATCTGAACTGTGATTCAGATAAGTAGCCAAAGATATAGTAGAAAGCCAGAGAGAGCCGATCTGCGAAACAATTAGCATACGCCTTTGTCTGAGCTTTCTAGCCAGAAAATATTGGCAACACTTATGCTAGAGTTAGGATGTAAGTGACCACTGAATACCCCGTAAATTTGTGATTTGAAGTGAAAACTCGAAATGACCCCAAAAACAGATGTTGAATATTTTGATTAGGCCGATAAGACAGATGGACCCCAAATTGAAGGGAGTATGAAAAATAAGATTATGGTAACTATGAAATGATTGGAACCAAAAACAGCAAGAATAGCATATAAGAAGTTTTTTGACTGTTAAAGAAAGTGTTCTCGATGTAGTCAGTAATTTCATATTCATAATATTCAGTTTTCAAGTAAGAAAATGTAACACATTCGAAATATAACTCATTAAGGGTAAGAACAAGTCTAAACACGAAGTATAGTTTAAAAATAAAAAGCATATGAATTTGACAATTTGAAGTATATACACGATCATACTACGCTATCATGATGAACAAAATAGAATATATTCAAATTATATCAGGAAAAGTACACCACTTTTAGTTGAGTAACATATTATATAACTATGGATTGTTAAGCACCAATGATGAGTATCTTCAAGCTCATAGAAAGGGGATTACTGTGTCCCGTCATAACAAGTAGCATGCAGATATGTTTCTAATGCACAAGTGAAACTAATGAACCACATATTCCAATGAAAATGTTATTTCCAATAATAAAGCAACATACTGCAGTCGACGGGGATTATTATGCCCCTGTTAATCAAATTGAAATTTCATTAAATAGAATTGTAATCTACATGTATTTGACAAGAAAACACTCATTCTAAACAGTGGATTATGATGCCACTGTAGAATCGCGCACATATATTCCGTGAACTCTACAAAGAAAACAGTTGAATAGTAAAACTAGACTAATCGGATATCAAAGCTAGCTGGGCTTGCTTAATCGTTGATTTTGGAGTATGAATATATCTGGTATAGCATTCGGAACTCCAACGACCTAAAATCTTGATTAGGTGATCTTCAATTTTTGATGCAACTGATGTTGCCCCTCCTATTCGGAAGCTGTGTCCGTTGTAATTAGATGGGTTGAGTCCGATAATTTCCAAGATGGATCGAACATGATTGATGAAAAACGTACGTGTTAGAGCCTCTATATTTTCCATAACAAAGAGCGGACTACAGTTGCAAGCTATGCTGAATCTAGATCTTCTAACATCGAGGTATCTTATCAACGATTTGACCGGGCACACAGACGTATTGTTTTTGGAAGATAAATATTTACTCCACTTCTGAAAGGGTCTGTTTTAGACGTCTTTAAACGTAAGATTGCGTAACCCTCCTCGAAAGTGATGTCTTCTATACATCGATTGCAAGATGCATCGAAGTCCGTGTTGACGGTTAATTCACCGCAGCGGAGAAATCCGAAGTAAGCAACGACACATGCTGCCTCAATAAGTGCAGTTACAAATGGCGAAAATATTCCCTTATGAAGCAATATTATCATATTTTTAATTAAATCATAAGTTAGCGGTAATCTTTTATGGGAACTCTTTACTTCTTGTTTTTTAATACCCCTGTAAATTGTTTCTAACCTAAGCAGTTTTGAAGAGCAACCGTCTCTGAATAAACACTGTACTCCGGATTGAAGATATATGTATTTTAAACCGCAAATGTACATTTTTATTGTAGAACATTTTATCTTAAGATTTCGTGACAACGTGTAGCGTACTCCATTAAAATATCTTCCGTTAGAGGTGCCAAATCTGTTTTATCATCCCACTTAAAACCGGAGAGACGCAAACAGTTTTTGTATGATTTAAATCCATGTTCGTATTGCGAACGCGTACTGCTTGCGATGGAGTTGTGAAATAAATTTTTAACTTTTGCATTTAATTCCACATTACTTGCCAATATTTCGGACACGGAGTGGGTACTGTCTCTGCTGATGGTGCTGCTTTTTGGAAGGTCTGAAAATCAAAGCGAGATAAAGAGTCAGCTATCACATTTTTAACTCCGGGAATATGTTGACATTGAATAGTAAAGTTTTGTTTAACGGATAGCCATGTTAGTGTTCTCATTAACTTCATAATGTCGAGCACTTTAGATCTTCCTTTGTTAACTATATTAACGACGGCTTCATTGTCACAATGGAACATGATACGTTTCTTATTCCATAAGTGCCCCCATAATAAAGATGCAACAACAATCAGGTACAGTTCTCTAAAAGCCATGGACATGTCTGAATCGAGTGAAGTTGATAGTTCAGAAGGCAAAGTACTACTAAACCATTTACCTTGAAAAAAACATCCGAAACCAAAGTTAGAAGCCGCATCTGTGTATAGTTCAATGTCACTAGCTAAAGTTATATGTTCGTCATAAAAGAAAGTAACTCTATTCCAGCCTTTTAGGAAATCTCGCCACATGATTAAGTCAGTTCTACAGTCTTTTGATAATGATATATAGTGATGTAGTTTATCAACTTTTGTAGATAACTTAATGAGATAGCTGACAAACGATCTACCCGGACGAATAATTCTCGCCGCAAAATTAAAATGTCCTAACAGTTGAAATAATTCTCTTACCGATTTTTTATGCAGTAAACTGTCAATAAAATTTGAAATTCTTTCTACCTTTTCATTAGGTTATCTTGCTTCAAAACTTACAGTGTCTAGTATGATTCCTAGATACTCGATAGTACAAGTGGGACCTACAGTCTTTTTCTTAGGAATCGGAATATTTAGACGATTGAATATAAGCGTTATTAGCGCCATTGTTCTAAATCCGGTGTGGTTGAATAGGGAGAAAATCATCTAGGAGATGAAGTATAACTGGTATGCCGTTATTTTCCTTTGCTATCCAACAAATAGCCCGTGATAGATTGTCAAAGATGCAAGGAGAGCTGTGAGAACCAAAACAAAGTCTTACATAATGATAATAATTGTTTTTCCATTTCATGCACTATAAGTGATGCTGGTCTCTACGGATTCCTAGCTGTTTGAATGCATCGGTCATATCGGTTTTGTTTAAAATTGTTTGCTTTCCGAAATGCTTGATGGGTCATCTATTTTTACATTAGATAGCGAACATATCTCGTTATCTATAAGACTATTGATGCTTTCATGTGTTTCATGTTCGTGTGGAAAAGATAGATCAAGGATAAGACGTTTTTTTGCCAGAATATTTGCCTTCTGCAATCCCAATTGGACTAACACGGTAAGTTTCGAAAGGTGGACTACTAAACGGGCCTTTAACATATCCTTTATCTATTTCTTGTTTTAAAAGCATATCAACACTTTCGGGGTCTCTGATGGTAGAAAGTAAATTTCTACATTCAAACGTAGGTAAATCGAGCATAGATACTAATGTATCAAAACCGAAACGTATACCATTCAGAAGATACATAACAAAATGTTTATCTGGGTGTTCTTTAAGTTTGTAGTCAAGTCTATTTACGTTTATAGGTGACAGATCTAGTCAGATGTTTGCCTTTGGCATTTCTTTTTGTGAAGCTTTAGATAAGTTGGATAATTTATCTAATTTTGCAGTTTCATTGTTTGACCTTGGTTGTTTTGTCTGTCGTATGGCTTAACTACAAGTTTTCATGCCATGCCCGCTTGACCCTCATTGACTACATGCGTGCATGAATTTGCATTCTCTTCTATAGCAAGTGCCGTAATTGTAGTAATTGCAGAGTTCTGCCCCTGCAATATTAGAAACCGGTCAGCCTCTCTTATCTGTGTTACGAATATTTGTAGCCCCTTTGGATAAAGTTGGATTGCTGTGTTTTACCTTTTCACAGAATTTGGATGTGTGGTCAAATTCCCCGCAGAGAGTACATGCTCTGCTTTGAACATTATGAGTAACAAGGTTGAACAATTTGTCATTGACCTTTGACCAGTTGATAACAATATTGGGTTCAACTATGGCAGCAGCTGCTTTAGCAGAAAACATCTTGTGATATGTATAGAAACATTGGCCGTAATTTTGTGATATTTCGTTTATGTCAGATTCATATTGTTCCAATTCAACTTTTCTCTGAGGGAAAGCTTTCCCTATAATATTACGGTATTTTCGGAAAGCCCTATAAAATTCTTCTATTGAAAGATTGTGATCCAATCTTACGTCTTTCCTACTCGAAAGCTCAACGGTAAACCCCCTTGACTGCATAGTTTGGTTTTGAGGTATACCATATTTAGGTGCCAGGTTAATGTCCCTACCTTCTATTATCCGTTTTTTGATGGAAGGTGCAACAAAATCCATCTTTTGGAGATCTTCAGCTTAGTATAATTTTCCTGTCGATGTAGCGTCGGCAGCGGAATCCGTTTGTCGGCTATTAGAACATCTTATTGCAGATTCAAGTGTAGGTGTTGTTGCCTCCTTTTCGGTAACATTTTCTGTATTTGAAGTTTTTAACATGAGCTTAGCGATATTTGAAAGAGTTTCTGTCGCTAAAGTAAAGGCTGCCGCAGATTCCCTGAAGATTACCTCACTGTTTATAAGATTAGGCGTGTTACCTAGCGTATGAATACGCGTATCATTTACGACAGGAAGCGTTGACGGGTGATATAATACTACTTCTTGATCATTCAAATTCGTATTTGTAGAGTTTTGCAACTCATTAACGGGAGGCTGATTAGATATTTCAGGAATTGTTATAGACAGAGTTTTTGGTTTATTAGCCAAATACAACTGGCGAAGCATTTCTACCTTCCACGTTGCATTGACCCCGATACCCATCTCTTTTAATTTTTCCAGATATGTTTCTTTTGGCCAATTTCTACTATTATCAATGTTTTGCTTACGTGGCCTCTTTCTACCACTCATATTGTTTTAGTTCATGTACTTACGTACGATTAAAAGAAATAGATGTGTAGAAATTTATCCTCTGCATCACGTTATAAATAACTATCTCAGGTTTCGAAAGTTCACCAATAGTTCATGAAATGTGTGTATTAAACTGTTTGTAATTAAAACAACACATTACTATTCAGATAAATCCTTATTAATAAGGAATGTCACTTTATAATCGAATTTTATATCAGCACCCGCTGATATATACGAATTAGTTGATTAATTGTGTTAAATATAACAAAAAGAATGGCGATGCCTTCAACGTAAACAAAGAAAATTTATAAATAGTTTTCACGTGCTAAAAATAATTGAATGTAGATAATGCAATGGGAAACGGTAAGGGGCAAATCTTCTTTTGTATAAACCTGAATTATATACATAATTCTCATTAAATAGTTTTAATTATTTAATGTGTTCTTGCGATTCATAGGATCTTTCAGCAATCTTAGCTGTCTCCCTAGTTTTTTGTGGAAATAAGACTAGATGGACAGTTCTGAAACTACTGGTATTGTAAGACCGTAAAGGGCAAATTAGAAGAACTATCTTCTCTTAAATAAAAACACAATTTTAACACCGTAGAAAAAAGAAAAAAATATTTTCCTAACTGTTTTTATTTTCGGACAAATGCACTTGAAAAGGATTAAAGAATGCAAGATAATTAAGTCCACAACTTCAGAAAATGTACGAAAGATAGAGGATTTAAGTTAGTAACTGATGACGATTTTGATTCGCAGAAAATGCTGTGGGTTGCTGCGAATGAAATTCAGGTAAACCCAAAAAATATTTATTAGGTTTTAATACTAATAGTGTCCACCACGGTCAGAACCAAACGAGTACATACTCATATGGTCGCCCGTACGCGTACGGTCATACTATACGGGTATGGACCAACTAATAATATGAACCGAGATATTTATAATATGTTTAAGTAAAGTCAGGTGTGCTTCGTTCTTTGCAGAACAATGAAGCAGTTTGAATTTGGTTATCTCTCTTTACATAGAAACATTCAGATACAAAACTAATTAAAAAGTAGAGCATCATAAACCGATTGTGCATTAAATGTATGTGAGAAAGGTCAGATTATTGAGTAAATCATACGTTATGTTGCTTTTCTTTACGTGTCTTGTTTCTCATGCTTTAGAACATACTCACCCCTTCTCGTCCAATTAAAAGTCAGTTTTCCCCCTCTAATTTTCATAGTACATGGTTTTCCATGCACTATGAAATGCTATACATGAATGACTTTTCATTGTCAGTTAATTATGAAAGAGGACTCTTAATAACTGCACTAACGAAGTGTACAACCCCCTGGAGCATTTACCATGGAAAAAAGAACCTACTGAATAAAGTTGAAAGAGCAAAGGTTAAAAGAAAACATTTTGAATTTTCCAAATTTTCATGCATTTTCTAACGGTACACATATAGAGAATAAACAAAAACAATTTGGGTAAGGATGAAGGTAAAATAATACTTATCTAATTTATATACCTAACATTTGAGGGATCTTTTTTTCTTTCAAGAAAACAATGCCAGTCTGCTGATATATATAGAGAAAAGATTTTTTTTGGAGAAACACAAATACATGTAAATTTATCACTACATTTTGTAAAGAGTAAACATTTAATGTTGAATGGTCTGAATTTGAATATTGATACAGAGAGTTTTTAATATATTTAAAAAAAAAAAGGTCAAATTTTTAAAAGGGGATTTACATAACATTGTGTTGCTTTTTAAAAGAAAACAAATCTCAAGATTTATAAGTATTCAACTTTACCTTAAGCAGAAGAAAAACAATTTATCCATACGGTCCTCACAAACTATGTCCGAGCTTTTTCATTCCATCCATTGAAATGATGATTACCTATGTTTTACATTTAGTTCATTAAAAAAGTGAACTCTTTGTTAGGTTGAATATTACAATGTGAAAAGATAATTTTGTAAGGTCATTCAAAAGTTTGAATATGTTCTAAATTGGTCAGACAATACTTGGTCATGTTTTATGAAGCCTTCGCCTTGGGCTTAAATCTTCATAAAACATGACCAAGTATTGTATAACCTATAAGTATTTCATTGATCCATCACACTTTTCTTTCTATTTCATGTTGCATGTCATTTTATTCACACAATATCATATTCATTACTTCGGGTAGAAATTGCAATTGTATTTCCGTCTTTTGAAACTTTTTCTATATCAAATATATGTGTTTCTCTCTTTTTTAAATTTACTCTCTTGTTTGACCCTTGTTAATTGGCCAAAGTGATTCGATCAAAGAAGAGACCAGTGTTAAATTCACCTATTACCACTTTATAAGCGGAAAAGAATGTACAACCGCTTATACTATTGGAATGAGCCCTTTGTTTTATTTCAATAGTTCTTTTAATTTAAGAGAAACTGTATCATGCGTATTTGAAGGTATTGTTAATATCTGCGCATGTGTCGACTTGCTCTCATTTATATTCATCCCACTTAATGTGTTTGAAATTTCTAAAGAACCAAGCGAATTAACATCTTTAAGAATGGTGTCGATCCCCCCCCCCCCCCCTTTAAACAAGATTGCACCACTTTAGAATGTTCGCTTAAAGTCATTTTACTTTTGTTAAATGAAGCTGTCCACAGAGCGTACAAAACTCGTCCGCTGATGTAGCCATGTTTGCCTGTGATAAGAAATAAAAAAATTGCTGTATCAACACCAATAGCTTTTTAATGTTTTATATGTAACATTATCTAAAAGTCTGAACACCGAAGAGTTACGAAAAACAATCTTTTCCTAACTGTTTTCACTTACGTTTGAACAATGAACCTGAAAATATCGATAAAAAATGCAAGATAAAAAACTCACTAATGTGTTTTACAATATATGAAAAATAAAGTAATTAAGTTGCTTTCGCCGATTTTGATTCGCAGAACATGCTGTGTTTTGCTGCAAACTGAGTTTAAGTAAAAACATATCTATAAGATGTAAATGCTGATATTCATATTTCACCCCATTCAGAGGCAAATTTTGATTTGATTTACTTCAATCTTTTTGTAGAAACATTCAGACACGGAAAAAACTTATTTATAGAGCATTTCAAATTGATTGTACATTAAAAGTATGTGAGAAAGGTCAGATAGTTGAGTAAATTATGTTGCTTTTCTTTACGAGTCTTGTTTGTCACGCTTTATATCATTAATCCATAACACTGTTTTTTTCTATTTCCTGTTGCAGGTCTGTTTATTCACACAATATTATAAATAAAAACCTTAGATCTATTGTTGCAAATGAGCAATCTATTGTATTGCCTGTCGTATGCAATAGCTCTAGGGCAATTCAGACCAGAATTCTCAATTACTTCTCTGCATGATTTACCGTCAGCTGATATAACTACCACATTTTCAGAACGCCCACCGACTACAAAGATATTTTCATTTTTATCGACGACTATACCACGTGGTTGCTTTAAACTTTATGTGAATTCGAAAGACCATAGAACGTTTCCTTTTGTATTACAACACTCAATACTTGTTCCGGATTTCGTATAGTGTAGATGGTCATTTTGAAACGCAATGTATGAATATGATCCGCATCTAAACGGAAGAAGGTCAAAAGCATTGTTTGATTCGTCTCCAATGTTCATCCTTATAATTCCTTTTGGGACGGAACAACAGTAAACTGTACCATTGTGAAATGAAATGCCATTTGTGTCGCCGTCAACTAGTATTTCTCTCATTTTCGAATTTGTCAAATTTAAAAGAAAAATGTTATTACTTCGGGTAGAGATTGCAACTGTATTTCCATCTTTCGAAACATTTTCTATATCAAATATAGGAGTGCCTTTCGCAACTTTTATTCGCTTGATATACCCTCGTTTATTGACCAAAATCATTTGATTAGAGAAACCATTAGTTGTAAATTCACCTATTAATAATTTATCATTGGCCAAGAATGTACAACCGCATATAAAATGGAGAGAAGTCTTGTGATAGATTTCAATAGTTTCATTTAATTTCAGAGAAATTGAAGGATGTGTATTTGAAGGTATTGTGACTATCTGCGCTTGTGCGGAATTGGTCTCAATTATATCCATACCACTTGATGTTTTTGAAATTTCTAAAGTACCAAGCGAATTAACATCTTTAAGAATGGTGTCGATTTTTTCAGCCTTAAATATGATTGATCTACTGTCTGTATTTTCTTCTTTTCGGAAAGTCTCGAGAGTTCGTTCAACAGACACCAATGATGTATCTATTGCATAAATACCTACAAGAATTTGCATATTCGTTGCATTTTCTCTCAAAAGTTTAACGTTGTGTGATAAATTTGTAACGTCAGTTTCGATCGTATCTAATGTATTTATAGATTGATCATTGCTTTTGATTTCAGTCTGCACCACTTTAGAAAGTTCGCTCAAAGTCGTTTTTTCAATATCATCAAGGCGGTCATTAGTTATTCTACGAACTTTATTTATATCTTCTTTTACTGATTGTTCTTGTTTTGAAATTTTTCGTTTGTTATTAACCCGGTCGTTCTTTACTTTTTGTATATATTCTCTGACATCGTGTACGCCCTGCTCTGTGCTCGATAATTTTGTTGTGTGTAAAGTGTTCAGCGTCGTTTCATCAAGAAGTGATACGTCTGTGCAAGATTTGTGCTCTAAAAAGATACACTTTCTACAGCACGTAACGTTGTGTGTTGGACAGAAAGAATCAAACTGCTCGTCATGTTCCATACAGACGTGTTTAATTGATCGGATGTAGGCTGGAATTGTCCTGTACTCATCAATGGCAACTGAAGTATGTCGTTTAGACAATTTTGAAACACTATGAGGTCTGCGGCAGTCAGAACAAAGATAATCTTGACAGTCATGACACCATATCTCAGCTACTTTTGTTATATGGAGCTGTCCACAGAGCGTACAAAACGCATCCGCTGATGTAGCCATGATTACCTGTGATAGGAAATAAAAGAAATGATGTATTAACGTCAATAAAAGAAGGACGAAAGATACCATAGGGACAGTCAAACTCATAAATCTAAAATAAACTGACAACGCCATGGCTAAAAATGAAAAAGACAACCAGACAAACAATAGTACACATGACACAACATAGAAAACAAAAGAACAAACAACACGAACCCCACCAAAAACTAGGGGTGATCTCAGGTGCTCCGGAAACGTAACGTTTATTGTATTTGTAACATTATTTTAAAGTGGCTCTAGCTGTCAAATATATGTTCACCGATTTGATTCAAATTCTCATATTTAAAAAATGTATTCAAGTTATAAAAAGTATAAAACAAATAATATACCGAGCATGGGCGCAATAATATGTAAATTTGTTTCGTGTGTATTTAAGTCTAGACGCCGAGTACGTCCGGTTGCGATGATAAGCGATAGAAACTTAAATATTGACATACAAATATATGAGAGTTGTGCATTTGGATTTTTCTATGTCTGTTTTATTTCATATTTTAGATTTAAAATATATCTTGATAAGCGTTTTTACCTGTATAAAAACGATTTTTTTATGGATCGAATCAGTCAATCAACATGATCAAATGATTCACCTTTGTTTCACTTACAATGTTTACTTTTTTTTAACCTTTTGATAAATGAACACGAACCATGCATGCAGTATCCATCTCTACCCAAGGGGTTTACTTGAACTTCACATGCATTCGGATTCAATGAGGTCGAATCATTCACTTGCGAGTGGATAATTAATCAACAATGTTTCTTAGCATATTTTGACTATTTGAACCATACTGGCTGCTAAAAGCGATATATCATTTCACTATTTCACTTTCATTAATGATTGAAGAAAAACGAATACTAATGTTTATATTTTATATATCTCCAGCTAGTGCCCCTTTAAGTAAAATGACAGAAATAATATCATTTAAAAACAGGAGTAACTCTGGCTTCATTTGATTACTGGAATACCAATTTTAAGAAAGCGACTACCTACAAATTTTTCACAATCTTTGAAAGTTGATACCGACGAACATAAACCAAAATCTGTGAAATCCACACAATTATAATATTTTTATATATTATATTATATTATATTATAACCATTCCAACTATCCACCGATATACGTGACTGCATACTCGACTTCAGTAGAACAGAAATTGGTCAAATAAAATAAATAAAAATAAATGTTGACCACAAATTAATAAATTATATATTACCTCACAGTTGTCTTTTTCCGTTTCCACAATAATAATCCCCGCTACAGGGCAAAGATCACATCTGTAATCTAGATAATATAATACCACTATTTTATCACAGTTTGGTATTTACAGTTTATTTATATTTAGGTCAAAGATAATATTTCAACTTATTCAAATGTCACAAATCTTGTTGAATTTTAAGGGTTATTGAAATTCAACTGGGGATTGTCGTGAATTTGCAGTTCCTTCATATTATTAGTTCGGAATAAAAAAAAAAAAAGATATTTGTAGATACAAAATATTAGAGTAATTTTATGACGAATAAACGGTTTATGATATTTTCAAATTAACTTTCGTTGTTTATTGCCGAAGTTTACTAATCATAACTTATAAATAAACATTCAAAATAGAATCATGTAGCACTAGATAAACGTTGTCATAACATTTGTAAAATGATTTGGTGTATCTTAATTTCCCTGTCAGAATCAATTAGCACTATCGTAGTTATCCATTCTATCTTTTCTGTCAACAATGTTAGTCCCTCGCGCTTTGTGCTTGTTAAACTACTAGAGAAAACATCAAGACAACAGTATGTGCACAACTATAATTCATATTAATAGAATTGCAAACATTTGATGCTATACATCACAATGTATATGTGAATATGATGAGTGTAACAAAAACATCTTGTTAACGCAAATCCTGTAAGACTACATGTATTTGACAAATTGTTAATATACACTAGTCAACAAGGGAACAAGACAGTGTATTTTCCATATATAATGAAATTGGATACACAGTACCAAGGTTAATAATTGCCCAATCGGTCTGATATTTATACATTTGTTTTTCTTTTTATCAAAACATTACGGCAAATACCCGAAAAAAAACTTTGGCGAATTTTTGTTTTCTCACTCTTTAATTAAAAAAATCGGTATTTAAACTTAAATTTTAAACTTAAACATGGTGCATTTAAAAATTTTAATACATTTGCAGATATTTGAGTACTTAATTACCATCTTCGAAATCAAGTGCCGACATTTGTCATCATTTTCCGCAAAATAAATTTGACCACTGTGTTCAATCACTCGGTATTCTCCAACTTCCCAATTCTATCAGATTCTTTATTCATATGCATTTGCTTTGCAAATGAATGTTTGTCATTGGATATTTTAACAGTTCATTTTTTTTTATGATAAATAGGAGATCAAACTTGTGTATCGTTTCTTTTGAAGACTAGTATAGATGTCACTAGTAAGTCTTGTGTGGACGAAACGCACTCCTGGCGTATTAAATTTTAAATTGGTGCCTTTTGTTAGTTATTACTCGATAGTTTCTTTGTCCATTATGTTCTCCTATTTCTTTGTATTGTAGTCCTGTAATTTTGTGTTGTCATTTTTAATGTTTAAGAGCGGGAGGTTTGGCATGCCACAAAACCATGTTCAACCCACCATTATTTTCTTTAAAAATATCCTGTACCAAGTCAGGAATATTGTTATATTATAGTTCGTTTCTGTGTGTGCTATATTTTAACGCTGTGTTTCTTTTGTGTAGTTTGTTTCCTCTTATATTTGAGTGTGAATTCATTATTATAAGACGTGTAACGGTACTTTTCTACCCCAAATTCGTGTATTTAGTTTTCATGTTATATTTGTTATTCTCATCGGATTTTGTCTAATGCTTAGTCGTTTCTGTGTGTGTTACATTTTAATGTTGTGTCGTTGTTCTCATATATTTAATGCGTTTCCCTCAATTTTAGTTTGTTACCCGGATTTTTTTTTCTTTTTCTATCGATTAATGAGTTTTGAACAGCGGTATACTACTGTTGCCTTTATTAAGGATTATTTGCCGAGATTAGTAGTGGACAAGATAATACAGAAATTTTGATATGCCTGGTTCCTAATCATACATTTAAGGAATAACCGTTAATTGTAGATTTGACGGTCGCAAATGCAGTTTTACTGGCGACGCGTAGCGGAGACAGTAAAACGAAGATTTGCGACCGTCAAATCAAAATTGACGGTAGCAACTCTTCAACTACAGTACTGTTATTCCGATTCTAATGCATTACAAAAAGAAATAATACGACAAAACTTGAAAAAAGGTCTAAATTTGACAAATAGAAAAAATCCGCGAAACTTCATGAATGATTTTGGCGCAAAGACGTCATGGCTAAATGTGTCGTCATACAAATGAAAACTTACAAACTGGAGATTATTACGTTACCTGTACGATTCAAATTCGGATACAATTACATTAAAACAGCGAATTCGAGGTAGGTGTTGTTTTTGTTTTCGATTATATAGTAGTAATCGAACATTTGTTGATTCAACAATTCAAAATGGCGGGTCCACTTTAGTTACGCCTGGTCAACTGTGGATTTGACGGCTACTTTTAGCCAATGAAAAAAACTGTTACATACAAATTGCATTAGAATGATAATTGTACCAAAATGACGAATTGTGACACAGAATTTAATACCTCGTTTATTCAGCAATGCGCACATTTTGTTTTTGTTAGGTATATTCTCTGTTGATTTGTGTTTTTGTTTGTTTGTTTTATTTATGTTTTTGTTAGGGTATAACTTTTAATGGTCATGACAGCATTTGTTTTTTAAATTTTTTTAAGAAAAAATATATGCACCGTTGGTTATAGAAAGTATTATTATATTACGCATTGACTATAGAAGAATAAAGAAAAAGCTGCAATGTGTATTTCTGTTTGGAATAGGTTGTGGTGTAAACTATATCATTGTAATGAAATCAATTGATATGATATTCACCTGACTACAAGACATAATTTTTGATTGGTTGTAGAGTCACAAAAATAAACAAAAAAATGTAATATTTTAATTCGTTTTGGTAGGCACATTGGGTAAGATGTCCTTGTATAATGTATTTCATGTTCATGAAGTCAGCTTTACGCGTCAAATCATCAAATGATATGACATGCCCCTGTTGTTTAATAAATCATATGTTATACGGTGTTACTTTCACAAGAATAAAAAAAATGAAAAAAGATGCTTTGAACATTTATTTTCTATTTTTGATCTGCTGCACAATTATTCATCAATATCTGCTAAAGTTGGTTCGAAGTCTGAAGCCAGGGACGCAAGGTCATCTTGTGTTAAGAAAGTATCAACTGTGGATCCAGTGCTGAAATGTTGAAGGCTAGCATGAATTACCTGTCTTTCCAATGATCGAGGATGTACACAGGATGCTTCAATAATAGGTCCATCTGAAATATAGATTTAATAAACTCAGAAAACGAAATGAGGTCAATCACGATTTGGCATACCTGTATATGGGTCTAAAAATAGAATTTGATTTGTATTATATCTTTAAAAGTTTACGAATTAACAAATTACTAAAACAATCTTAATTTTTTGGAATTTGCTGATGAGAAAAAAAGTAAAATCACAAAAATACTAAATTCCCAGGAAAATTCAAAACGGAAAGTCCCTGATAAAATGGCAAAATCAAAAGTTCAAACACATTAAACGTATGGATAACAACACTTAAATGGATTATAATATATAACAGCCTTCAATCTAAACGTATCCCTGGCTTTCAAATGTTTAGGCCTGTCCATATTTTATGAATGTGATGTCAATAAAGTGTTTCTGAGTCATGACATTAATAAAGCGTATTTAACCAACTAAAAATAATGCTATTATACATTCTTGGGTTTCTTATATTCGAATCGGAGCGTTTCTGATGATGGTAAATCCAGTAAAAAGCTTTGGAGGCATGAAATTTATAGTATGTTGTTTTCATTATTTTCCATTGTCTATTTATGTTTGCTTAGAGTATGCTTATATTTGTAATATAATGTAAAGGTGATTGTTATGACGAACACTGGAAAGATGCTAATTATAATTGTTTTCTAGAAGAAAAAAAACTATATATCTTAATGAACAATAAGTTGCTTCTTATTTCTAACATACCTGCACGATTAAAACAATTATGACAGAGACATGAATGGACATTTCTCGATGGTGGTCCTTCAGTTCTCCGTCCTGGTAGGATTTCCAATGGAGCACAAGCAGTTTGACATCTGTGACACAAACTAGAAGCGATTCCCATTTGTCCAAATCCTCTGAAATCATAATTGAAACAATATACGTTAAGGTACTACCAATTATTTATTGTTAAATTTCATTGCTTTCTTTCCTTTTTTTATCGCAGAGATTTTTGTATTACAATTACACCGAAATATAATAGATCTATTTGGACATTAATATCGATTCTACAAACATATTTTAGCTAGATGTTCCGTGGGTGGATCAAGTTTAATGTTTGATTATGTCAGTTTGTATTACTTTCAATATTTTTTTATTAACCTTGGAGCTAGCTATTACTGTTTTACTTTTGCAATCCTAGGAAATCGAATGAATAACTTATATTTATCTTGTTGACTCATATACATACATAAAGACATTGCCACAAAATTGGCAACGATATTTTGCTCTTCCCCATTCGTATTCTTTTGGTACAGCTTCATATCTTATATTACACAGCATACATTTTGATACCTATTTAAGACATATTCAAACCTGGTTTAAAGTATTAAAGCTAGCAATTAAGATAATAAAATTAATTTCGTGTACAGTTTATGCTTTCATAATGCAAAATTAATGTATGGAGGATTAATATTTATATAAACATGATAAAGGGTAAGGTGATAATGTGTGCAAACAAAACATATAAAAAACGTAATTCTGATTTGACTGTAAACTTTGTATTAAGTGCTACTAAGATGCCTCTGTGAACTTAATACTTTTTTTACTGTAAACTTTGCATTAAGTGCTACTAAGATGCCTCTGTGAACTAAATACAAACTATATTATAACGAATCCTTTATGATATTTAGATTAAGAATATGTGATTAAATTTTGCACTGAAAAAAGAAAGGCCTGTCAATTCATCTACCTATTGATTTATTGTTGGTATATTCTTGTTTAGAAAGGGATTGCCAAGTACAACTTGGTTGATAATTTATTTCTGAGTTAAACATTATTAGACGTTTATATATTATTACGACCATATCATCCTTAAAAAAAGCATACACAATTTCAAAGTGTTTTTTTTTTAACATCTGATCCATCTGCCATCACTTGGTCCTAAACGAGCACGAAATTATTGCGATAGCAATAGTCGAGTGAAAATATTATGGCACAAAAGAACACTATCACGACAATATGTTATGTCAATTGAAAATATAATTGTACACAACGCTTAAAACAAGTAAACCTGTGCTCCTCATAAGACATTTCAACTAAATTCAACGTACAAGCTTCCGACTTGGAACTTTCCTCCACCAGACGTTATCACATGGTCCGCATGCAAACTGTCTCTCCTGTTTTTGGATAATTCCTTGTCGCACAAGGTTGTTCCAATTGTGGTTATTTGCAACAATTTGCCACTTGAAATTAAAAACAATATATGAGAAACTGCCAAATTTGAAAGATAAAATAAGTGATAAATGTCATTAATTAGAGGCGAATGTTTCGTTTTAGAATATTAACCGATAACATTTTATTAGACCAAAAAGGGACAACAATAAAAAGGTCTCAACTACAAACCAAATGTCCAAAAAAATCGCATAGTACCATGATAAACAGAAGAAAAAGAAGGAACGACAAGTAAAAGTCCGCACAGAAGATACACACGGACAATTACGACACCGATATAACGATGTTTATGTCATCTGTTAAACTTTCATTCTAATAAATTTTACGTTTTATTAAATTTCCTTGTAAGTAGCCACCTCCTATATCAAAACAAAATTGTGTCATATTTGACTAATCTTGTGTACTACGACCTATGACATTGTTAAATAAGATCATTTATAATCGGCCATGTGATAAGTCGTACAGAGAAATTTCCATTTACCATGAACTTGAAAGGTCCTCTAGAGTTAGTTTTTGATCAATCACATATGGTTTTATTTGTTTACAGAGCATGGCATAGTACCAACAAGAAAAAGAAAAAAAATAGAGAAAGGAAATTTAATAGAGAAGTGTCAGTTCTTACTTTAGATTGTGTTTCATGAATTAAGCTAATGTTCGTACAATCGTCCGGACATTGACATATACAGACGCTGCATGCAAAGGTTATTGTTTCATTAAATCAAAAACTACGTGTTCTTACAATAAGTTAAAAGCATGGTAGGTTTTTAGATAGCAAAATATAAAACGAGGCAAATTATTTCGGGACCTCTTATAGCTGACTATGCGGAATAGGCTTTCCTAGAAAATAGAGACGGAAAAGTTTTCTACATATGATACTTTTATTTTCTACAGAATGCCATTTTTTATAACTAACAAGGATCGTGGTATACTCTGAATAGATACATATAGCTCCACAAACATACTCTCAGATATGTTCCTAGTGTCTTTTTGTTGTTGGGAGGTACAAGTAACCGGACACGTCCACTTGTATTTTTGTCGATCTGATGAGTTAAGCCTTTTTCCACTGATTTTTTTAGTTCGTTCTTTTGTTGTTTTCATACAACTGTCCGGGGTTAGGGGAGGTTGATATTACGCTAACATGTTTAACTCCGCAACATTATGTATGTATATGATTGTCCAAAGTCAGGAGCCTATAACTCAGTGGTTGTCGTTTGTTTATTTGTTACATATTTGTTTTTCGTTCATTTTTTAAACATAAATGAGGCCGTTAGTTTTCTCGTTTAAATTGTTTTTCATTGTCATTTCGGGGTCTTTTATAGCCGACTATGCGGTGTGGGCTTTGCTCATTGTTGAAGGCTGTATGGTGATCTATAGTTGTGAATTTTTGAGTTATTTTGGCCTAATGTGGAGAGTTGTCTCATTGGCAATCACGCCACATCTTTTTTATATTTACATAATATTATACTTGTACCACGTAAACGTGGATTCCAAGAGAAGAAGTAAACAAAAACAAACTATCAACGCATAATTATTTTCACATGCAGCAAAATTATTGAGATCAATCTCTCATTTAGTATCAAGTTGTAATTAAGTTCATATGGTCCATCGCACATCAGCGATGGGACCATCGAGGGACCATATAACGTCAGCTTAGACCATTTTACTTCAGCGTTCCTAAATATATATTTGTTTATAAAATTGCAAACATGCAAACAAATAATCCTACCGTTTCATTTTCGGTGCCAATAACATCTCTGACTCTTTGTGGTTCTTCTGCAAAGAAAATATTTATATTGATTGCATAATCAAAGGGCATAATATAAAATCATGCACATTCATCAACCCTTAGTATAGTAACACAATACAGAAAGAAAATAACATTTCATCATCTCATCAACTATCATTCATTTTAACATTTTACCAAACGATTTATTGTAACACTGTATTTATCTAGATATGATGCAATATTGTAAATGGAGTGGCATTCTACTATTTGCATTGTGTATGAAGATCACGTGATTCAAATGTTATATTACGTATCCAAAGCCTTTATTTTGACGGTCAATAAAAATCTTGCAGGTATATTATAACGTATCGACTTCGTCAAAAGTCCATGATTAATAAATATTTGCCACTGAACACAAATAAGCAACACACTTACAATTATCACGTTTGATTCCAATTGTTATCCATTAAGGCGACGACATTTTACGTCATGTGTTGTGTGTGTTTGACATACAATCTACATCAGTGTGGTGAGTAAGGCGAAAATGAAGACGAATATTTAAAACATTTTCAGCAGACACAATGACTTTATAAGGAGATACATGGATCTAGTTCACCCATAAACATTTTGTCTGTCCTCTTTGATCAGTGTTAAATAACAACTTTTTCTGGTAATGAATCTGATATGAATCAAATGTATAGTTATATATGATAACGGATCTGCGTTCAAAGTATGTTGTTAAAAAGTTTTAATGTTTAAATTATCGCGTATAATTTTTGAAATATCAAAACCAGAATAATCTTAACTTCATGTACGTTATTTCTACTAGAATACACCCGTGATATCGCGGGTTCGTGACTAAATTAAAGTATATAACTATTCGCAAGCCTTATTTTAGTATCAATATTGTCATCTGATAAAGTCATGCCGATTATAAGATACACAGTTTTCTCTGCTTTCAAATCTTTCTGTTTGAACCCGTCGAACTGGAATATTAATTATTTGGAAATCAATAGGTCCTGGAATTGAGTATTTTTTAATCAACAGCATTGTTCTATATTAGTTATAAATAAAGTTGAATTCTTTGATTCGCTGTTTTACGTCATGCCCACTAAAAATTGAAAACTGTACCTATACGCCTTATTTTTAGTCCAAATTTTTAGTATTCGTATTGTTATCTTAGAAAGTCTTACTGATTAAAATACTACAATAGGTAACAATTTGACAATGACCCGTGTATATAGCATATTAATCCTGAATAAACCGTTTGGTGGTGCGCCTGTCAGATGCGGAACGTACAGATAAGGTAATCGGTACCAGGTTAATATACTATTGGTATCGGTATCGGACTCGACCCGGAACTTCTTAATTATTGGCAATATTTATTACGTGGAAAACAAAAGGGCCTGGAGTGGTGAAATTTTTTATCTACACCTTTGTACTATATAAGTTATATATAAAGTTGAATTCTTTGATTTGTCGTTTTTACGTGATGACGGCGGACAAATTGGACCTCGTTATTTTAGTATTATAGATACCATATATTAATGTTTTTCATAATCATGATATAGATTTTGTCTTCATTAAAAATAAGCTTATTTACCATCGATGACAAAATTAGCAGCAGCCCGACAATCTCCATGGAATTGGTGGAAAAGTGACTGTGCTTCCTCAAACGTAAATCGTCCTCTGAACAGCTCTTGCAGTCTTATTATCTATTGAAGGTAGAAACAAAATTATCTCTCGCCGAATAAACATTTCGAAAAACATATGTTTATAATAGTGTGAATACATGCACACATATATTGAAAAGAAAACCAAATTCAGAATATTGAAGATTTTACTTTCGCTCATTACATTGTTGTGAGAGAAAGAATGAAATGAGTTGTTGATTATACAGTACATCACCGAGAATAAAAAAGAACGATGGAAAAACAAAAACAACGTACGGTCTTTACTATCAATACTAAATCGCCAGAGTCTAAAAAAAACGTAATTTAAAATACAAAATGTTTTGTCAACATCGCCATTCCTTAAAAGAAAAACTAAGGTAATTTACATTTATACTAAAGATAGTGTATTATAAGTTTTATTGACGTCAATTCATATATCATGGTCTAGGGAGTTATAATGATTTTGCAAATTAAATTTACATTTTTAATTTAATTTTCCATTGAAAGTCAATTTCACCGTTATCTATTCATGCACGATACACAGACAAACATGCATGAGATCTCGTGGTTCCAAACAAATTCAGACTTCAAGAAAACTTAGCTATTATTTCTGTTTCTTATGCAAAAGAATATTAATAATGTATTAGAGATTGAATGTTTTTATATTAATATATAATAAAGTTGCGCGAAATTCCATGATTGAACTTGACGTATTTACGGACTTTAATTAAATTGGTGATATAATCGCCCCATTTATAACATCTATCGCTTCTCGACAAAATGTGTTTAATTCTATAGTAACTATACCAGTGTAATACATGCTAAACATGGCTTATTAAAATCTTCAAAATATTTGTTTTTTATTGTTTTATTTCTCTTACTGCTGGTAAAATGATATGTATTATTACGTAGCTAGTTATAGCTGTGTACTGCCATGACTTGTAGCATACAATTTTTACCACATCCTCAGATGATGAAATAGAAAGCAGTTAGACATAAAAGTCATACCCCTCAGGCAAATTGTACCGTTTTAAAGTTTTACTATTCGTTCTAGGTTCTTCTTTGTAATATCAATTAATATAGCTTCTTGCATAATCCGCAGCTTATAAATCCATATATTGATTTACTTTTTAGATTGGGCAGACTTGGTGAAGCTACATGCATAAAAGGCTTTAAATGCTCCAAACAAAAAAGGTGTGCCAATCTTTGCTAAAGACGTGCAGACCTGAAAATGTTCTTCCCGCTGACAAGTTGGGACTAGATTAATATCCATATCTACGTTGTATGCGATATAAATATACGACAAGGAAGTAATAATACTGTTTGATAAATCTTGTTTCTCTAGATATTTAGAATAATTATAGATTAAACGAACATCAACCACTAGGTTTTCAACAACAAGAATATAAACAAAACCAGAAAGACATTTTTCCATCCAATTACAAACCAAATGCCATATCATATCTTATATCAAGATCTAAATGCTCTCGCAATCGTCATCACTTCTAACTAGTATAACACATGACATCAAATCATCAGATAAATACAAGATTTTGACCCTACGACAAGTTTTGCTTTTACAATGTATTTACAATACCTCATGTTCGTTATCCTCCATTTACATCTACTTTTAGGGTCCTATCTTTTTATATACGATTATTCATTGTATATTGTTAACGTAAGGTCAATACCTATCTGCAGTCTATAATTTGATAAATGTATTTTTGAAAATATTTGTATACAAAATGAATTTTATAAAGGTTTAAAACCCAACTCAATACAATAGACATAATTTCATCGATATATTCGGATCAATGCATGTAAACATTGTGTTGTATTCTTATTTTTAAATTAGTTAAAGTTTGAAAACTTTTCTTGTTGATTATTGATCACCGTAATTACCCATTTTAATATTTTCATTATCTAAGTATATTTGATTATATTAAATAATTACAATAGAGTTACTGTTCAAGTCTTTCAATTAATACTATTGAGAAATGCATCATCGCTATATTAGTTTGAACTTTAACATTTATACAGATTAGATAAACCTGATATTTCAACATGATACAAAATTGACAGTCCAGATTTGCCAATTTCTATCGAAATGGTTTTGAGATTAAGTGTTATAGTTTTTTTATCATCTGAGAAACTTAGAATATCATTAAGCTATACGAAACTACAGATTATCCATGTTTAGATTCAGGGTATGTGTCTCTCGATGTGTATACATCAATAATCGGCGATATTATTCAACCTACTCATGAAGATGCTCGTAAAAAACTTATTTTACATCGACTTCAGTCAGTAGTTAAATTTTCTCACTATGATCGAGCCTTGGCATTCTCACAAGGAGATTGATGTAAATGCGATAAAAGTGGTTTATTTTGTTCCAAATACTTTACACCAAGACAAGACGCGGGTTTTTCTCCGATTTTCTAACTCTGTCGTCCCCCACCCCCACCATCTGTTCGCCATCACAACCTCACCCTTATTTTTCAAGTGTGTTTACTGTTTGCTCTTATAAGATCTTGCCTTATATTTCAGATATTTTATTTCTATTTTCTATATGCATATAAAATTTAAGATAATTAATCATTTCAATAATACGATTTTAATTTAAAACAACTATATGCACAGGATTTTTGTTTTTTCAGCTTCGATTTTAAAGATAACCCGGCTTGGATACAAAATATACAAATATCGACACCATTACAAACACATTTCCATTTTGATATTCTTGTTATAACAACCGTCAACAAAAACCTGAGGAAATTGCATAAAATCCATAATAGCCAAAATGAATAATTTTATAGATACTTGGCAGTTTGACAACCCAAATGTTGATCATTGAGAATCTGCATTTCTCTTTACTTGAGTAAGTGATAGAAAGTTCAGCTGTTATGTATGATCTTCACTCTTGATAATTTTTTGATTTATCGACGGACAATATATGATTAATTGTTGGTTGCATAACGTCCAACAGCAACAGGCAATATGAGAAAGACTGTTTTATCTCGTATAATTAGCAGATAATATATAGTTAGTCCTTCAGCAACGGTATCGATCCAATGCTACAAGGATATGCAAGTTAAATTTAATAGATTTTGTTAGAATTTTCAAAACTAAAACATTCTAAGCTATAGCATTTTCATCAGACTACACACGTTCTGATTATCTATTTAAAAAAGTAAAGAAAAACCAACCATACCGAAAAGATGCTTATAAATATAAGATAAAACAAAATACGTTGTTCATTTTTCCACAACAACTAGCTGTATATGATATGTCTACTTGAGATTAAACGTCCAATAATTTATAATAAATACAAAAATGGGAATGTTTGCAGTGCTACTTGACAGGCTATTTAGATTTATTAAATATTCATGAAAACTAGAATTGTTAGGTGTCCTCACAAAACTTATATATCCCGGTTAAATCAATACTTCTTAATTCCCCATGCACGAAGATTTAATTGTCCGCAATTATCAGAACGTCATTTTAGGTATTGTATCATTTAAACTTTTAAATTGCATTGTAACGGTAAACAAGTTATCCATTGTTCATTAATACATATTTATAGTAATATTGTTCCATAGGCAATCATACCACAATTCCTTTATATGTTTGTATTGTATTTGCTTCGTTGAAATGGAAGGTAATAAGTAGTAATTATATAATTACTTACATATTGGTCTCTAAGATTATTCCAGATATCGGAAATTCATGTAGGTTTTTAATATCAATAAGAAGGATCTCAGTTTGTAAATTTCTAACTCAGCAAACTGTGACAATTGAGTTTAGTAAAAATATTTGCCAACTGGTAATTTGTTCTCTTTATGAAAAATAAAAACTATTTCCGAAATAAATGCTTATAAATATGAGATACAACAATATACGTTGTACAAATTAAATATCAATGACCTCTATCAATATTTAAATTCTCACTTAATTCAATTCTGAACTTTCCATTTCTAAGTAGCAACATTCCAGCAGCACCTGCATACGGGGTATATATATATCCCAATTGATACGATATTCCCATGCTTGCATTTCCTATCACGATTTTCTTGATAGAGGGTTGTTGCTCACAAGACATCTATTAAACCAAAATTTCAAAATGGTGAAGTTGAAATCATCCCTTCGTAAATTTTACGGACGCCATCACGAGTTGGTTGACCGTTATGGAATAACCGTTTCACAAATGATATCGGATATGTTCCTTACGTCTTAATTACAATCCCCTTCCCTTTTATGAATGTGACCTACCGAATTAGACTATTTACCGGATTTGTTATCACGTTAGCAACACGACTGGTGCCACATGTGGAACAGGATCTACTTACCCTTCCGGAGCACCTGAGATCACCCCTAGTTTTTGGTGGGGTTCGTGTTGTTTATTCTTAAGTTTTCTATGTTGTGTCTATTGTTTGTCTGTTTGTCTTTTTCATTTTTAGCCATGGCGTTGTCAGTTTATTTTCGATTTATGAGTTTGACTGTCCCTGCGAAACGCGCGTCTGACGTATATACAAAATTTAGTCCTGGTATCTATGATGAGTTTATTTGGTATCTTTCGTCCCTCTTTTAATTCAAATATTATATAATTATAACTGGAGTGCTTCTTGAAAGGATATTTAAATTTATCAAATATTAATAATCATCAATTGTAGCAAATTTTAGTATAGAGTCCTTAAGGAACACAAATATTAAAGATAAATCAATACTTCTAAATGCCAATGCATTTATTTACAATATTTAAGTTATTGCATTATTAATACTTATACACTGAATATTGTTACTGCGAATGTGTGTATGCCGTTCATTGGTAAATGTGTAAAGTCTTTTGTCTCTTTGACAATCAGCCCATGTCACCTTATTTCTATATTATGGAGATTGAGGTTAATAAGTTGTCAAAGATTAATGACTAAATTCATTACTTATAAATTGAAGTCTTAGAATATTGCCACTGTCGGAAATGGATGAGCGTTTCTTACATCGATTAGACGATAATTGAATGCAATGGCATTAACTCAACGAGCTGTTAAATTATAACGTATACCTATGACAATTCAGATTAAGTTTAAAAGTTTAAAAAAACATAATAGGTAATTTGTTCTTTCATGTATTAAGCTAGATAAGGTTGCATAAGAAAGTGTAGCGAAATATGGCAAAAGTACATTGTATTTCAAATAGAGGAATAAAACACGAATTGTCAGATCAACTTTTAATAAGAATTCGTGAAACTACCTCTGATGCCGCAGATCATATCTTAGCAACAATTAAGAATGATTCTAAATGTATGGACTTTCAATTCAATAGACACACAACGTCTACCAACAATATATTTGATTATCTAAATGGAGGAAAACTACACATGCCAGAAGACATATGTCCACAGAAATTCAATGAAGAACTTGAATTTTGGGGAATACCAGAAACTGAATTAGAATCGTGTTGTTTCACTAGATATGTTTCGTACTTTGACAACCTACAAGTTTTATCTGTTTTAGAGGAAGGGGAATGTAAAAGAAATACTATGTTTGAAATAGTAGCGACGATGGCCGGCGGTAACGGATGGAGGTCTGTACAAGCGAGAGCGTGGTCTGTAATGGAATATCCAACTTCATCTTTTTTAGCCAAGGTATTATTAATATATGTTGAAATAGTATAATGGTGCACGAAGATACCATTCGTTTCCATTTCCTGATATGGTGAATCAAGATATGATCATACCATACAGTACGGGTAGGGACTTATTTTTATGGATGCCTTAATCCGTCTAGTCGGATATGAATAATCCGACATTTTTATGGTAGGTAGTATGTTCATTAAACAACAGATCCAGGTGTGAATGGTCCTTTCATCTTAATCCGTGTTGCTAGAATTACGGTTCACTGATTTCAGAATCAGATTACCTGTAATTTTAACCTCTCAGTCACTTTATAGATTATATTAGTTCTACATCGTATTTGACATAAAATATTTTTACAGGTGAAGTACTGGAGAAAACTTTGTTTAATAAAAATAGCCTATTTTTGTTAATTATGGTTTTGATATTTCAACTGCTAATATTTATTTTCTTTGTTCCTAAAAATTATTTTTATTTTATGTTCCTTTTTCGTTTTTTTTTTTTTTTTTGTATCTTTTTCTTATTTGTTTGCATAAATTTTTTAAACATATATATTTTTACATGTATTCTATTTCTTGAAGCTTACGGTTATTTTTATTTTACTGATTTATTTTCCACGTAAATCCATTGATTAGCAGAATGCTGTCTCAAGTGCTGCTGCATACGTTTGAGTTTGACGCGGTCACATGCAAAATATTTCTATAATTTGTATTTAATATTCAGTCTGTTGTGTCAGTTCCGAGATAAAAATAATTACAGTGAGCAACACTTGTATATTATTAGTAGCTTGATGATTCTTTGTAGTTTTTACTTTTTACTGTAAACAAGTTGGTGTTGTATGACTAAAATAGAACGCAAATAATAACACTAGAAGAAAATATTGATTCTTCCCGGGAATAAGTTTATTTTAAGATTTCCGTGTTTGTTCATTATGCTAAATTAATATAATTGATCTGGGGTAGGGGGTAAAATGGGTCCGGATCTCGAAATCCCGGGCTTAAAAACACGAAGTCCCAAGGTCCCGAATTCAAATAAATTTAAATCCCGACATCGCGAAAAAAAATTCCCAGATCCCGAAAGGGTTAATCCCGAAATCCCGAACTTAATTGCATAATATTAATTTACGCACAATCCATGTAAAAAAGGAAACTTGTATGTTATATTTTGTATAGCAATCTAAAAAGAAAAAATTGCCGTGAAAAGACAATTCCATGATACACATATCAGTGATCAAGAGCGTGTGCACGTGGTTGAACTTTAACTTGACTCCACTCGCAATAATATTGAATGCTAATAAGGGAGCTACCATTTGATTTTTATGGGGGGGCTAGGATGAAATTTGAAAAAAATAGGCAGGACAGGAGTTTTGAGTTAAAAAAAAAGGCAGGATGAGCAACTTGGTAAAAAAAAAAAAGGCAGGCTGGCAATTTGTGTAAAAAAAGTCAAAATAAACTAGTAAAAAAAAAGGCAGGACCGAATAGAGTAAAAAATAAAAAGGCAGGACAGAGATTACAACTAAAAAAAAAAGCAGGACAAAACTTTTCATCCTAGCCCCCCCCCATAAAAATCAAATGGTAGCTCCCTAAAAGATATTAAAGATCGATTTTGTCCACTGCACGAGATTTTTATATGGCGGGAAATGTCGTAACAGTAAACACAGGTGACCTTACTGACCGACCGTGGGAAAATTCATTCATGATTAAATTTGATGTTGAATGATTGACATTTATTGTGTTTTAGTTTTGAGGCTCTTGATCGATTTACCAGAATAGAAATTTAACCGATTTACATACATGTATAATCAAAACACGATTTAGTCTTCTTTAACTATTTTTTGTTTTATTTTTATCAGTCATTTCCCGGATTCCCATTTAAATAATCTATTTGGAGACCTCCTTTAAACTTCGGAAATAATACAACTTCGATTTAAAAAATCATACTGACTGCGCGAGCTTTAGAATGACCAGAAGTACGACGAAAAAGTAAAGACAGCTGATCATGACTAGTACGACTAGCCTTCAACCCCATTGGGGTATAATTAAATGTGCATTTAGTCAATAAACTATATAAGGTTAAACTTTGATTTTCGTGTATCGATTTGATACAATTTGTAAAATATATTTATAACACCGGCGATTTTCATAAAATATTTCAGACATGAAAATAGAAAGGCATATTTATATCGAGTGTCAACAATTTTAAATAAAATAAAAAAAATAGGAATCGAAATATGATCTCGGCGTTATAAATATTGTATAAAAGGAACACAATTGTTTGACTTTCAAAGAGATTAACGGGAAATATGTCAAAATAGAAAGCACGAGTGATCTGTCTGACCAAAATGTTTCACTTGCGAGAAATGATTGACAGGTGTGAATAGATGTAGAGGCTCCGACGGGGAAAGTTGTATCAAAAGGAAAATAACTTAATTCACAATGCCTATACATATTTCATAAATACGATATGTTGGCCTTATACTTAAAATTGAGTTTCTTATAATAACATATAAAGGAACAGGACGTTAAAAGCGGGAAATAATATAACCATCAACGAAAACTCGTATAATTTACGGGATTGAAGTCTCAACAATTTGATTTAAACTTCTATTGAAAACAGTCTTGGTTGTTATTAGGCTTATTATTTTGAATTAGATGAAATATTTACGGTTTACAAATACAAATAAAAAATAGTTTATTCGCACAAAACTATTGAAATAATTGGCAACACAATATATTGTTAAAAATCGTCTTTATTTCATTTTCAAATTATAAAAAAAATAAAATTATATTCAATTTTAATTTTTATTCTTATATTTAATTTGAATTTTATTTCTTATATTTAATTTTAATTTTAATTCTTTCTATTTGAATACAAAACAATATTTTACATTTATCTATCCTCCATAAATACTAATATATCTGTACAGGTAAAATTTAATTCTAATCAAGCTGGTACAGATTGATTTACGACCTTCCACTTGGATATTGCACAGCAGGTGTTTATTACACTGGGACAACTGTCCGACCAGTCTGACATCTAGACGGATTAAGGCATCCATAAAAATAAGTCCCTACCTGTACTGTATCTTAGTTTGATGTATACTAAATAAAATTCTACAAACAATTTTCTCGAGAATTCTAGAATTACCAGACATGCAGAAACAAAATACCAACTGTTTTTAACTTAGGATGATATTAACGTCGACGAAGGTTCGTTAGGCTAGTGGTCTTTTTCTATTTTCACCGCGGCAAATATTCGAGAGATAGATAAAAGATTTAAAACAGTGTCCGTGAACGTTAATTCAATTATGTTTGTTTAACACGTGTTTTAAATTATCAGGGATTTATTTTCATTTCCTTCTTGTTTTCGGTGGTTTCCTTTCGAATACTTCATTGAATATTTCCAGTAATAAAACAAAAAATGTAACATTTGTTTAAAAGCAGATAATAAATTATGAGAAAAAAACAGGAAACTCTTTTAAAAGTATCTTAATCAACTGCTATACTTCAGGTTGCAGTCTTGTAATTGATTGCTCCATAGTTTTACATGCAAAACAGCTGATCTTTGAAAATAAAAATATAAAAAAACGCTACAAAGAAAACAAATTTCATGTTCATATTATGTATGTCAATGTATGTACTAATGTGAAATTGTGATGTAATCGAAAAATAAGTGGGTCATGCCATGAAGAATAAAAAGTTACGTAACCCTGCCGTTTTGTTTTTTTTTTTCTTCTTTCTGTTTGCTGTTTTCACTAGGCCGCACCACTTCCAGTATACATGATATCCTTCCACTTTCCTGGATTGATATCCCCAAAAAGATATTTTTTTCACTCTAAATATATGTTTCAATTCAGCATAAACCTATAATCAAACAAAAAAAAAATGAGTCCAGAACAAAAATCAGAAAAAATGGACTTTTTCGTTTCTCTCCATGTTTTGACATGCACCGGAAACTTATGTTGTTATACAAGACTGGTACCTTCAATTTATAGTTTAAATTTAGAGCCTACAGATAAGATAATGTACCCTCAACTATCATATCTCTAGAGTTGATATATCATTGTATCAACCCAATTAATTGTATAATAAATTATGCTCCTGTACTTGCTTTTGTGTTAGATGAAGCAATTGTTACTTAACAGTTATAACGAAAAATGGGCAGCTATAGATAGTCAAGCGTCAATTCAAAATAAATGTTTCATTTTAAGGATGTTCGCTTGTCATGTTTTGCAATTTATGTCAGATTTTCGGAAACCTCTGACTTTATTCATTCGAAATTTGCCCATTGACCCCCATTTTGCTTTTTATAAATCTTTTACATGACTGTATGAGTATAAGACATCTATAAAAGTCTTATAAAATTCTTGTTTTTTTAAACTTGTTACAGATAAATTTATGAAATATCAAGAAAGAACATTTTCCCGCCAAAATTTCAATGGCTAATATCCCCTATCAATATCAATACTAGTGTTATCAAAAGTTTGTTATTTTGAAACTGAGTAGAAAACCTCTTGAAAGCACATCATAAATCCCGTTTGATATAAGTTGCTAGCTTACCAATACTGAAACTCTGTTCTTCTGATTAGTGCAATAGAGATATTCACAACACAGTTGTGTTTTTTTTCGGGAAAGTAAAACAAATTCTGGTGAAGTTAGATAAACAATTTCAGCTATTGATCATGTAGAAATCTCCCCCTGACAGGTATTATTAAATATGGAATTAGGAATAAAAATATCGAAAACCTCGGTTCTGTGATTTATCAATAAAATGAGATACGCATTTGTCCATCTATTTGAATACTTATGAAATAAAAAGTGGATTTATGATTGCAAATGAAAAAACTCTCATCTCGAGACCATATGGCTAAAGTAAACAACTATAGGTAACCGTAAGTCCTTCACAAATGACCAATACTGCAAGGTTAGCTGTCTAAAGCCCTCGACAAGATAAATGTAAAATGATTCTGAAAGGAAAGTAACGGTCTTATTGATATATAAATCAATAACTAAAAAAATAGACTGTATGGACCAAAACCAACAACCGATGAATAATACTTCAGAGCCAATATCAGGTTATAAAAAAGTCATTGTATCGAAGACTAAAAGGTCAATAAGTTCACGTCCAACATCCATATTTGATCTTAAACTTAAATTAAATACATGAATGAACATTGAATTAATTTGGTTGAACGTGTCTTGAACCCCATTAACTAACTCTCGGGAGATCGACTGTAATCATTATGTGTGTCTTAAATGCTTGAAATCATCATTTCTGACAAGCCGTTAATGGAGAGTATGATATAAAAGACCAAACCATGTTTTTGCTATTTATTAATCCAATGAAAAATCCATCATTTTCTGCTAAAGGAAACGCCTGTGATAAGTCAGGAATTTGACATTTTACATTTGTTTGATCTCGTTGAGCCTTTGGTTTTTGCCATTTGAGTCCGGTATTTTTGTTATTTTACTTTCTGTTAATTAACTGTTATCATTATATGGGATCAACATGTTTGTAAAAATCTTTTCTATACAGCAGCTAATTGATCAAGTCTGTAGTAAAGGAAGATTTTATAATACTTGTCGATTGATTATAGTTGGCTTCAGTTCATAAAAAATTACTTTAGGAAAATTACAAACTAAAATAACAGTAATTTCATTAAGTATGTCCTGGAAATTGACACATCAGAAAAAGATTGTTAACGAGCTTTGAAAAACCAATATATATTTGGAAAGAAAAACATGTTCGTCTTGCAGCAATCCCTAACTATACACATCTTTAAAAAGCATATGAAACGAGCGAGAGCGGTAAACTTTTTCTTGCTGACACTTTGATTTTTTTACTCACTTTCTGACTTTTTGATTTTTTATTCATCTCGAACATACAAATATCCGACCCTCTTTATTTGGGGGGTATAATACCGAAAATAAATAAATGTGTCCTACTTATGACTATAACAAAATCTGGTATTCACACATTTTTTGGTTAATTTTGTTTTTCGCCATTTCAAAGTTGATTTAATCAAGGGTTAATGCCCGAAAAATATTTTGTTTAATAATAGGACAAAAAAATTATAGTCGCCCTATGTCCCCCTTGGAACGAAGTGGATTAAGTCAAGTAAGTCAGGACAACATACTACATTGTTTCCATAGAAATGGTAAAGATAACACTATCAATACAAAACTACATCTGTTTGACACATTACATTTTAATGACTCAAAAATTACACATACAGGATGCATTATTTGATATTATAGAATGACTTTCAAGTAACCGTGATTGTTTAAGAGATCTAACGAGAGCAATTATGACGGACAATATGGATTAGTTTCAAATTGCTTTTTGTACAATAAGCAGAAAAAATTACCATAAGACAAAGTTAGTAATACACATCGATTAATATATCATTGGAATTGTTAAAACGCACTGTAATCCATTTTTATCCATCGACCTTTATTCCACTATATCAATCTAACATAGGACTCAAATGCTATATATACTAATATATAAAATCAGATGTCCCAAAATTTCTGAACTATAGACCTGACGGATTTGATTTTTTATATTGTTGCTTATTATATTCATTTTAATACAATTCTTTCCCGTTGTAAAGTTCTTCATTCGGTAAGAGTGAAGATGGCAATTCAATTTCCCAATCACGATGAAATGACCTATGTTTACATGGTTGCTGATTGGCTAAAGACTAGTGGAAAATTTATATGCATGACGAGTACAAATAATCAATAAATATAAAAGGTAGGTCTTAGATCTTTTTCTCCACGACGCATACTATATTTTGTTTCCAAAAATTGAAATTTATATCTATCAATCAATTTATATTCGATGAATATTACCATGTTTCTAATGTATGACTATCAGTTACTAGTATGCTGTTTTGAATATTCTGATTTAATTGAGTTGTTGTACACAATCCTTCAAGGGGCACTAGCTACGAGATATATGAAAAACCTAAAATATTTGTTTTTAGGCTCAATCAGTAATGAAATACAAATAGTGAAATAATAATTCCTTTTTAGTAGCCAATAAGGTTCAATTTTGTTAAAATAAGCCAAAAAAAAAACATTGATTATTAATTATTCACTTGCAATAACTCGATCTCATTGAATTCGTATTCATGTGAACTTTAATTTAACCCCTTAGCTTGAGATGGATAACACGTGAATTGTATGTGTAAAGTTATTTAAAGGAAGATAATGTCAACATTGAAAATGAAACAAAGGTAAATCATTTGATTGACTGATTCGATCTACAAATCAATTTTTAAATACATGTAAAAACGATAATAAACATTTATTTTGTATCTGTAATATGAAATTATCCTAGAACAATTCAACAGCACGTGCTTGTTTAATCTATTTATATCTATATTTATGTTTACATCGCTTGTATGGTCATCAGATGACTATAGAGGTCAACTCGATACATAATTAGATGGCGTCTAGACTCAATACACACGAAACAAAGCTACGTATATTCATCTATGTGCCTTGTTCATTGTTTGATTTAGACTTTTAATAGTTTGGATAAATGTTTTACATTGTTATAAATCAAATATGAGAATTTGATTAGAATCGGTGAACATGAATTTGACAGCTAGCGCACCTTTAAGTAAGTGAACGCATGGTCATTTTACACTTTTTTTCCTGTACCAATCAAGCTCGCTTTATTTATTGAAACTAATATACTTTACGTAATGAATGTATGAAATATCCAATTTCAAAATCCGAGTCAATCATGAGCAGTTTATTTACATATCGATAACTTAAAAGGGATGTTTGATTTTCGCATAAGTAAAGTTTGGCGACTATAAAATTGAAAATGGACATGGGGAATATGTCAAAGAGACAACAATCCGATCAAAGTAAAGACAGCAGCCGATCACCTCCGATGTTTTTTTCAATGCAGTAAGATAATCCCGTACCTGGAGGCGGGACTCAACTGGCCCCTGAATAAACATGTGTACTAGTTCAGTGAAAATGGACGTCTTCTGAAACTCTAAAATATATAAATGAATTAAATTTAAAAAAAAACATGCAAGACTAACAAAGACCAGAGGCTCCTAACTTGGGACAGCCGTAAAAATGCGGTGAATTGAAATATATGTTTGAGATATCACTCTCCTCTACCTCTAGCTTATGTAAAAATATTTTTTAAACAATCTATTTTAGTTTCTAACTGTTGATCACAGTCATATGCAGTAGTGTATAATAACCAAGTTTTCTTTATTTTCTTTTTTTATTTAGGTGTTTTTATATATCAGCAATGCAATGGTTCTACTGTCTTTGTTTCTACTGGTCAGCAGTACACATCCATTATTTAGAAGAAAATTAACAAAAGATGAATGGTTTGATTACTTTACATCAGAGGAGGAGGAACTGTTCGATGATTACTGGTTTAATGATACATATCATGACGCATCAGTGGTACTACCACGACATGTTTACGTTGAAATCGATGCTTTTTGGTATCTCAAAATGATAACATTGGCGTACTTTACGATTGAAATTATTTGCAAGCTTATAGTGTTTCCTTTGCCGTGGAGAGAGTTTATCACATTTTTAAACTTCATAGACATTTTGGCCTTGTTTGTAATGTATACATCACTCATTGTAGATCAAGTGAATACTAAAGAGGTATATAAGGATTCTGGTCACGATATTGTGTATTCACTGCAAGTATTTAGAGTATTTCGATTATTTCGATTGGTAAGGCACATCAGCGGGTTCCGAATATTGGTGTACACGTTACGTGCTAGTGTGGGTGATTTATTAGTTATGCTGCTAACCTTGTGTACAGCTGTTTTGTTGTTCTCGTCTCTCGCCTACTTCTCGCAAGATTCTGCCTTTGCACATATCCCTGACGCAGCATGGTGGGCTGTTGTCACTCTGACGACAGTTGGTTATGGAGATATCTACCCGACAACTGTCCAAGGCAGGTTAATTGCATCAACTTGTGCAATTACTGGCGTATGCCTTCTTGCTCTACTGATTCCAGTACTTGTTAATAATTTTCTGTTATTCTACTCTTATTATTTTGGAATAGAAAGACGACAAAACGCTAAGAAAAAAGTTCTCATGAGAAAATCGTCAGTTGCACCAAAGTAGGTAAATATCTTAAGCAAAGTGTAATAATTTGCGTGAACATTTAGTCGATAATGCCTTTTAAACTGTGTCCGCACATAACAATTTAAAAAGCACTAGTTTGTAGTTGTCCGCTATAAGTGTCATAACCGGGCATCTTTTGAGATAGATTTAAATAATTGTTTGCAGAAAACATCCGTGACAGGCGTCTTAAAATGGTAGACAATAATAGTGAAATCTTGAGTTGATACAATAGCTTGTCAAATGTGGATAATATAAAAGAGAGCGTATCCTTACTAACATTGAAAATGTTTTCATACCTTTATTATATCCTACGTTGAAAACACAATTAAATTGAATGTGTGATACAATTTTTTAAATTGTTCTGATCGTCCATTCATGATGATATTGATATACAGGGGAGTCATGGTTACAACATTTACAAGGCTATTTTAATCATTTAATTGTAAAAATTCGTGTCACATGAATTTATCTAGTTGAGGAGTATTATGAAGTATATAATATGACACACCAATTCAACCAACATTTGATTATAGCTGTGTCTAGAATTGATACGGATGACACATTGGAAAATACATACCTTATTGCGTAGTTGTTATTCAACTATAGATACACGGGCAGTGTGCTTTACGTTGCTTAGATCAATAAGCTTCGGAAATGTGAACGCCGAACCTACACTGTTTTAAACACCGTCGCTTTTTTCTGCTTCTGACATTTGTTTATTTTTTTTATTATTGTGGTATTTGTCCATTTGTTTCTACTTTTTAAATGATTTTCAGTTTGCCATACGTACTAGGGACTTTTATCAGTAACTACTTATGATACATATTCTGTCATTTGTTTGGATATTGTCATGTAAAAAAAAAATCTTATACACTCATTTGTTAAGACGTTGCTCTTTAGATCAGTGTTAAATCACGACGACCAAACATCCAAAAAGATCTGTCATTGCATATTTATGCGAAATCATGTTGATAACAAAAATTGGAAATTATAATAGCCGACTGACCTCATAATTTGTTTTTCTTCAATGTGATAACTCATACGCATTGACTGCAAAACATGTATTTGTATCTTCAATTTGGTCCAACTAAAGAGTTATAATTTAGTACATGGAATACATACATGTGAATGCAGTGTTTCTTATTGTTTTGTTTCAAAGAGTTAAACGAATTAATAAAAACTGTACGATTTTTTAACATAACAAGTTTCTGTGAGTAGTTTGTCCTATTTTTAAGTTGTAAATTTCAATTACATATACACTACTTTCTTTGTAAGTCTATAACATTTAATTCGGAAGAACAATATGATTAAAAACATAAGGTTGATTTTGGTGTTTCATGAGTTATCAGGTTTATAAATATAGACAAACACCAACACTTAAAACTAAAGCAACAGTTTGAGCAAGGAGAAAAACCATGAAAATACCTAGTTTATATGTTGACATTTGTGATCGTCTGAAGAAAGGAAGAGGCTTTGTTGACTGTAAGAATGTTTATATCATATGTATAGGTGTTGTATGTGATAAATCTTTAACAAGAATTATGTATAGATGTCGTAACACTATGCCCTAAGTTTTAAATGTATATTTATCTCTCCGATACACTCAAAATTGAAACGTTTTTTTTAAACCCCTTTTGCAGCACGCAGCCCATATTCCTTTTATTCCGAAAGAGAGCAGACCAAAAATTCATTACCAGGAAAACGTAGTCCAGTCCAGAACCCTATTACACTGAAAGCGTGCAAGAAAAAAATCATATTGTTCTGAAATCAAACAGTGCACAACCATACTACCCGGAAAAAAAATGCAATGTAGAACTCTAGTATCCTGAAAACACACAGCCCAGCAGCCTTTTAACATGAAAGTACACAGCCGTAAACAATACTACTTAGAAAGCACACAGCCAAAATATACGTAGTAAAACAGTGGTACAATTATGCAAATAATATCAGGCGGACACAACTTAAAATCGAAACCAAAGTCCCATAAACGTTAAAAGTGGACAAACTTGGAAATACATGTTGACATTTCTGATTATAAATTTTGTCAATGTTATCTATTGGTTATTATTTTGACCCTACGTTTTTATGATTGCATTTATTAAATTGCCTACAGTTGAAAATATGAGCAACATGTAATACTCGTACTACATTTTTGGAATCTATGATTATATCCAGGTGAGCGATTCATACTCATTTGAGCCTGTAGCTGAATTGCCTTTGTCAAGTCTCTTGATTACAGTTGACATTTGTTTATTACTATTTAATTCATTTGATTGATTATATTCACTACAACTATCCATATTGATGATCATAAAGGAAACTGTATAGATAGCTTGTATTTTTACAAAAAAATGTACCCCTATTTGTATTAAACCGACATATCATAATATCATATGTCATTACATAATTATAAAAAAAAATACTATCATGGCATTTATAAACATAAACCTAAGAGGTTTAGCTAGCTATAAAACACGGTTCTACACAAGAAAAGGCATATTACAGGTTAGGAATATGACAGTTGTTGTTTATTTGTTTGATGTGTTTGAGGTTTTGATTTTGCTATTTGATTATGGACTTTCTGTTTTCCTCAGAGTTCAGTTTTTTGTGATTTTACTTGTTGTTATTTTTTTTCGACTTAGATTAAAAACTACAGTCATACAAAATGCAACATGTTTGTTCAAATGATAGTTTTCACAGGCTTTCATACTAGTTTAAAATGGTGGTGTCCTCCGACATGGAATTATTCATTATAACTGTACTTTCAATTTTTTTTTCATCAACAGCGTATGGACAAATGTGTTTGTTTAAATATGATTAATTTGTTTACATGCACATTTTTGCTCTTATGTGTTAAATTCCAAGGTGAACATTTCAAGGAACCTATACACTGGCAGATAATTTTACCTACATTTCAAATATTGAGCGCAATTTAAAAGCTAGATAAAATAGTACACACTATGTAATGTAAGTTAATACTTTGTCTCATATGTACTCATATTACTTACCTTTGTAATTTAATAGTGAAGATTAAATTTGCTTTACTTTGTTTTACTAATTTCCGTTCAGCAAAACATTTTCCAAATATTATGCATAAATAACAAATAATAAAGCAATATGGTTGGATTCATAAACAGAGAATATAATAGTTTGTCTACGAAAACAAGTACTCTACGACCATGAATTTAATACCGAATACTCTGTCACAGTAAGAAAACCTACAGAATTCATTTTACAATAATGGTGATATCTTTATATCATTAATTCCCTTGGCTAGGTATTCCGTAGATGTTTTTGTTGGAAGCCAATTTTGTAGCCGGAGAAATTCAGTTACTCTCAGAAATGTAATGATAGAACTGATAGGAATCGAAACTGGACCCCTGGGGTTCACCTCTTACAAAACTTATTTTTCTAAGTCACGCTTTATCAAGAAATTCGCTTTACATTTACTGTGCCACGTCACTTTAAATATGGTTTCTATGTGTTGCTGGATAATGAAATAAAAAATGGAAATGGGGACTATGTCAAAGACAACAACAGAAGTCCACCAATGGGTCTTCAACACAAACGAAAAATCATGCACCAAAAGACAGGCTTCAACTGGCCTTACATGAAAATGGGGACTAGTTCAGTGAGAATGGGCGACATTCTAAACTGTAAACTGTAAATCAACTAAAATTAAAATCATACAAGACTACAACGGTCAGACGCTCCTGCCTTTGGACAAGCGCAAAAGATTCGGCGGTTATACATGTTTTGTGCGATCTCAATCCCTATACCTCTAGTCAATGTTCATGAAAAAATTAACAGTAAGCAAAATGCACAGTAGAACTCTGTATAAAAGAAATCCGAGTCCGATGTAATAACAAGTAACTAAAGACATGTTTCAGAAACTAAGCATAATAACAGTGATACTTGAATGAACAAAGGATTCCTAGCAGTTACTGGCATGCCAGCTTCAGACTACATTTTAAGCGATTAAAAGATTATCATTTCGTATGAAAATCTTGCACAACCCGTGTACGGTTTAGAATCATACCATTATACAATACATTAAAAGAAAATAACCCGTATCATGCCAACAACTGGTTTTAGAAAAACTGATAACTTTGGTATTACCGAGTTATTGATACGCGCATAATCTGAAATGGTAAGAAAATGAAATATGTTAAACGAAAATTGTTGTTTGATTTCGTTAATACATGATAGGTAAACTAAAAAAAACATTTTCAAGGTGGGCTGCTTCTAGATAGAAGAGTTGCTTTTCACGCAAGACTATCAAGGTACATGACTCTTATTACGGGGTTTATTTATTTGTTTCTACATGACTAAAAACACATGCTAGCACAAGTCTACATTTGCAAATAGTTAAAAACAATGACTTCATACCAAAAGGACATGCCGCAGGCGGTTCATTTTCAGAAGAAGGATAACCTTGAGTGTGTATATTATAAACTATGATTGTATATAGATATATAGATATAAGTACGTCTGAGCCAGTGACAACTCTACAACATATTTATCCATCGGATCACCAGCAGTGATGATGATACATGGCTGTGTACATTATGTATATACAACTCGTCTAAACATCAACCCAACAATGTTAGATCTGTAAATTTGCTTTCGCAATTTTTTTGTTCTTCCCTCGCCGGGATTCGAACCCATGCTACTGAGATATCGTGACACCAAATCGCCTGCACTGTAGCCGTCCCGCTAGACCACATGACCACCTGTGCTTCATAAACATGAAGCTTTCGTTTGCCGGTGTTACCTTTCCACGTCAGTTTTAATCTAGCGTCGTACTACAGTACATGATATATAAGGCATGGAGATGTTATTTTTACAGATCAGCTAAATTATCTACAGTAAAGGATCCTACAAATTTATGTAAGATACAGTCACAGAAAATTCTTATATTTATAAGTACGTCTGAGCCAGTGACAACTCTACAACAGATTTATCCATCGGATCACCAGCAGTGATGATGATACATGGCTATGTACATTATGTATATACAACTCGTCTGAACATCAACCTAACTATGTTAGATCTGTAAATTTGCTTTCGCAAATTGTTTGTTCTTCCCTGGCCGGGATTTGAACCCATGCCACTGAGATATCGTGACACCAAATCGCCTGCACTGTAGCCGTCCCGCTAGACCACACGACCACCTGGGCTTCATAAAACTGAAGCTTTCGGTGGCCGGGTGTTACCTTTCTATGTCAGTTTTAATCTAGCGTCGTACTACAGTACATCATATATAAGTCATGGAGATGTTATTTTTACAGATCAGTGAATTTATCTACAGTAAAGGATTCTACATATTTATGTAAGATACAGTCACAGAAAATTCGTATATGTATAAGTACGTCTGAGCCAGTGACAACTCTACAACAGATTCATCCATCGGATCACTAGCAGTGATGATGATACATGGCTATGTACATTATGTATATACAACTCGTCTGAACATCAACCTAACTATGTTAGATCTGTAAATTTGCTTTCGCAAATTGTTTGTTCTTCCCTGGCCGGGATTTGAACCCATGCCACTGAGATATCGTGACACCAAATCGCCTGCACTGTAGCCGTCCCGCTAGACCACACGACCACCTGGGTTTCATAAAAATGAAGCTTGTGGTTGCCAGGTGTTTCCTTTCTACGTCAGTTTTAATCTATCGTCGTACTACAGTACATCATATATTAGGCATGGAGATGTTATTTTTACAGATCAGCGAAATTATCTATAGTAAAGGATCCTACAAATTAATGTAAGATACAGTCCCATTGTCACTGGCTCAGATTCCAAATGTTTTTTTTTACAAAATATAAATGAAAATAAATATCAAACATAATTCTTAAATAACAGATGAGAAGATATATGTGACACTTTGCTTAATAGATACAATTGTGTTGCTGAACATATTGTCTAGCTACAAGAAAAAAATAGAATTTAACCAACATTCCTATACAGAAATTCACAACACAGGTCTGTCCCCTTATAATTTTTAATTTAACTTGATATTTCTCTGTTTCAATAATTTTGTCTCCGTAGTGTGACCTGTTGTTGTTTTAATTTAAAACTTCTACGTCATTTTGATCATTTATTCACATTCAAGTTAGAATTTTTTTATTACAAGTCTGCATTTTGTCACTTCTACATTGGAGATGTGATATATCAAGTCAAATTAAAAACATATAAATTTTGAACTGAGAAATATCAAGTAAACAAGAAAAATATAAACATGGATCTGCGAAATGTCAACTTGATTTTTAATTAGAACTGAGAAACAAGAAGTAGGCGATAGGCTAATGATATTTAAGGAATAATATTACTTATATGTCGAACAAAGTAGAAATGACGTCGGAGGCAAAAACGAAAAAGGACGTAAAGACAATTTACTGTGACAAACGCAACATATAACACTTACGACTCTTATAAATAAAGCAATCAAGAAGAAAATCACAGTTATTTCCATGAGAATGCCGATTGCTTTTTAAAACACGTCCTGCAAATGTGACTAAAACCTTGAACACGAATTTGTCACATTGCGTTACAAGTCATTATGACTATTTAATTTACACATGTTGTTACTTAATGCTGTCGATTTATTTTGTCAGCAGTAAATTGCAATGACGTACTACATCTATGTGTATATAAAACAAAAACTATGATAATTCTAAAAAAATTCCTTTTTATGAAATGGTACATCTAAGTTATGTTTGTATGTTATGTATAAGGCAAATTTAAAAAGGCTAAGTCCATTAAAAATGACAAAAAATGACAAAATCAACAAAACAATTGAAAAATAACTGCCATGTCCCTGACTTGGTACAGGCATTTCCGGAAGAAAAACGTAGTACAAATCTGGTTTTATTAGCTAGCTAAATTGTTAAATTGTATGACAGTTCCGTTATATTGACAAACTTGTGTGAGCAATCCCAAAGGGCATATCAGCTGTGTAATGTTACAATAGTTGAAACCCAGCAGCCAAAACTGGGTGCTTATAAAATATGTAAAGTATATGTTATTACATACGGTTATAACAATAGTAATTTATGTACGAATCATAGCATTATCAATGGACATAATTAGAAGTTCACGTTTGTTGTTGCTTTGTATTTGATATTGAAAGTGCGAGAGATTATGCTATAATTACTGTTTTGCCTTGTAAACATATTGTTATTTAGTAATTCATACACCAAACAGGTGAAATAATTTATTTTGTTGAGATTGTGAAAAGTGAAAAAAAAACAATCCATGGGAAATTCTAAACGGAAAGCCATTATTCAAATGGACAAATCCAAAAGCTCAAACACATCAAACGAATGGATAACAACTGTCATATTCCTGCTTTGGTACATGCATTTTTACTTATTTTAAATATTGGGGGAATAAACATCTCAAGTGTAGGTCATTCACATAAAATGAAAACATGTAATACATTCCACTACCTCCAACAAAAAGATAAGATGAGGTGTTTATCGCTAAGAAATGTTTCTCAACTCTGGTGCCGCAAAACTCTTCTTTTCATGGAACTTTTTCATTAACTTAAGTAGGATATCTGGATGAAAATTGTTTAAATTTATAAGAATCATGCCATTTCTTTAAAAATTAGCTTTTCTTTGTTTTTTTTATCTTCATCCCCTTTATTAAATAGACGTAAAGTACCAAAATACATAATATAAAATTGAAAGCTTGATTTAGAGGTGTCTACCAATTGGTGGATTATTGTATGTAATGTCTCATAAAAGAAGAAATCTCAATTTTACTAGCATTTGATTAGGAGGAAGGCGAAAGATAGCAAAGGGACATTCAAACCCGTAAGTCGAAAAAAAACTGACCTTGCCATGGTAGAGTAAGAAAAGACCAAAAGTCAATCAAAAGTATATAACACACAGTTTAAAAAACTTTAAATTGTGCTGCACGAGCCCAACCGGTAAAACGAGTTGATTTCAGATCCTCCAAATGGGTGAATATATCCTTGTATATGTGTTTAAACCGTCGTGCTAAAATACATACCCTGCAATAAATGACAGGGTCAAACTGTAGAAGTTATCATGATTATAATAATGGTCTAGGTGTGATATGAATTATGGGGACATGGACTTCAATCTTTTACATATATGCATGTACTTTGATTTATTAAAACATTTTGATATGTATGAAGAGCTCTATATCTTGTTGCATAGGAATAATTCATGTTATAATAAAACCAATAAAGAAATGTATGTGTGCTTGATATTGTAATTAGATATCTGAATATAGTTCACATTGGCTCTAATATCGATTTTGTCATTAGCAAATTAAAACATAACTAAATTGTATTTTCTTTCGAGGATGTATAGAGACACACACACGTTAATTTGTATCTCTAAAAGAGTCGCTCCTCACTATCCTACTACCTGTCGATACAATTATTTTTGGCATTGCACAATAAAGGAAACAATAGTATACCGCTGTTCAAACTAAAAAAATCCATGGACAAAAAACGAAATGGGGGTAACAAACTAAAACTGACGGAAACGCATTAAACATAAAAGGAGAACAACGACACATCATTAAAATGTAACACACACAGAAACGGACCAAGCATTAGACAAAATCCTGTGAGAATAACAAAAATAGCATGACTTTTCTGACTGTTCCTGACGCTAAAATACTAAATCATTCGGATATGTTTGAGTTGATTTTAGTCTCTGATGCATGATTTATTTTATTATTAATTGTTTTGGCTTTCAACTAGATGTTGGTGTCATGCCATGGATTTTTTTTATACCGCTTCAAATGTTTGCACATGTCCTAAGTCAGGATTCAGATGTACAGTAGTTGTTGTTTATGTAATTTATACGTGTTTGTCATTTCTCATGTTTTAAATAGATTAGACCGTTGTTTTTCCTGTTTGAATGGTTTTACGCCAGTAATTGTGGGGCCCTTTTATAGCTTGTTGTTTGGTGTGAGACAAGGCTCGATGTTGTAGACCGTACATGAAGCTATAATGGTTTACTTTTATAAATTGTTATTTGGATAGAGAGTTGACTCATTGGCACTCATACCACATCTTCCTATATGTATTAAAAGGTGAATTGAAAAAATGTTCATACAAATTTGTTAACACATAATTTTCACGTCATTGAAATGCTGACTAGTAACATTTACTTCCAGGTTATTGTCACGACCTAAATGTTTGTCGTATTCACGGATCTGATAGAGGTTTGGCCTCACATTATTTTTATAATGCTTGCACTTGCAATGCCGGTTATACGGGAGAATGTTGTGAAGCAGGTGAATAACAGTTGATATTTATTTATTTTTTGTTTTTCCTTATAACTAAATCTGGCGTAGAATAATACATATTTTTTGATTTTTACTTTTTTATTCGTATCACCAGTACTGTAGGGGGATTAAAGTTTGAACGGACACTATAAAGTCAGTAATACTGGAAGGAGGTTTTCATAAACAAAACCCTTATAGAAAAAACACAATATCATATATGCTACTGATCTATATTAAAAAATATGTTAAACAGAAAATTGTCATTGAGAATCTGTTGATCATGTTGATGTAAAGTGGTTTTTTTTTTTGCATGCGTGAAAGTATATATACACCTGGAAAAAAGTATTGCAACACTTCCATTGAAAACAATGTAAAATGACATGATTGTAGAATGTGTACAATTTGCGTTTTACCAAATACTTTTGATCCCTTTATGGCTTAAAATTGAATTTGTGTTATTAACTTACCTTTAAGGCAAAGTTTAGACCAGATAGACACATCTGTAGAGCTACAATGAAAAAGTAATCAAGCTTGGTCTTGTCTTCTATACCGACATTTTATAAAAGTAATTTTTACAACAAACTAAACATCTGATACAGAAAATGATAAGAACGTTAATAGATATAGGAAGATGTGGTATGAGTGCCAATGAGACAACTCTCTATCCAAATAACAAATCATCAAGTCAAATTAGATTATTAAGCAATTGAGGCTTATGTTCGAAGGTTATCCCAAATGCATACAATACATGTGTTGGACTCTAAAGTGTGATGTTACTCTCAAGTGCGATGGTCACGCTAAAGTGCGATGGTCTACGCTAAAGTGCGATGGTGGCAGACGCTTAAGTGCGATGGTATATGACACGCTAAAGTACGATGATGTAACGGTAATTCAGGCAATGATTTTTGTTTTTTTGTTGTGTTCATATTTGTTTTTCGTCTTGTGTGTTGTTTATAAATTCTCTTATAAATTGTTTCCCTCAGTTTTAGTTTGTTACCCCGATTTTGTTTAAGTCCATGGATTTATGAGTTTTGAATAGCGGTATTCTACTGTTGCCTTTTTTTTACAATAGTAATTTTGTTGTCCTACATAGCTTACTATTCGATGTATCCGAGTTTAAGGTCACAATGTTATTATATGCAATCATGAACGACATTTGGTCTTTGGTGGATAATTGTTTCGTTGACACTAACACCAAATCTTCTTTTTTGTTTGATATTTGTTTTGTAAATAAATCAATCCGTTATTTGTTTCGTTTGAATTGTTTTATACTGGTCGTTTTGATACCCTTCGGTCGTTATAGAATATTATCAATCATAGCAAGCCATACTACACATCTGGTCGTTAGTTACTGTCTTCTTCATGTTGTTGACGAGTATCCATCTCTTTCACAGAAATAACGGAACCATATTGAAAACAAATGTTTAAAAAATAATTCAATTAGAAAGTTAAAAAGAAGCTTTTATTTAACGCAAAAAAAAAAGAGACGAGATTTAAAACATGTTCTAAATCAAATTTGACAGAATTAAGTACTTTGACACTTGGTGTATTTTGTCTTTTTTTTTTACAGTAAACACCTTTCCCTTACTATCGTCAATTTCTCTGTTTATGTGAAGTTTTTTTTTTGTCCAGTATACTAACAAAAACACGTTTGTCCCCGCCTTCACAACGAGATCAAAGGTTTGCATTCCTGCTACTGTTGATAATATTTGGGGAAATAACTCCTCTGCATACACACTCTTTTAGCACCGACCAAAAGTTTTCTGGATTGGGATCATTTAATTTGTTTCTCTTGTCAACTAAAAATATCCTTCATCTGCACAAACCTTCTATTTTACCGGTATGTTTATTTCTATTTGTACTGAAACGTCGTTTAACTTCATAATGTTACTTTACGTCCATAACTTCGCCAACAAACGCACTGTAGCGTATCAAACCATCACACTTGAGCGTAGGCCACCGCACTTTAGCGTGACCATCGTGTTTTAGCGTCCCCATCGCACTTTTGAGTCGTATATATATATAAGGCGAGGGAAGAACCAAAAATTTACAGATCTAACATTATTGGGTTGATGTTTAGACGAGTTGTATATACATTATGTACACAGCCATGTATCACCATCATTGATGTCGATCCGATGGATACATCTGTTGTAGAGTTGTCACTGACTCAGACGTACTTATAAATATAATTATTTTCTGTGACTGTATATTACATTAATTTGTAGGATCCTTTACTATAGATAATTTAGCTGATCTGTAACAATAACATCTTCATGCCTTATATATCATGTACTGTAGTACGCCGCTAGATTAAAACTGACGAGGAAAGGTAACACACGGCCAGCGAAAGCTCTTTTTTTGAGAGCCCAGGTGGTCGTGTGGTCTAGCGGGACGGCTGCAGTGCAGGCGGTTTGGTGTCACGATATCACAGTAGCATGGGTTTGAATCCCGGCGAGGGAAGAACCAAAAATTTGCGAAAGCAAATTTACCGATCTAACATTGTTGGGTTGATGTTTAGACGAGTTGTATATACATTATGTACACAGCCATGTATCACCATCATTGATGGCGATCCGATGGATACATCTGTTGTAGGGTTGTCACTGTCTCAGACGTACTTATAAATATAATTATTTTCTGTGACTGTATCTTACATTCATTTGTAGGATCCTTTACTATAGATAATTTAGCTGATCTGTAACAATAACATCTTCATGCCTTATATATTATGTACTGCAGTACGCCGCTAGATTAAAACTGACGTGGAAAGGTAACACACGGCCAGCGAAAGCTCTTTTTTTGAGAGCCCAGGTGGTCGTGTGGTCTAGTGGGACGGCTGCAGTGCAGGCGGTTTGGTTTCACGATATCACAGTAGCATGGGTTCGAATCCCGGCGAGGGAAGAACCAAAAATTTGCGAAAGCAAATTTACAGATCTAACATTGTTGGGTTGATGTTTCGACGAGTTGTATATACATTATGTACACAGCCATGTATCACCATCATTGATGGCGATCCGATAGATACATCTGTTGTAGGGTTGTCACTGACTCAGACGTACTTATAAATATAATTATTTTCTGTGACTGTATCTTACATTTATTTGTAGGATCCTTTACTATAAATAATTTAGCTGATCTGTAACAATAACATCTTCATGCCTTATATATCATGTACTGCAATACGCCGCTAGATTAAAACTGACATGGAAAGGTAACACACGGCCAGCGAAAGCTCTTTTTTTGAGAGCCCAGGTGGTCGTGTGGTCTATCGGGACGGCTGCAGTGCAGGCGGTTTGGTGTCACGATATCACAGTAGCATGGGTTCGAATCCCGGCGAGGGAAGAACCAAAAATTTGCGAAAGCAAATTGACAGATCTAACATTGTTGGGTTGATGTTTAGACGAGTTGTATATACACTATGTACACAGCCATGTATCACCATCATTGATGGCGATCCGATGGATACATCTGTTGTAGGGTTGTCACTGACTCAGACGTACTTATAAATATAATTATTTTCTGTGACTGTATATACATTCATTTGTAGGATCCTTTACTATAGATAATTTAGCTGATCTGTAACAATAACATCTTCATGCCTTATATATCATGTACTGCAGTACGCCGCTAGATTAAAACTGACGTTGAAAGGTAACACACGGCCAGCGAAAGCTTTTTTTTTGAGAGCCCAGGTGGTCGTGTGGTCTAGCGGGACGGCTGCAGTGCAGGCGGTTTGGTGTCACGATATCACAGTAGCATGGGTTCGAATCCCGGCGAGGGAAGAACCAAAAATTTGCCAAAGCAAATTTACAGATCTAACATTGTTGGGTTGATGTTTCGACGAGTTGTATATACATTATGTACACAGCCATGTATCACCATCATTGATGGCGATCCGATAGATACATCTGTTGTAGGGTTGTCACTGACTCAGACGTACTTATAAATATAATTATTTTCTGTGACTGTATCTTACATTTATTTGTAGGATCCTTTACTATAAATAATTTAGCTGATCTGTAACAATAACATCTTCATGCCTTATATATCATGTAATGCAGTACGCCGCTAGATTAAAACTGACGTGGAAAGGTAACACACGGCCAGCGAAAGCTCTTTTTTTGAGAGCCCAGGTGGTCGTGTGGTCTAGCGGGACGGCTGCAGTGCAGGCGGTTTGGTGTCCCGATATCACAGTAGCATGGGTTCGAATCCCGGCGAGGGAAGAACCAAAAATTTGCGAAAGCAAATTTACAGATCTAACATTGTTGGGTTGATGTTTAGACGAGTTGTATATATATATATATATATATATACATAAAGTCTCTGAATGATTGTATAATAAAAACTATAAAACAAATTCCCATACGTTTCGGCCATTACGGCCTTCTTCATTGGAATACATTACAACATTGAAACAACAACTACATCACTTGGATACATTACGTTATAATAACTTTTATGACGTTCATTTGCCGCGTTTTTCGCTTTTTCAATATAAATATATTTATCATCGTTCATACATTGTGTTGAGTCCTTCAGGTTCTAGAGTTTTTAATTTTTTTATCCAAAAGGCTTCTTTAGTTTTTCTGTAAGTTTCTGTCCCAAATACTCTTTCTATGGCGGTAACTTTTAAATTTGTTATTGAATGATTGTTCTGAATGAAATGGTTGGCTACTGGATCTTCTGTTTTCTTTGTTCGTATTTTTGAAAAGTTCAATAGCATTCGTTGATATAGTGTATCACCCGTTTGTCCTACATATATAACTTTTTCACATTTTGTACAATTAATCGCATATATCACGCCTACGGTTTTACAATTTATTTGTCCCTGAATGGTATATTCTTTGCCGGTGTTGTCACAAAATACCTTGGTTTCATTTAAATGTGAGCATAGTGCACATTGTTTACCACATGGTCCACATCCATTAGTTTGCTTATAAAATAATAAATTATGCTTTTTGTGTACTAAGATGTCTTTTATGTTGTTATCACGTTTAAATGCCACGATAGGCGGATCGGGAAATATTTTCTTTAGTCTTTCGGATTGATGGAGAATTTTAAGATTTTTTCTAAGAATGGAATGTACATTTGGAAGCGCATTGGAAAAAGTAATTACTAAAGGTACCCTGTTGTTTTCTTTCTTCTGTTTGTACTTTAATAGATCTTCTCGGTTTAATTTGTCGACTTTCTTCAATTGAACTTCAGTGGACGAGTTATTGTATCCACGTTCTTTTAGGTGCGTTTTTATTTCTTCTCTTCTTGTTTTGTAATCTTCTTCTGTTTGTTTTTATTTCTTCTCTTCTTGTTTTGTAATCTTCTTCTGTTTGTTTTGTAATCTTCTTCTGTTCTGTTTTCTAACACAGAAAAATGAAAATAAAGTAAAAAAACTCGTAGAAAATTTATGTAAAAGAGAAATAATAGATAAAGACATGAAAAAATATCTCTTACCGAAAGGAACATGTCCCGGAAAGGTACAAGCTAATCCGAAATTACACAAACAAAATCACCCAGTTAGAACAATTATTAATGGGCGGAACCATCCCACAGAAAAAATCGCGGAAATAGTCGAAAACGAGCTTTCGGAGAATGTTCGGAACTTGCCCACGTATATCAAAGACACAACAGATTTTTTAAACAAATTAAATGCAATACAACTGCCTTTACCAGACAACGCAATAATGTTTTGTTTAGATGTAACTAAATTATATCCAAGCGTACCAAGAAAAGAAGCACGAGAAGCATGTAAATCAGCACTAGAAAATCGAACTAACACATCAATCCCAACTGAAGATGTTCTTAAAATGATGGATTTAGTCATTGAAAATAATAATTTTAGCTTCAACGGAAAGCACTTTTTACAAACTGAAGGAACAGCTATTTGTTCCCATCTAGGCATGAATTATGCTTGCACCTACCTCGGACAATGGGAAGAAAATTTATTTCAAAACAGCAATTTACAACCATTTTCATATTGGAGATATGTTGATGACATCTGGGGGATATGGGAACATGGTTTAGATGAATTAAAAAAATTTCACGAAATGTCAAACAGTTTGCATCCGCGAATTAAAACAGAAATGCGTTACTCAACTGAAAAAATTGAATTTCTTGATGTGTTTGTACACATAGAAAACGGACAACTTAAAACAGATCTTTATACAAAATCAACAGATAAACACCAATACTTACATGTGTCGTCAAGCCATCCAAACTCTGTAAAAAATGCTATACCATATGGACTCGGCATTCGTGTCAAAAGAATTTGCTCAACAGAAGAAGATTACAAAACAAGAAGAGAAGAAATAAAAACGCACCTAAAAGAACGTGGATACAATAACTCGTCCACTGAAGTTCAATTGAAGAAAGTCGACAAATTAAACCGAGAAGATCTATTAAAGTACAAACAGAAGAAAGAAAACAACAGGGTACCTTTAGTAATTACTTTTTCCAATGCGCTTCCAAATGTACATTCCATTCTTAGAAAAAATCTTAAAATTCTCCATCAATCCGAAAGACTAAAGAAAATATTTCCCGATCCGCCTATCGTGGCATTTAAACGTGATAACAACATAAAAGACATCTTAGTACACAAAAAGCATAATTTATTATTTTATAAGCAAACTAATGGATGTGGACCATGTGGTAAACAATGTGCACTATGCTCACATTTAAATGAAACCAAGGTATTTTGTGACAACACCGGCAAAGAATATACCATTCAGGGACAAATAAATTGTAAAACCGTAGGCGTGATATATGCGATTAATTGTACAAAATGTGAAAAAGTTATATATGTAGGACAAACGGGTGATACACTATATCAACGAATGCTATTGAACTTTTCAAAAATACAAACAAAGAAAACAGAAGATCCAGTAGCCAACCATTTCATTCAGAACAATCATTCAATAACAAATTTAAAAGTTACCGCCATAGAAAGAGTATTTGGGACAGAAACTTACAGAAAAACTAAAGAAGCCTTTTGGATAAAAAAATTAAAAACTCTAGAACCTGAAGGACTCAACACAATGTATGAACGATGATAAATATATTTATATTGAAAAAGCGAAAAACGCGGCAAATGAACGTCATAAAAGTTATTATAACGTAATGTATCCAAGTGATGTAATTGTTGTTTCAATGTTGTAATTTATTCCAATGAAGAAGGCCGTAATGGCCGAAACGTATGGGAATTTGTTTTATAGTTTTTATTATATATATATATATATATATATACGAGTCTAAATTGAAAACTACGTTCAAACCTATGATTGCGTTGGATAAAAACCGCAATTTTTATACGTGTGCATGTAAAACAAATTTCGTTGTAGAAGGGTCTAAAAACAGCACAAACAACATTTTCAAAAAGACCAAAAAAGTGAAAAAGTATATATATATATATATATATATATGAATATGGTGTTTGAACTCGACGTTTGATACGACTTTTTGTAATTTTCAGAGTTCAAATGAACACCAAGGATAAATTGTCGCTGTTTATTTCATTTTAAGTAAAATATATCTATGGACACATTCTCATTACTTTAAGGTTGTCTTGTGTTTGTTTGTGTAAAACCACAAGTTTTTATAGTGGACTTTAAAATTTAATTGTTCATAGAAACAAAATCTGCATCTAGACATCCTGGCTACATTACAAAGCAGATAGCTATCCACGTTGGCATGTGAAACTGCTCAGATAATATAAATACAAAGTTGCATAATAATATTTAAGACTTAAACCTACTGCATTGAAATAGCAGTTCTTCATTTAGATAAAAAAAAAAAAGGAGATTTAAGTACAGAAAATCTCATCTGTTTGTAAGTTCGTGCCTTTTTTGTTTCCCATTGGTTCAGGTTGTAGATGGTTTTTTTAAGACACATTAAAATTTGCTCTGCAAATGATATATACTAATTACAAAAAGTAAACTATGCACATAACAAAGAATATTTACTACATCTACTAATCCTTGCAAGATCTGTGGTATCATTACAGTGAGCTGTTTCAATCCATTGTCACCTACTATGCAGAATTAAGTCGTACATTCCCCGTCGTCATTGTCAGAATTATGTCCAGTGTATACTTAATAGGGTAAGATAAAAAAAAAATCATTTAAAAATTCTTGAACTTTAACAACAATTAAAACAATTCATTCACTGACATGGTTAATAATAAAAATTGAAACAAACGAGATAGGAATGCTCTTCAACTTTATTCTTGATGGCATTCTAACTGCTTCGATCTGAGCGTCGTTGATGAATCTTATGTAGACGAAATGCGCGTCTGGCGTATTAAATTATAAGCCTAATACCTTTGATAACTACTTTCTTTGGAATGAAACATTGATTATTTTGTTCAAACTGCGTACTAGTAAAACGAAAAAGATTTATTTCATTATTTTCTATAAACACAACTATAGTTGAGATAACTTTATATTCCAGTTATTTATTAACGGAATACGATTATTGTATTGTCTTGACATATGTGCTCATGCTGAAATTTGCATTTAACATGTTTACCAAGTATTTGTTCCTACCATTATAAACGAAGGAAAAGTGCGAATAATGTGTGTCTCTGCATTCACTAGTAAAGGAGCTATTTTCATTATGTTGACAAAAACAACTTTCTGTTAACTCCTGTAAGTAATTGAACTATCGTACTTAAAGTTATAGATAGCCCCGGACACCAATCCAGCAACGATTTGTGTTATGAGTTAAACCAGAAATCATAAAGTAATCAACGATAAAGATTAAAAAAAACTATAATTCATCATATACAAATCTCAACAATGAGCAATCATCATTCCACATCGTTAGCTGAATATGGGAGGTTTAAGAATGGGAAAAAATCTAAAACAGCGGCCAGATAAAAGACAAAAAGCAGGATTATTACTAATCAACAAACAATAACCACTGAAGACATGTTAGATTAGTCTAGATAAAAAACTTATTCAGGACAGACACATATGACATGTATCAGTGTTATATGTGTTTATTAGCTTTTGTTGGTTGCATTCATTTCAATACTCTAGTTGAAACAAATATACTTTCAATATGAATTATGCAATTGATAAAAACTAAGCTTGTGCCTTTCTTTATTGACATCTCGTCATCAATTACACTGTAGGCAGAACACTTTTACATTTGCACGTAATTATGTTTGCAATAATTCGTTAATCATATATATGAATAACATTGCAGATGAAGAAGAATATGATCTTATTTTCGTAGCTTCAATCCCGCTCCTTTTCTCCGAATTTTCACCTTTCGAATAAGACATAACACTGGGCTTATATCTATATGAACATCACGACGGGTGCCATATCTCGGGTTATCTGAGCTTAATATCAGTTTTAGTTGGATTCTTATTGCAAAGTCTTTGTTTCTCTAATTTTTTTTTATTGGTTTTGCTGTGTTTACTTTTTTTGTTTTAGCCATGACGTTGTCAGTTTTTTTTTTTGACATTTGAGTTCGAATGTGCCTTTGGTATCATTCGCCTTTCTTGGAAATACTACCAGCTATTCCAAAACTTTATTGAAGTGTTTCCCCTTAGATCATATAATTAGCTTTAGTCCGTCATCTTGATATATCTGCATTTCGTTATTATCATATATAATGTTTTTAAGTGGCTTTTTGTTATTGAATATTCTAGAATGACTATCAACTGTTTGTGACTGATGCTAACAAAATCATTTATATAATATGTAATTGATAATTTGTGTTGAACCAGATTTGTAATAAAAATAAGAGAGGTGGCTTGATTGCTCATGATACAAATATTCATCATTAAAATTGAGAATGGAAATAGGGAGTTACACCCGTAATCCTGCTTCAGCTGGCCCTTAAACAAAAATGTATAATGGACGTCTCACTAAACTCCAATATATACGCAAGAAATTAAAATTAAATTGCTACAAGACTAACAAAGGCCAGAGGCTCCTGACTTGGGACATACGCAAAAAAACGGCGGGGTTAAACATGTTTTTCGAGATCTCAACCCGACCATATATCTTTAGCTAATGTAGAATAAACAAACACATAACAATACGCACAGTACAACTCAGTTCCAAAAACGTCTGAGTTCGATGTCAGAACAGGTAACAAAAGAATCTTAACAAAATGACAATAATATATAAATTAACAAAGGACTACTAGCAATTACTGACATGCCAGCTCCAGATCTCAATTAAACTGATTGAAAGATTATGTCTTCATCAGATGCATATCAAGTATAATCCCTCCCGTTAGGGGTTTAGTATCATAACATCAAAATATTTATGGAAAAACATAACCCGTATCATGCCAACAACTGGTTTTAGAATAAATGTGTTTATTTCCGATGCAAAGATCCTGTAACATGTATAAGTGAATCAATTTTAAAGTGAACGGACACGTAGAAAATGAATAAAACAAGAATGTGACCATAATACACATATGCTCCACTTCCACTTTTTCTAAAATTAGAAAGATCATATAAGAGGGAACATGTGTTCTATGTTTCAAATCTGGACTTCAACTTTTTCATTGTTTTTTATAAAAGTACCCTGACCAAAAATGTTAACCTCAATTCGCATTATCATTTTCTATATTCAGTTGACCCTATAATTTGGGGTCAAAACTCCATCTTATTATTAAAAGTCATATTTGGGAAGATATGTACTTAAATGCTGTTGAAAGGACTTCAGCTTAATCAATTTCTACCTATATCTAAAACTTTTACCGAAAACTTTAACCTGAAGTGGGATAGACGGGCAGACATTCTAACCGTTGAACGGGCGAACGTTCGGACGCACAGAACACTTCATGAACGTAACTGTGAACTTTTCAACCAACAATAACATATAACTAATTACCATTATCCACTGGTTTGTAATTGCATGAAAAACACGACGGATGACGAATCTGAAACCGGATTCACTTACCCTTCCAGAGCACTTATGATCACCTCCAGTTATTGACACGGGTCGTGCGGCCACATTTTAGTTTTTTTGTTGTTTTTCGCATTATGTTGTGTGTCTGTTGGTATTATCCAGTCTAGCTAATGCATTGTCAGTTCCTTTACAACTTATGAGTATATCGTCTCTCTTATACATACAACATGTAGAAATAGAAAGAGCCACCGAACATTTAAATCGAGGAAATGAAAACTGACAACATAGGGAAAACATTTTATTTGGATATAACAAATATTGTTATTGGCTTAAAGTTGGAGGTCTATAAGGTCATAGGCACCTTTTTGTTATAAAACCGTGACCTCATCATCGTTTTAGATTTACTCCTTACAAATTGAATTAGGAATAAGAAATTAATACTGTAATAATACTTCCAAATAACCTTAAAATGTGGAGCACTTTTTTAAACACAATACGCAGGTTATTCAGTGTGCACTACAGTTTTGATGTTATTTATACAAAAACAGGAAATATATTACAAACATTCTTTACGAACATCCATCCTGTTCCTAATGAATTATACTATAAACATTATGAATAAATCGTAAAAAGTATGTATATGAAGATCTGACAGTGATAACTGCATTAGTCATTTTGTTTACTTTGTATTTTTATAGGTTTTTGTTGTTTGCGTGTCATTGTAATGTTATTTTCATCATTATATTTTGTTGTTGTTTTCTTTAAGTAGTTTTGAAATAAATATATAAAAAAAATAAGGTGTAAGGGATTCATATAAAAAGTATTTAAAACTTACACTGTAACCAAATAATGGATATGTTTCACATTGCGTTTGGCATAATACAATTGAGGGGGTTTTGAAAACTTCCTTACCACTTGGCTCTGCATAACAACCTGTTGAAAAAAAATGTTGATAACATTGTTAAAAATTGTATTTGATAGCATAAAAAAAAATCAAAATTCATTGATATCGTAGCGCATTATATTCAGACTGAAAATTTTGAACTAAATATAATTAAGGTTGAGAAATGAAAATTGCAAAAATAAACTTGCAAATAATGATCTCATACGTTAATTAAAATAATTGCATGTGCATGTTGTCTATAAGTGCTAAACTGTACTTCAAAAGTGCAATAAAAGCAAACACTGAGTATATCTCCTATGTTTCAATTGATGTAACTTGTTGTGACGATGTCTAAGACGGATCAGGTAAAACTAAGGAGATTTGATATTGAAGCCAAATGACCAGAGTTTATATAAAATAAATGTAAGTAATTACAGGCAACCGTACAAGCTCCAAATGTTCATACTGATTTATTTAGTTTTAATTTGGTTGAAATAAATTCAATAAGACAAAAACACTCTATCCGCATGCACCCAAAACAACTTATTAACAAAACATATAGTTTTCCACAGTTCGTCTTTAAAAGAGAAAGACAAACATGACAAAAGAAATCAGCGGAACATTCAAATTCGTGAGTCCAAAATAAACTAAGATTACTGTAGCTTAAAAAGAAAACGACAAACAAACAAAGAATAGTACAAAAAACACAACATAGAAATCTAAAGAACTGAGCAACGCAAACTTAAACCAAAAAAAGTAGTGATCTCAGAATCTTTGGAAGGGTAGGCAGATCATGCTCAACAAGTGACAACCGTCGTGTTGCTAATGTTAGTACAAACCAGGTTGATTTGGAAGGTAACAATCGGAAACCGGGAACAGGTTTCTTTTTACGACATTAGGAATACATCCGCTATCATCTGTGAAACGTATATTATAAAACGGTCACAGAACTCTTTGCATCATCCATAAAATTTACGAAGTGATTAATTCAACTTCACCACTTGGAACATTTGGTTTATTAGTATCATAGTAAACAGCAACCTTTTATCAAGGAAGTATTTATAGGACATACAACAAGGAGACATATGCATTGTACGCAGGCGCTGCTTTTAGATAATTCCGCTCAATTTTTTGGTTGGAATTTAAAGGTCACGATGAGCTATTTCCGCTATTTTAATATTAATGTATGCTTATGCCAGGAAATAAAATTTCCTTTGTCCAATGTTTCTACCAGACACGATTGTCTATTGGGCTCCTACAAAAGTATATAGAAGACTATTATAGTCCATGAATATAATGAACGTTCAGTAGCCATGAAATCTTAGAAAAGACGTATCTATTATTTTCAATGAGTGGAACTTTATGATTGGCTTACGTGTATCAAACGTGTTTTTTTCGATAAACCAACACATAAGATAAACTGAGAAAGGTTTTACTTTTATTGAGATTTTGTATGTGACTGTAGATATTAAACATTTGACAATTCAACATTCTTAAACTATGCAGCTATTCAATTAAACGTACCACGTACCCAATACTTCAATCCATGGTGTAGTTACACGATAAATGGCCATGCCAATCCAGAACTCCTTGTCAGACAGTACATCAATATTTATCAACACATTTTCGTCAAACTCTAATCCATTACTGCCACATTCAACAAACGCAGCTTTCCAGGTTTTTCTCTCCGTGTGATATGCTTGGTCATATGAAAAATTATTTGCTTGAACGAGAAAAGATTTTCTTTCAATGCTAATTTAATGAAAAACAATTACTGTTTATAACACTTTTCTCTATTTCTATACATACATTCACATTTTAAATCCTTGCTTTACCACCAAATCGGGTTTGAATGATTTACCATAAAATGGTTGTCTTTACTTCGAGTTGTTGTTCAGACAGATTTTTAATAGTGTTTTTTCAAAGTAACATAAACAGTAAATTCACAAAAAATAATGAACTCCGAGGAAAATTCAAAAAGGAAAACCACTAATAAGACGGCAAACTCAAAAGCTCAAATACATCAACTGGATTAATAGTACGGTGACCAGACCCAATGTTTTTTTAGATTTAATCGTCAAAAATACTATATGGTTATATTATATATCATTGGAATCGGAATAATGAGTACTATTGAAATATCGATGTCGTCAAATAGAAATGTGGTAACAGTTTTGCATAAAATGAGGTCAAAGATCAAATTCTGTTTTTATTTTTTTCTTCCATACTTTCAAAATTTGAAGAAATATACAACAATTTAGGTTAAATTCTAGATACAGACATTTTCTTATATCAATTTTCAATGAATTATCTCGAAAATGTAAAAAAAAAATGAATAAGAAATCGATTTATTCTGGAAATTGGCGTTTTTCAAATATTTGTTCTATTACACTAACAAGATCAACACATATTCTGTAAAAATTACAGTAGTTACCTTGCCGGCTGACATTCAACCTCATCAATAAATGATAAATATTATTTTTACCTGCATCCTACTGTCATGAAGGCATATTTTGTATAAGATCATTCATGAAATTTATTAAAACTAAAAAGCACGCAATACTTCAAAAATAGTTACAATTCAACATTCCAATCAAAGAGATCCACACAACAGAATTATATCTTCTGGTTAAGTGTCAAGGAACATGATTTGAAATTTCTTCATAATTCCGACCCTTTACAGGATCAAAGCCCCGGACATGTAAGGTTTTGTAGTGAACAAACACATAACTCTTTCACATGCAAATTTTCCTTTCAATGAAGACACAAGATTCTGCAAGAATTCTGCTGAAATATGCCCTTTAAAATACACAGGGTGTAATGCATCATTTTACTCTCGCCAACCGTATTCTGAATGTGACCGGATAGGGGTTTAGCAATGTGTAATGCGATCCAAATTTTTAGGTTGAAACGAATTACGTAAAACATACTGTTTCAGTGCCGTCTCGCAGGAAGGTAACATGACTAAACTTACATCTTTACTAGTGGCAAACTTGAAAAATTATTATGATGGAGTAGTTTTAAAGAGATAGTTCTGATCATAAACCTTTGAAATTATCTTTCATGCCAAAACAAGGGCTTAATCATTCTCAATATTACTGAAACTCTAAAAAAAACAACTCAAACAGTCGTGCGTGTCCTTCGAAGTTTTGAAGACAGTTTGTATACCTACTTCAAACAGAGACGAAGTTGTGTCGCATCCGGTAAGTACATGTGCAACAGACAATAGTTTACAAATTGTTGGGGAAAGACAGACACATAGTTATTGAATGGGTGAAAATCTCCGCCCATCATTTACACTGCTAATGTTCCACATCTGCAATCGCAACTCGCTTGTATGTGTCCTATGTTTATAGTAGCGAACACACAGAACAAATACAATTTTATAAGAGGTCCGTATGATTGTTCTTCCACTCTTTCACATTTCCCTAAACTCTGTGTCAAGGTTTAACGCATTTGGGTATAGGCATTCTCTTGAATGCTGAACAAGTTACGACAGCCATGAACAGTGTTGGTATAAATAACTTTGACAATTTCGGAATTAACAAACGTTCTGACTATGTAAAGCTCACATCAGGTGGAATCTTATAGGATTTGTAAACGTTTTCCAGTCAGGAATACTTCTCCGCTCTATAATCTGATACACTTTGATAGAAGCTGTAGTCTCTGTGCGGCGTTCCCTTTCGGCAGACTTTATAGAGTTGTTCGTGTCGTAGTGTTCAAAAACATGTACTGCTATGTGCACTTTAGCAATTCATTGGGACATATTTTTTTAAATATTAAGCTGCAAGGTCGCCGCATGTTTTACCTCGCTTAGCATTAATACATTGAACAAATGCCATACCATCTCTTATGTAAGATTCGAATTGCTTCACAAAATCAGACTTGCATGATTTTCTCATGGTGGCTTCATTTTGAAAAGGGGATAATGGAATAAATGGGTGCGGCAACACATGTTCTATGATAACAAGTCTACGTTTTGTCGAAATCAGTGCACGTCTAATCACAAGTTATGTATTTATGCGACCTGAAAGTATTTCCCCAGATTTATATTTAAGGTTTGTGTTTGACTTTGATATTGGACTATACAAACTCCTTGTGATCTTAAGAAAGAGCACTAGTGACAAAATGTTTAGACATGTTCAAGCCTTCCTCGACAACATTGAGCAAAGAACCTCGAATATATCTTGAAGCATGCATTTAAGAAGAGATATTGATAAGACATTGAGGGTGGGATTCCTCACTAAAGGGATCAGTCATGGATCATTTAGATGGTTCACAATGGCAATAACATGTTCTTCATCTCTTTTCATTGCTGTTGGCTTTGTTTCGTCTTGTTAATTTGCATTATTTGCAGCAATTCAATCCCTTTTCAGCATTACACGACTAATGGATTCTATGAAATATCTATTAAAGGTCCATCTAACAAGCGCAGACTTTTGATTTGTTATGCCTACAGTGTCACCTAATCCCCTTGAGGCTTTTATAACGGTCTTTACTGTTGCCATGTCATAGTACTGTTAAAATGTCCCGGAATCTGTCTAAAAAGCAAATAGCCATCTATAAAAGGTGATCGAATGTCCTCATAAAATTGAAGCATATCGAGTATGTAAACTGGCATCCAACTTCGTGCGGTACGGTTGGTTACAAAAAATATAATGTTACATTTGAGATGCCGATCTCAAGGAAGAGACCAATTTCCCTCTTGTTCTGCTCTTACATTTGACAGCAGAATGTCTACTGCTTCAAGGAACATATCCCAGTATGTAAATGTAAGTAGTACATCACATCCCAATTGCGTATATGTATCTATAAGAGGTTGTATATGAGCTTCGAATAGCTCCGTCATATGAGCGTTATGAATTTTGTCTGGCTTGAATTGCTGAAAAAGTGCTTCTGAGACAAATGAATTTGATTAATAAAGGTACAAATATATGAATTATCATATAAATGTTAATTATTTTACATTTTGCGTTAAAAAATTATGAAATTAAATTTGAACCTACTCTCTTAAATGCAAAGTATTCGTAGTGTTAAACTTTTACAAAAACTCTTTAATAACGAATTATTTTGCTAAACTTTATTTGAAATCGTTCAAATAACATAAATAAGGTGTAACAACAATGTTTATAATAACAGAAATCATATCACGGATGTAATTTTACAATGTTGACCTCAAAAAGTTTCTTAGTCGATTTTTCGTTCAAGTAAACTAACGTACTTCAAAGCCCATTTTACGAAAATTGCACCGTACGATTTTTTGACGACAAGTCAAAATGTAAAGTTTAACCTTTGAACTACCAATACTGTGATTTATAGCCGTATAGTCCGAATGACGATTAAACTCCCCAAATAAGCGACTTTTCCGTACTCGGTCTATGTACTATAAGAACAAACGTCATATTCCTAACTTGGTACAGTTTTTTCTTATTTAGAGAACGATGGATTAAATCTTGGTTTTATATCTATCTTAACCTCTCACTTGTATGACAATTGTATTGAACTCCATTAGTTTGACAACGATGTGTGAACAAAACAAGCAGACTAAATAGGTAAAAATGTCAAAAAGAGGTACAGCAGTCAACATTGTGTACATTGTTTCAAACCACTACATGATTTTAATACACCTTGTAAATGCCTGACACCATTTAGTTGAAATCTTCAAACCATCGAAGCTTTGCGTTAGATTTACTACATTTTGCATCAATATTTGTTATGTATATGCGAATGTATAATAGGTAGCGTTTCAGTACACATAGATTGTAGCTGATTTATAGTTTTACAGTGAAAACACATACGTTTTAGCCTTAGACGTGATTTATTTAAAAAATGTTACTTATTTTAATTGTAGTTACGCGAAATAGAAAAATCATCTGCATCCAGGAACAAAGCTAACAATTTGTGGAAAAGCAATACACCCTAGGTTTCTAAATGTTTAGAAAAGACAAGAAGTTGTAGACTAGCGACAAGAATACTTAAGGAAATTATTAGTTTTGTAGTTTGTGAATACAATTATCAGTTGTATAGTTATTAATAAAAGGAAGAAATATTTCCGTTTATACTATCACTGACTTTAAATATACCTTGTAAATACCTGACACTATATGGTTGAAATCTTAACATTTATGCTATGCCCAGTAAACAAAGTATTTAATAGATACATAACCTTTTCTTGTATCTATAAGTGTGTTTTCGAAAACAGAATTAATTTAACCCGGAATTCATAAAAAAGAGTCTGAATTTTTTCTCTCACGAGGGCAAAACTTTTATCGAACATATTATTTTTTAAATAATATTTAACTTTACCATAACATGCATAAGCATACAAAATAAAGATCAGCGTATTACATTTACATTCATGTTTTATAATGGATATACAGACATTATTTTGATAATATCAATTAAATTGATAAGACATTGTTTTTACTTACCATTAACACACATATCTATGACAAAAGCAAATAACATAATCCACTGTATTCATATTGAAAAACCATTCAAATCCTGCAGCCACAAAACAAGGAAGTTGATAAAAGTCAAACAAATATTTAAGATACCGTGTTCATTATCATGATAACGTATAATGGAAGTTAATCACTTTTCAGTGGTTCTCACATGGGTGGTTCATAATTTGTTCAGTGAAACTACTGAACCAAATAATAGTTAATTTGGAATTTATAACATTGATATCATTTAAATTTCCCCGACACGAAGTTAGCTATCCGATATATCATTTCGATCTGTCAATTATTGTATACTGTAAAATCATTTGATAACTCGTCTACCTCACAAAATTTTGAAAGGAAGCTTGAAAAATATAAAAATGCTTTCCATAAAACTATGCGTTTCCAGTAAACAGGATTGTGCGCTATTTTCTTTTTCTTTTACAAATAAAAAAACGAAACAAAACAAAAAACATACAAACTCATGTTGGTGAAATTTTCGTCATTGATAAGGAACCATTATTTCAAAGTACAAGTGAGTCAATTTAAGCAACAGCCATGTGTGATATATATTCTTATTCATATTTCGCCTTCGGTCTCAAGTAATAAATTAGCTTAACTTCTCTATGAGGGGTGAAGCTTACATGTAATATCTCTGTTTAAAGAAACAAACTATAACCACCAGACCATAGCTGGCCAGTGACCTTGACCCTAGTATATAAGCACCTGTTCCATAATAACTTGTCATTATTTTTCTAGAGGGTGTGAAGTGAACACTTCACTTGAATTCTATTTAGTTATTTTATTTTTATCTAAGATTTCGGGGAAAGTTACTAAAGTTACATTTAACTTGTCTACGATGTACGACAAGTTCTAATGTTATTTTTTTTAATTAGAAATAATAATTCCTCAATTGTCTACGATGTATGACAAGTGTTGATGGAAATGAATTTAAAAATTTCTTGTCTACTATGTATGACAAGTGTCGATGGAAATTAATTAAAATTTTTATTGTCTACGATGTATGACAATTTTATATATTCATTAAGTTTTTGCCTTAGTACGATGTACAGCACTCGTGTTTTACCTGCACAGGTACACATTATTTTATTACAATGGCTGAATTTGATTATGCAAATGTATTGCTTTTGCAAGATGTTTAGAATTATGTTTACACTTACAAGGGTGATGGTTATGATTTTCATCACCTCTGAGTTGTTTTAGAAATTAAAGATGATAAATTTAATAGGAAAACAAGAGGTATTTTGAATAAATCCTCTTCTTAAACAGTTATAAAACCTAGTAGTTTAATAAAAGATCATAATGGCATTGCAATTGGAAATAATTGACAAAGCAACAGAACGAGTCAAAAGTAAGTTTTTAAAATCTAGTGCTACTTGTATAGCTTCAAAATCTCCTTGATTTGTGAATTTTTCTCAAGACAGTGCTGTATACATATTGATGCATGATTCATTATTATTAATGTAGTAAAGAACATGTATGAATCATGAGGTTTGAGACAGTTTCTCTGCCTTCAACTCAAGCAGAGTTTGTAGAGAAACCTGCTGCTTTATTCGAATTTTGCCATTAGAGGCTTACTTTAATGAAGATTTAGTTCTAATTTTGATCTGAACTACTGTAATGATACTATTCATGTACCTCCTTTTGGAGTTTGTGCCATCGCTGATGATAGTCCAGCCAGAACTGAATTTTGATACGTCTTTTGATCCTGCATTAAGGTTTTCAGTAGCCTTTAAGGCTTCTCTTAGTGAGATTAATGGTCCATTATCTCATCCTGTTTGTTGAACAGTTAAATCATGATTTTGCTTGGAAAATCCAAAAATTGTTTAAAAAGGCAGAAAACTGTGTCTAAGTTTTCTTCTGGTCTTTCTGTGACTGTTAATAATACTACCATGTCAGTAAATATCAAATCAGGAAAATATCAAGTTCATAGAGGAGTAATACTATCACCCTGAGAACTGTGAGAATCCTAGTGTGTCTAGGATAAATAACAAGATTGAAATGGCACTGCCTAGAAAGGCCCACAATGTGGTTTCAAAGATGCAGGAAACCCAGAGATACTTTATTAAGGGGTTGATCATCACCCCTATTGTTGAGGATTTTATTGTAAAATTCTATTTGTTTGTTTGACCATGGGTTTCTATTTAAACGCATAGGAGATCCTCAGAAATATCTAGATGATAAAACTTATTTGTAATTTTGATGTGATAGTTGATTTATTACGTTTTTAGTTATGATTGCATGAAGCAAACCTGGTGATTATACAAAGATTCTAAAGCAAATTCTAGATTCCTTGTAAGAGGTTCTCTAGCAATTATTTTACTCCCAGTTGTCATGGAAAAGGCAATATCAGTCTTTTAACTGTGGAGGCTCTGTTGGTCAACAGGGCATATACTAGCAGGCAATTCCCTTCATTGAGAGGGAGAGGTTTCCCAAAAGGGAACAGAGAATCTCGAAGAGGTCACATTTCTCAACCAGTTGCTATATACAGTAGATAACTTAAATATTATGATTCGGAAAATGTTACTAATGATCTATTGATATTAGATTTAATAAGAAATGGTTATAAAATTATTTTTAATATTTTAATAAAATACATTTCACCTTTCATAAGGATGAAATAATTTCAGAAGTCCAAAAATTGATAGCTAAGGGAGCTATTTAAGAGGTTGATCGATCATTGGAAAGTCAGTTTATTTCCTATATTTTCTTAGTTCCTAAGAAAGATGGGTCTTCAAGGCCTGTTACCTATTTGAAAAATTCAAACAAACTTAGCTTGTGGCTAATCAGCATTTGGAGCAGGACCATTTATCTTTTGTTTTGATGTAATTCTTAGGGATTATTATCTATATATAAATAGAGAGAGAGCTAACATCTATAGATCTCACAGATGCATATTTTAAGTATCATTTATGATTATATCACAATTTCCTGATTCATGTGGAAAGGACATTGATATGATATTTATGTTCTTTGTTTTGGATTGGCTTCTGCATCAAGAGTTTTTACTAAGGTTTTAAAACCTGTCTATGTATTTTTATGAAATAATGTCACTTGAAGTATATACATGCTATAGTTTATACATTGATGATTCTTTTATTATGGATCAGAATTTAGATGGTTGTATTGTGAATACAGAAGAAGTGGTGCAAATGCTTGATAAGCTGTGCTTCGGAATAAATTTTGAGAAGTTGGTACTCATTCCTTGGAAGCACATTGTTTTCCTTTGTCTCATTATTGATACTGAGCTATTTAAGTTTTTTCTGACAGATGAGAAATGGTAAAATTATCTCCCTTGGTAAATTCTTCTTAAATAGAATTGTGTAACTGTTTTATTGATGATTTGCATCATATATTGGTCTTGTGGTACATGCTTTTAATGCAGTACATTTGTGTATCTGTGGGAATGTTGCAGAAACATGGCGAGAAATAATGTTGAAACACTGTATAGTTGTTACAGTGTTTATTATCATCAATTTATAGGTGAAATTTTTAACAATTTAAATCAGAAATTAAGAATTGATTTTAGACCCATCCAAATAAGTTTTTGGATTGGACCAGATGCCTCATTAGAAGGATTTGGGATCCAAATTTGAAAAAAAAAAAAAAAAAAAAAATAAATAATTTTCTGTTGGTAGATGGAGCTTCTTTAAGAACCTGCGCTCATTTCATATAGATTTCTTAGAATTGTTGGCTATATTTTTCTTTTGGAGAGAAATTTTTAGTCACAGAGAGTTATACAATCAGAAAATACAATTTCAGTAGCATTTATTGTGCAATAGGAGGTATAACCTCTTTGTCATTTTTAAAACATGCTTACTACAAATATTTCATTATTTGGGCTTGGTGTTCAAGAAAGAACATTTTTATCACAGCTCTTTATATTCCTGGTAAGAAAATTTTGATGCTTATCATATGTCTAAAAAATTTACAGATTCAACAGGATGGCAATTGAAAGAAGATATATTTGTTTTGTTGTCATCACGTTTTCATTTTCAAATCTATAGATAATTGATTTGTTGTCTTTTGACCAACAAGCTCCTTTCAGAGATGTTTGTACTTTTCATGGTCAGATTTAAGACCTTATATTTTCCCATCTTTTTCATTGTTGGGGATAATTATAAAGAAAATTATTAGTGATACAGTTCAGAAGGCTCTTTTGATTATTCCTTTTGGTCTGCTCAGAGTTGGTTTTCTTTGCTTAGACCAATTTTAATTTATTTGACAGTTAAAAGTTCTGCTAAACATTATAGTTCTGCTAAACATAAAAGTTAGTAACAATGTTACATACTGAAGAATGCCTTTCCGTCAGGAAGAGATTTGATTTAACTGTGTATTGTAAAAAATATAAGTGAACCAACACCTGAAGGGTTGATTGTGCGGTAGGGTAAAAACGTGTGCATTATATTCAGAAATCACTTTAATATAAACAGGAGATTTCAGAATCATTTGTAAAATATGTTTACACTTCATTTTGGAGATCATGCTGCTATGATCAAGCATTATCAATATTTTTTGAGAAATTTCATTATTTGGTGTGTTCAAAGAGAACCAATTCCTTATCACCATCTAAAAAGGATGTTATTGATTATTGAAATTTTTTGTAAAACACAAGGTTTTCATATTCAGCATGTTTAATGTGAATTTTACTTGTTTTATGTTGAAACAGACTTGATCCTTTAAGAAGTAGATGTTACTAAATTTGTTTGTTTACTACATGCATATTTGAAAGGTTGCTTAAGCCTGAATCTGCAATTGAAGAGTTAGATACTCTTTCACTGTGGAGATGAATTTAGTGCTATCTTTTTAAGTTCTTTATATTCATTAGAGGATTTAACATTGAAGACTGTCTTTTATACTTGTGTCTTTATTTGCCTTGACTACAACTGCCAAAGTACAATCTTTATCAGCTGTAGATTTACATTCCATGTTTTTCATTCAGAGACATGGCACTTTATTTTTTCATATACATGAGTTTTTTGAAAAATACTAAATAATGTTAGTTAGTCTACCTAATGAGGTGATCAAGGGTTTTGATAAACCAAAACTTTGTGTTGTTAAAACAATGATTTATCATGTTTTGTGTACAAAATATGTGAGAGAATTCATCTAAGTCTTTTTGGAAAGTTTAGATAGTTAGAGAGAGTTCTAATTTTAGTCGAGGTTTTAAGGTTTACTCATTTAGGGGAACCTCTTCATAAGTGCATTTAGCTTCAGGATGTTCTATTAAAGACATTATGGCAACAGCTTAGTCTGGACATATGGTAAAACTTTTTATAAGTTCTATAAAAGGGAAAGTGAATAATATCAGTACTAAAACACTTTTCTTCAGTTGTAGTTACTGGATGATCTTGTGATTTCTATGCTTTTTATTAAATGTTGGCATTTATAAAAATTGTCTTTAGTTTGTGTCTACACTTTAAACAAGCTAATTTATTACTTGAGACCGAAGGCGAAATATGAATAAGAATGTTCCTTCATCCAAGCATATCTTGGATGTGCAGGATGAAGGTCATTCTTAGAATATGAGCCTGAGGCTCGAAAGTAATTAATTCCCACCCTAGGGATTATCAGTCAGACCCACCCTTTTTCCAATGGGTTTTATATTTGGTCGACACAAACTTGCTTTAAATTATGACAAGTTATTATGGAACAGGTGCTTATATACTAGGGTCAAGGTCACTGGCCAGCTATGGTCTGGTGGTTATAGTTTGTTTCTTTAAACAGAGATATTACATGTAAGCTTCACCCCTCATAGAGAAGTTAAGCTAATTTATTACTTTCGAGCCTCAGGCTCATATTCTAAGAATGACCTTCATCCTGCACATCCAAGATATGCTTGGATGAAGGAACATCATATTACAACCTTTGTACATACAATGTATCATCGTTTGTGTGAGAACCACCAGACCGATTAATTTCCCAAACGATGGGATGTTAAAGCAAATGACAAATTAAATAGCATACGAAACTCAAAATTCTCAAAATGTTGCCATTTATTGATTTTTACACCTACGGCTGGACGACTAACGTTTATTCCTTTTGTTAGCCTCCCGTTGTTGTGTGTTATGTATAACATACCGTCCTAATTATGTCGACAAAAACAAAGTCGGTAAGAAGAGGGCACAATTGGTTCCCATTCAAATTCCGACAGTCTGAAGAAAGCACGTCCTCATAAGGTACCAATTATGTTACCAATCAAGAAATCAAGCATCTTGATAATGTCAGTGTCAGTGATTTTTTATGTTTGATACACAGTGATTCTGTACAAAAAAGGATTCACCCTCCCTCAGACAAGATACTTGTATACTTGCAATTCATTTTTACGAAACAAAGTCATACCAACTCTTTCAATTTGTTTTTTAGTTTGAAATGGGGAATACTTGTGTAAATTGTACAAAAGTCAAATGTTTTAATACTATTGTTAGATTAGAGGGTCTTAAATTGTATATACTCTTAAAGATATTTTGAAACTTTAGTATCCACATCTAATTCACGCCACCTCTAGAATAGGCAGTTTCACAATAACTTTGCTCGACTTTGATTGCTGATAAAACAGATGTTAATATTCTAGAAATGGGTTTCGTGGAGCACTTGGAAGACAAAGTAATATGCGGTTGTATATAAGGACACTTATGTAGTTTAGGTATCCAATACAGTGATGGAAGATCCAGTTCTTCATCTTTGGCTGCAATTTTAAAGGAACATTGTAAAAACCTATAACTATCCAGGATTTCGTCTTTGGTAAGTGTCGTGAGGGTATACGTTGAGTCTCCTAGTGAAATCTCAATACCTACTAGTAATTCATTTATCGAACAGTTTATGTAATGAGATATAGACACAAAAACGATGTTGTTATGGGCTTTATCTGCAGGGACAACAGCATATTTGTCATGATGGTAGGGCAAGTGTTTTGCAACATTTTTGTCTTTAAAGTGTGACGTACATATGTAGTACCTCATATTTTGTATATAAATAAAGCACACAGTAGAAACTTAGTTCACATGACAAAATACCACGTGTTGGTTCAAAGCTAGCCGTATTTGGCACAACTTTTTGGAATTTCGGATCCTCAATGTTCTTCAACTTTGTACATGTTTGGCTTTATACATATTTTGATTTTATTGTCACTGATGAGTCTTGTGTAGACGAAACGCGAGTCTGGCGTACTAAATTATAATCCTGGTACCTTTGATAACTATTGGTTCAATTCATATATTTATTGAGTCATCGGTCAAAAAAGAAAAATATCCATTTTAACAGGATCTCGCGTATGAGAATACTTCTATTCGTATACTAATTCAAACATTCCATATATTTTAAAACACAAAACACTTGTATTGATAATCAATTATTAAATAACATCAAAGATCAAAACCGATTTCCCCCATTCGTTGACAACGTACAGTTTACTATAATCTTGGTTGAAGCACAAGGCGACAGGTTCCTTAATTCCATGATGTGCATCTAATGTTATATCTAGTACTTTCCAATCTTGTTCACAGTAATATTTCTTCCTCATCTTTTCAATCGCATCTGTTAGTCTGTGTATGTTGTTAGATCCCTGTCTACTGACATAGATGTGGCCGTAGTCACCAGAACATATGTCAGTGGGAGTATCCATGGTGGCAATATCCCATATCTTTATTGGTAATTCCAATGCTTCGTTAACCGTAATTTAATTGACCTCCTATGCAAGATAAGCAGGAATGTTCATTAACTGCATGGAACCTTACAACACACGAACCAATTTTGCGATCATTTTTAGGTACGTCAGTGAGGCATCTAAATAAAAATCAAGACAATGAACTAATTTAATACTGATATTTTTTAACTGGTGAAATATCTATTTTCTTTTAAAAAAAATGAGCTTTTTCAAAACAATTCCAGTAACAAAAGGTGACGAATGATATAAGAGGGACAGTCAAACTCATAAATCAAAAATAAACTGACAAGGCCATGGCTAAAAATGAAAAATATTAACACACAAACAATAGTTTTCAACTAACAAGAGTCATGCAAATTGCATTTTACGATCAAACCAGTCAAGCACTTTTCAAGTGTAATATATTTTTCTAGATTTTTGTACTTTCGCTGAAACGTCACTTTCCACGGTTGAGGGAACAGCTCTGATAACTACATTTTGTTCTCAATACCAACGGTCTACTTTATGTGAAAGGTCATATTCGTTCAATAAATCAAAATATAGAAATTATGTTAGAAGAATAAAGCGTGTAGTATTTATTGAAGCTGCAAACTTACATTTGATGGTGATTTACAGGAACTCCATACGACAAACCATGTCTTTTTACGCCAAGAAGACATGAAATTTTCTCCGAAAAATTCCGTCAAGTATTTTGGATTGCTGAAACACAAAACACGGCAGTGCTTAGTTCGTTGCATGTTGCTTTGAAGAGTATCATCATTCTATCCGGGTCAATTTGTAGGACAGTTAAGGCGTTAGGTTGTGTAATATAGCCTATAATTTGACTTGTTATAGTCAAATGATATGGTTCACTGTCTACGTCAAGTTTTCTTAAATCATTTCCAAGATGATCAACTAATATCAGATTCTTTTTAACATAGTCAAACAGTAAAATGTTCCCCTTTATTGAAGCTGCTATACCTGTTATTCGATTGAAGTTCCGGTTGAATTTGCCTATGTTCGAAAATCCATGTCTAACAATTCCTGGTACAATGTACTGCCAACACCTGTGCCATCTCTGACAAATACCATTTTCTTTATAGAGTTATTGTCAATATAACTTATCTCAAAACAATATAAACCACCAGCTTATACATTGCAATTAAAGTTATATGAACACCGTTTCTTGAAACTTAATATTATCTTAATCATTGAACCAATGCATGCACATATTCTTAACTAAATCTTACACGCACATTTTGTATATTTAATAACATCTATATTATCGACATATAATATTTCTTTCATTTATTACAGATTGCAAGCTAGTTAATGTTCGTATTTATTGCCGAACTTTACCAGATCGTGACATTAATAAACAATAAGAAAAGACCTTGGGGGGAAAAGTGACAGATAAGTGAAATGAAAGAGCCATGAAATTTTTTTATTTTTATTTTTATATTTGCAATGCCGTTTTTATTTTAACTATTCTTAGCAATTGTTATATTATTGTTTATTTTTACATTTGTCCTTTAAAAATCTGTTATCACGTGAAGTATTTTCTTATATGAAAAAAAAAATGATAATTTGTTCTTATTGTATGACGACAATCAAAATTATTAATTCAGTTGGACTACCCCATGTCAAGATCAAAATCATTTGACATCTTACTGATGAAGGATATAAGTTATCGTAAATATTTAATGTTTGTTCATGATTTTACTATTTGTTTGGTGATAGTGTGCCCTTTTAGACTTGCTGTATATATATATATAAATTAGTCTAAATTGAAAACAACGTTCAAACCTATGATTGCGTGTGCACGTAACAAATTTCGTTTAAGAGGGGTCTAAATACAGCACAAACAACATTTTCTAAAAGACCGAAAGAGGGAAAAAATATATTGTAACAACACGCATTTGATTAACAGGTTAAACAACTGATGTTCTTACACCCTGCTGACTGTCATTGGCGATTGCCAAATAAATTGATCACAAAATAGGATGAACGGATTGTTTGATCAACTGGAGGGAAAATATAATCTAAGCCTAAAAACGAAATAAATATAAACAAGTCTAACTTGCGTTGGATAAAAATCGCAATTTTTATACGTGTATATTTTTATACGTGTATATATGTATTTAAATCAGTTTGTTGCTGTTTTTAGTTTTATATCACAAGTTTCATGTTTTACTAAAAACAAATAATTAAAATTAATCGATCAGTGATTCCCAAGTAACCATGCGGGAACTTTCGCAGACAAGGACGGAAAGACAGACAGTTAGATAGAGGGACGGATATACAAAATCATAAATATCTGCTCTACAAAATTTTGTTGGGCGTATGAAAAGTATTACAAGAACAAAAAATGTGGTACTTTCAACTTAAATTAGCTTAAATTAGCTTAAATTAGCTAAAGTATTCTGAAAATTGTTTACGACAGTGTCTGTACCAAGTCAGACTATACACAGATCATCATCAGGCGTTGTCATGTGATGTTATTCTTTTATTGTATGTCAAGGTTTTGGAAGGAACCAGCGTTAGTGGTTCGTGTGTCCCATTGTACTTATATTGCGACTCCGACTTTCCCTTTTCATACATTAAGCACTTTAAAATAATGATCGTGATTACTTTTTATTTAGATACGATAAGTAATGAACAATTTCGTCCCTGTGTCTTATATATGTGTCGACAATTCTCGAAATGAAAATCACAAAACATTAAGAAATTTTAATGTCTTCTCCAATCCCTGAGCTAAGTCCAAGGCATATTGTATGGGCAACTTCTTTAATTTTATAATTAACTATAATAATTATATCTTTCAATTTTTATCGAGGCCTATGTGTGCGATAGATACAACTAGGTCAAAGAAAAAAGGTCATAATAATCGTCTTACTGTCAGTAAATCGTAAATGAGATAACCACATTACATATTATTTGGTTCATTAATTGAGGCAATCAATCTAACAGGCAGAATATTAGGCAAGTTTCATCCAGACCTAAAAAAAAAAAAAATTTATGCACCTATCTAACACACGGCTATATTTATTTATATATCTTTGGAAAGGGAAAAATTGTGTAGATTTCATTTTGCCCGGTCGTAAAAGTGAAATATGGTGCATTGTTTTTTAATCATAGGTCGAAAGAGACATTGTCAGAGTTCACAACGTTTTACCATTTTAAACTAAGTTGAAGCTGTGGGGTTATGAAATCGGATTTTCACAGAAGATAGAAAGCCCGAAGAAAGAGATTAATATCGAAAAACAAGAGTGTCAAAAGTAGATGTTTTTGTCGCATTTTACAATAAAGAGGGCCTCCTGTTTGTTTAAAGGCTACCAACTACATCAATATCGTAGATCGTCAGGCAATTTATATTTTTTTTTATATTTTTAAATATTAAACCGTATTTATAAGGTTGACAGTTTGGTGTGATGTCATTTATATGTTTGTTTGTATGCTGACTCTTAGAACGTGTTGTTTGAATGATGATTTGTTCGGTGGAAAGCAAACAAAACAGCAGGATTTGCTAGTTTCAAGTCTTACTTGAACGTTTATTTTTCACATCGTGGTAACTTGATTAATGGCTACAAACTTCCGCAAAGCCAAAATCGACGCCTCATTTAGGCAAGCATGCTACTGCTGGTCGGAAGAAGACCCAGTGACCATACTTCTATTCCCCAGTCACCCATGGAAAAAACAGGCATTTGATAAATGGCACCATACAATTTCGAAATAAATTCCCCGATGAAACGGTTCAAATATAAAAAAAGAAGATGTGGCTTGGAGTCAACGACGACAGGTGCATATAATATTATGCTGAAGACATCAACACAACACAGAATTTAACGGGGATAGATCCAAAAAGAAATGACTTGTCCACCTGCAGTAGTCAAATGGTTTTCAAATTGAAATTCAACAAAATGCCTTGAGAAAAGCCTTAAAAATACCCAAGCAAATTCTGATGTTTCCGCAATTCGGGCATCACAACTGGTGCTTTTTCCATGATCATCTTTGTGATTTTTAAGTTCTCTTCGTTATTTTGTTTTCTTTCATATTGTAGACATCTGATAAGAGTAGATGTAGCCCGTGTCTCTGGCAGCAAACGCAATTGGTTACTTGTGATCCTAAATTCATTCCCAGCTTCATTGGTATAAAACAAGACTGAACCTGAAACACTGCCCTGGCCATTTAGTGGAACGTATTCTTATCATCTATTGGCATCCCAATGGGAACAAACTGTGCCCCTCTACTTGCCGACTTGTTTCTTTATTATTATGAGGCTGACTTCATGCAGGAACTTCTCAGGAAGAAAGATAAGAAGTTAGCAATATCCTTTAACTCTACTTTCCGCTATATAGATGACGTTCTTTCGATTAACAATTCAAAATTTGGTGACTATGTGGAACGCATCTATCCCATCGAATTGGAGATAAAGGATACTGCAGATACAGTTAAGTCGGCTTCATATCTTGACTTACATCTAGAAACTGACAATGAGGGTCGGTTGAAAACAAAACTTTACGACAAAAGAGATGATTTCAGCTTTCCAATTGTGAACTTTCCATTTCTTAGTAGCAACATTCCAGCAGCACATGCATACGGGGTATATATCTCCCAATTGATACGATATTCCCGTGCTTGCATTTCCTATCATGATTTTCTTGATAGAGGGTTACTGCTAACAAGGAAGCTATTAAACCAAGAGTTCCAAATGGTGAAGTTGAAATCATCCCTTCGTAAATTTTACGGACGCCATCACGAGTTAGTTGACCGTTATGGAATAACCGTTTCACAAATGATATCGGATATGTTCCTTACGTCGTAACTACAATCCCCTTTCCTTTCATGAATGTGACCTACCGAATTAGACTATTTACCAGATTTGTAATCACATAAGCAACACGACGGGTGCCACATGTGGAGCAGGATCTGCTTACCCTTCCGGAGCACCTGAGATCACCCCTAGTTTTTGGTGGGGTTTGTGTTGTTTATTCTTTAGTTTTCTATGTTGTGTCATGTGTACTATTGTTTTTCTGTTTGTCTTTTTCATTTTTAGCCATGGCGTTGTCAGTTTGTTTTAGATTTATGAGTTTGACTGTCCTTTTGGTATCTTTCGTCCCTCTTTTGTTTCAGTATTAATGTCAACTTTGTCTGTTCCTTTTTTAAGGGCATCCGATACAGTTTCTCGATATAATGTCATTTTTATAATTTTGAAATATGTTGTAGGCCTTGGCGAGTTATATAAAAAAAAACAAAAAAAAAACAACATACGTCACAGTGCTTGTTTTAGATAATTGAGGCTTCAAATTGGGGATTTGTGCAATGTTTGGCAATGTTATAAATTTTTTGGAGTAGATATTCTTCATCGTAAATTAATAAGAATGGGTTCATTCTGAAGCTGTGGTAAGTGACAATAAGAGAAAAATAAATAACCTACAGGAATGACTATATATTTATTCAAGCATTGCTTGAAATTGCAGACAAGATGCTCAAAGTGGCACATTTTTTTATCGAAAAATACGGAAATAAACAGGTCCTGAAAATGTAATTTTTCTCATTTTTCTACATTAACTGCATTTCGTTACGCTTTCTCAAAATCTCAAATAAAACATATATGCACTATACATCCAGTTCGTAGAAACTGGGATTTGCAATGGGATTATGAAATAATTGATGTACCTTTCAAAGTTATATATAAAATAGTCAAGCCTTATAATGTAAATTCAAATAGTACCTTGTATGGTCATCCGACTTTATATATCATTCTGCATTGACCAAGGTTTTAGGGAGGCATCAAATATGTCATTCAATGAATGTAATTAAACAATGTGTTAATATATTCCGAGACTTGTAGTCATTATCACTTGTGGTCAATCGTTTGTGCTTTTGTAAAAATTGGCACAGTGGAACTTGGCAAACAAACACATGGCAGATTAAATTAGATTGTGAATGAAAATGTAAAATTCGTCAAAAAGACAACCACCCGACAAAAGAGCAGAAAACAATTGTTGCAGGATATTTGTTATGTAGGTCTTCATATAGAAACTGCTTCGTTGGGAACTTTCAGGGACTGATTAGAAAACAGGGGTCAACAAGTGTTTAATGGAGAAAGCATATAACTTCATGAACAGCAGATTTTATTGCGAGGCTTTCCTGTATCATTAGCAAGACCTTTCCATGAGGTTCCGTTAGGTGTTAAAAGATTCTGACATTTTTTTTAACTGAATACTAGACCCTGATAAGAACAATGTTAATAAACTTATCATATATACCAGGATAAAAAAGTGTACGGCAGACGCGCGTTGAGTCTTCAAACCCTCATCAGTGACACTCGAATAAAAAAATTAAAAACTCCAAATAAAGTACGAAGTTCAAATAATTGGTCAATAAGAGGCGATTTAAGAGTCCAAGTATCAACATCCAGTTTGTAACATTAAAAATAAAGTTGTCAAATTAAGATCAACATGATCAAACACATGAAAAGAATTACACGCTTCTATAAGGAAAAGATGGGGCAATCAGATTGATCATCAAAATCACACAACTACAGCAGTAACTTAATGATGGTTTGTCTAGAAATAGAAATATTAGTTAACAAGTTTGAATACACCTTTGAAATAATATGACGTGATGAGGTAAACCAAATGATGTTCTATATCGGTAATGGCTTAAATGAAACACAACATTCACAAGAATTTTAAAGATTTAGCTGGTGGAATGTTTCGGCCTTTAACTTAGAGTGCTATTTTGACTTTAACATCTGTTTAAACGAAGATGGCATATGCCCTATAAGGCATTTATTCAAAAAACGGTATCAGCATTTTGTAATGAGCTAATTATGAAATTTGGTTTAAAAATATGAAACGGAAGTCACGGTAGAAACATGAAAATGGGCGAGGACGATGATGTCATGTAGGGTGGTATTCAAAATGAGACGAAGAGTGGTGCAGAGCAGACTGGGCTACCATAAAAATATAGTTGGAAAACTGCATTGATAACATGTCATTGTTATAATAAAAAAAAAATAGAGAAGATCCTCAGGCACACAACGAATCATTAGTGAAACAAAACTAGAAGATTGGTATAAAACGCAAAATACTAACTGCAGACAAGACATAACTCCACAAAAATCTAAAAATTGAACAGATAAAATCAGGGGATGATCTCAGTTGCCCAAGAAGGGTCCATTACAACAAGTTACACCTGTATGTGTGCTCTTGTTGAGATAAAATGATGACTCATATTCGGATGGTACTATGCAAAAAGCATATAACAGTCGATTTATAAATTTCTCTTTCTAACCTACGAATCTCCAAATTTAAAACATGTAAATTAAATGAAACTTGACCGAATGTATAAGTTTGAAACGAAAAAAGGTTTCCTACATCTGTACGTTGGATACACTAGACTTTCACTGGTTTACAACAAAGACATTGAAAAACAAAGAGCAAAAAACACAGCATTGAGAGCATAACCAACACGAATTCATTTTCTTCAAAACTATATGTCAACGCAGGTGCTTCGAAAAGGTGTGCAGTTTCAGGTTAACTGATAGCATTCGTAATTTTTCTCATTGAACGTGGAAATTCGATGATTAGTAATTTTTATTGGTCATGTTGATGTTACTATAATCGAGGAAAAGAAAATAATTGTGGCAATACGAAGTGGAACATATCCATTATCAGATGGTACTTAACGGTCAAACAAATCCTGATACCGTCCTACAAACATGTATGGGATCTGTATTAAAATAGTTTAGCAAACAGATTCCATGTATCATGGGAACTTAATCTCTAGAATATTGTATGAACTGCAAAATGCAATTCAATAGAAGTAATATATGCAAAGCCTTGTATTAGTTTTGTTATTTTGTGGTGGACATATTGAAATTTTCCGCCATTTTGGTGAACAAATTAAAAGTCTAATATAACGTCATGACTAACTAGAGCCGTTGAATTATATCTTTTATGTTTTTTCAAAGAATTGATTTGATTTTTTTTTGCTTTAAATTATACATCGGTGCAAAAATTTGACTGAATAGCAGACATCTTGATAATAGCCGCCATATTGGACATTTCAGAGTGGGTTTATAGCTTAAATTGACCAACAAACATATATCTGCAATTGTGTAAAGTTACATGCTTGTATCATCAAACCCACAATTCTTCTGAAAATATGAACGAATCAGCTGCACTATAGATCTTGGAATGGATTTAATTTGTTTTGATTTGATAAGTGAATAAAATTGTCATTAAGACAGATGTCTATCAGAGATCAAATGACAAGGATATAAATAATAAACTCTACGAGAGAATACTTGATATAATACATTTCTTGAGATTTAAAAAGTCACGTTTAAAAAAAATAGATATTTGCAGTAATGTGTTGGAGGCGAAAAAAACAGGCGTCAAATTGTACCAAATTTTTGAGGTATATGTAATCTGCGTAATTAATGGTTTAAATGGCAAAATACAGGTCGTTGAACCTATCGATTAATACAATTTTAAAATTTTTCATTATTTAACAAAATTAGCTTTATTTTTTTCTTAATGTGTATTGTGACATACACCGAAATATTAACACGGTAGGCTAACAGATATGTATCCGGGATTGAATAAAACTAAAGCTCCGATATTGTTGTATATAACGATTATACTGTTTTTGTTGTTGTTTTTTGTTGTTGTTGTTGTTGTTTTATCTTTTTACAATAATATGCCATAATTAAAGATTTAATCAAGGCATGTTTATTCGTTTATCAATTTACAGCAAATTTTTACAAGTCAAACAGAAATACCGAAATCCAATGTATATTAAAAAGTAGAGAGTCCATGAAAACAGACAAAGTCAAATGTAATCAACCAACGGAACGAGTGAGAAAAAAATCACTGTCATATTCTGATTTGGTACAGACATTTTCAGAAGAACAGATTATCTAGTTTTCTTTGCATTGATGTTGGATGAAAAACCATAAAGAACCAAATGATGGTTTTGAAATTGAATGATGCTGACAAGTAAGTTGATCGTTGTAATTATAGGCGTCGTTTTCATAAGCTATTGTATCGCCTTATGATTAGTTATAAGAAAATAGTTATTGTTGACAAAGTAATACGATTTAATGTTAACATAGAACAAACTCTATCTTAAATTAGTTTTGTTAAAAAAAAACAGTCTACATAGAATTAACAAAAACGATAATTAGATTTACCTAAACAAATATAAAGGAAACTTTTATAAGAAAAGTGAGGTAACAAAATCTTTTTTCAAATAAAACAAGATACAATCCGAACTTGCTTCTGTTCATATGAAAACGAAAAATGTTAAGGGCGAACCATTCGCTCGCATAAAAAGGAGAATACTAGAAGAGTATGCAAGTATACTTTATGGTTATCGCTCCGTGCTATTTTGCACACCTGTATTTTTATAGTAGAAAAATCCATTGCAGGATGAATGGCATTACATGAATTGTTTCCTCAAGCTTTGAAACTTTTTGATTTGAACATATTAAGTCATTCTGTTCGGTTGGTCCTGAAAACGATATGACATAACACATTTGAACAAACGGACAGACGAACAACTTGACAGGTGGAAAATATTACTGCAATAAACTCCCACTATTAAGGAGGGATACATATGTAGTATTCCTATTTTGTTACGACAATTTATAGATCTTGGAATGATTTTTTTATAATTGTTTTAAAACGTCAATGAAAAAACATAGAGATGCGACATAATTGTCATTAAAACACATATCTATCAGAGATCAAATGACAAGGACATGAATAATACATTCTACGGGAGGATACTAGAACTAGACATAATACATTTTTTAGATTAAAAAGAAAGGTATGTACAGTAAAACTCCGTCCATTTGATGGTTTCGTTGCCGAACATTTTCATTCCCTACATCAGTAAGTGAAGAATACACGTGTACCCTCCGGGTCGACTAAAAAGGCCGGGGAGTTTGATATGGAAAATACAATTACGTCATTTAAGCCGTAAATACTCATCAGTTAACAGTCAGCCGGAAATAAGACTTAAACCCAAAAGGATATCATTGTCAGGTAAATTTAGTTGCATATGCTGTCACATTACAAGAGTCCCGATTTTTCCCTCTTTAAGAACATTATCATGATTAACATGATATAGATAATATTGAATTAAAGTAACAGCTATTTCCTTACAAATCTGCAGTAGTTTAATACATGTATGTCACTTATTTGTTTAAAAAGAAAAATTATTAATCAGTGACTTAAAGTACAGTATGAATCGTCATTTAATACGACTACATGTGTCTGAGAGCTGGTCATTAGTACAGGTCCAATACAAAAAAAACGGTTAACAATGAAGTTTTACTATTCTTAATTCAGGATTTTCGCGAAATATTAGATTTCAACATGTTTGATGTTAGGTAGTTCTTATTTTTGAAATATATTCTACTTTTGTTTATTTGAGTTTATACAATTATGGACGGTAAAAGTGTTAATATCCAGAACTGACAACAATAACAATTAATTTCTCTGAGGGCGCAGTCCGACGTGAAAAAAAATTGTAGGATTGAAATTCTTTGATATACACCGCTTCAAACTGGCTACATTTGTTTAATAATAATACAGAGTCCTCCGAACCATAAAAAAATACATGGTAAAGAATCTCTTAAACATTTCTAACTGTAGTAGCACATAATTTGTCAAAACATTTACGTCATAGATTTACTTTGTGACTTAAGATGCCTCATATTTACAACCAATTGAGACTCTTTCTGTACAGTATTGGTGGTCCTGAAAAGGACCGTTTGTGAAAGTTATCCTCAGCACCATATGGACTTCAAGTACTTGTTTCTTTGTCACTCCTTTCCATGGACGCGGTCCTACTTGGACGTTGCAATTTTGTAAATACATACGTCAGTGACGTAATTTTGATGGGAGAAAACTCGAGCGCTTCCAAGTTTGTATTAAATGCTGAATAAAAGGGTAATGCATCGCACAGTATTTTTTCTTAGGGTTACTCGACATTTCTCATGTTCTATACATTAAAATGATAATTACCCTTATACTTTCATTCTGATCACGTATGCGTCTTCATACATCGTGTTTATCCTAAGTCAGCTTTGTGTGGTTATTTCAAGTCTTTTGTAAATAACGATGTCATAAAATCTGCCTCGCGCCAAAACAGTTCACCTTGACTAAACACAACTGTACTTGAACATAGTACAGGATTAGTATGAAAACACCCATTTAATAACACTATAGTAAAAGTAATTCCCTTTTAAATCTGTAAACGTTATTTAAAAATGGGAAAATGTTGGAATACAAAAAAATTAAATGAATACCTAAAAAAGTGAAATCGGGGATTTAGCTATTACGAAAACATTAAAAGTTAAACAACGTGACTGTGTCAATGCAAATGAAAACAAATATGACATATTAAAACATTCATCTATATGCATAATGTACCTATTAACAAAACTTAGAATTGGTCGAAATCTTGTGATTTTTTACCCCAGGAATATATTACCTTGTATGTGTTAGGCAAACCCTTTGAAATTTCCAGTCCTAAATGGTCATCAACTTTGGCATTTTTTTGGCTGTTAAAGTTTGTGATTCGAGCGTCACTCTTAGACGGATTCAAGTCTGGCGCACACATTTTTAAGTTTTGATGAGTTCTTATCTAGTGATTCCGTGATCAACACTCCCTTTGTTGTATGCAATAACATTTTCTACATTTGAAAATGCCTGTACCAAGTCAGGAATATGACAGTTCTTGTCCATCATGTAATAGTTTCAACTGAAACGGTAATAGAAAAAATGTCAACAACTTCAACAACATAGATATATTATCAAAATAATAGAATAAGAAACAATATTAACACTACAACATAAAATAATAGAAATAAAAACAATATCAACAAAATAAAAACATCATATTATAATAATATTACAAACAATATCACCAATATAGATCCAACATATAGATAATAATAATATCAACAATATAGACACCAAATCAACAATATGTACACTATAGAAACAATATCAACAATATCAACAATATAGAAACAATATCAACAATATCAACACTTTAGAAACATCATAGAAATAAAAGCAATATCAACAATATCAACAATATCAATATATATGTCCGTATCTTTTCAAGTATTAGGCAGGTAAACAATGAAATGATGTTACTCTTACTGTTTAAACTCTAAACAGAACATTGATAATCGTTGAACATTTAGCCCTGTTCGTTTCTTAATAAAATGGAAATTTTGGTTTTTCATTTCTGAGGTTAAAAAAATCTAATGTCATATCTTCATCGTGGTATACAGATTTTTCTTTCATTTTTTTATGTCTGTATATCAATTTCGAAATGTGTGGGATATTAAGATTATTATCATAAATCTATGATGAAAATAGGAAACATGATATTGACGACACTGTTATATTTCCGACAAAATTTATGAATTATTCTTAATCGATATCAAAACTTAACATTATAGCTTATATATAGAAACACATTATTTTGATATTAATTTCGTGAACTAACATATTTGAACCAATGGAATGCGTTATTTGTATAATACATTTGTGGATCGATTTTTAGTTAATTTTTTTTAACGTTCGATGGTGAATAATCAAATCTGCAATACATCTATACGTCTAAAGGAACGTTGAAACGTTGACTCACGTACATCTGTTCAAGGCCAACGTAATGACAGACAGACAGGAGTAAAGTAAGCTCTTAACTTTTATACAGCTAAACTCACAATTATTTTAAATTCGACATTGTTTGAGGCCATCTGTACCAACAAATCTTTGGTTATTTTTGGATGATGTATTTCTGTAGGACGATGAAGAACCCCTTCATTCACTGATAGATCACGGTATGTAGCTCCCTTGATGCCGCAACATTCTTTTCAATTCGACAAGGTTTAAAGCCATCTGTACCAACAAATGTTTGATTATTTTTGGATGATGTATTTCTGTAGGAGCGAATAACCCTTTCCTGCACTGATAGATCACGGTATGTAGCGGTATGATGGCGTTAGTATACGAGACATAATGCGTTATTACAACTTTCTATATAAAAATGACTATATTTTGACAAAAATAACTATATCTTCGCCAATAAGGAAAATCACTACACAAATGTACGACTTGAGATATTGTCTATTTATTGACTAACATCAGTAAAACATGCCAAGTTATATGATCGTTAAACTGGAAGAGAGAGAGTACATGTTAAATGTCAAACACACATCGGAAAACCGTTTCCGGAATATGAAACTACCTGGCGTTATCGCTTTTTTTCTCTTTATTTTTATACAATTATAAACACCTTCACAGGGTAGACTGCCCTCTGGTGTTGGGGATTATTCTGCCCCTTTAATGCAATAATTAAAACAAAAATAAAAATGAACTGTTCTATATACAATTAGGAATATCTCCATTACACTCACTCAGTACATAACATAGTCATCGAATTTCTTTGGAAGTGAGCGCTTGCGATCCGTTCGACTTATTAAATCGGATGAGAAATTTAGTTCATTTTCTTGACAGTCAATACATGTTTCCTCTGGTGTGTCTATTGCACAGTTATCGTTACTTAAGTTTATGTCCGGACTGTTAATACTAAGAGAATGTTCAACATTTTCTAGTTGAGTATTTTGATGCGGTATTACTGACGGCAATGTTGGAAGGTCGGATATAGCTTTAGGAATTACCGGCACGGATGGAGGTGAGGAGATGTCGTTCATTCTTTCATCGTCGTCATCGTCGGAATGCGGTAGTAGACGTTGAATGTTTTCAAGTTGTGAAACTTCATAGGCAACTTTGTAACAATCTGAACATTTTACACGAAAAGAATGTCGTCTTAATTGAGATCCAATGAATTTACGGATATTGCACCATGGGGTATCAACAGCTACCACAAGGTATCTATCGCGTGACTTAGTTTTGTTGAGATCACATCGTAGATATACTATGTCGCCAATTTCTAAATCTGGACACACGGGTAATTTGCCTGATGGACACTTTGTCTTTTCGCTGTGTGGATGATTCTTTAATCTTTGTTCGTGTTGGGCGATAATTAGGTTTTGATCGGCAAGCGGTATTTGTTTATTGGAAAACTGATCTCTCTGTGTCCACATTTCACGTGTGGATAATCCTCGATTTCGAATACGTGTATTCAGTCGAGCTGTGACAAGTGAAAGCGTTAATGGTGTTAATACTGGGCTTGACGGGTTCGAACGAAGTATTTCATCTTCTAGTTCCTGAATAGCTTTCTCAGCAACGGGGTTTTTGTTTACATTTTTGGGGCGGCCTAATTCTATAGTGATGCGTTGTCTAGCTAACAATTCGTCTTTTACTAAAGTTTTAAAACCAGATGCAGGGTCGGTCCTGATAACAGCAAATGGGCCGTCTAGAGGATGGACTTCAGCAAGCAGTTGAATAACTGCATCTCGTAAATCGTGATGGCGCTCGGTATCTAATAGTTTTGTAAAGGTGTAAGAAGTTACACATTCTCGTAAAACAAAAACTAACTGACGCTCACGTTTTAAGACATATGCGGCAAATGAAGAACCAATAGTTTCAGGTGGGTCTGCTGAATTTTGCTCTTCGCGGACCTTTGGGGTCTTCAACAATGAAACACACTGATGACAGCTACTAGTTACAGATTCGATAGCCTTGTCCATGTCTAATGCGTAAAAGTATCGTTGTAATATAGACTTCATCTGGTGACATGACGGGTGGTCTAGTTTAATGTGAATTGAAGTAATTAATCCATCTAATACTTGCCGCGGTACAATTATTAATTCACGACAAGGTGTAAACGGAAGGTTTCTTTTTACTACTAATAGTCCGTCGTTAGCTAATGAAGCTACATTCAGGTAGCGCTTAATGTCCTTTATATTTGTGAGTTTCTTAGAGGGTCTGGTTCCCTGTCGTAAGTGAGCAACTGTTCGCCGGAGATCAGAACATTCAGTCTGGTTTGAAAGCCATGCTGCCCTGCTTGTAAAAGGAAGCTTTACTGTTCCGTTTAGAATATCTGCAGTTGTTACGTGACGCACAACGCATTCCTCCTGAAGATGTATAAAATTGCAAATTTGACAGGCGGGATTGTCACAATTGGGTGCGTTACGGCTTGAATAGTCAGATGGAAGTATTACCAATCCAGAAACATGTCTTATAGATACTTGGAAGCGACTTGCAGTCGACAGAAAAGTAGAAACCCGAGGACTTGATGAAAATTCACCTCTACATAACTTTTCATAGGCTTGAACACACGGTTTACTATCAGTTAGAACACATGCTGTAGATAGAGATTGAATAATGTACGGACTAAAATGTTTGATAGACGCAGCAATTGATAAGGCTTCAATTTCACATGGTAACCACTGGCGTTGAATTTGTCTAAGTTTCGCACTGAAGAATCCAGCAAGAAGAAGTTTGTCGTTTCTGTTAATGTACAAAGTAGCTCCAAGTCCGCATGTTTTTAAAGCTCCGTCTGTAACAATCCAGAGATGGTCGTTAGGACGAGGGAGAGCAATTGAACGATTGGTCGAACGTGCGTTTTGTGCACTTGTAAAGGCTGATGTAAGCTCTTCGGTCCATAATATTGTATCTTTTGACTCAGATCCAGCTACTGCGTTTTCAAGAAGTGACAGAAGTCCAGAAGAGTTCTTAATTACACGAGATAACACTTTGTAGGCACCAATAAATGATCTTAGTGCACGTACGGTCTTTGGAGGCTGACAGTTTGAAAGTGTAGCAATGCGGTGAGGGCTTGCACGGATTGATCCAAGTTCCCAAATCCAACCGAGAATTGTAGCTTGTTTGGGTGCAATGATTGTTTTTGTAGCTGATAAATTGAGGCTACACTTCTGTAAGGCTTGTAGCACTCTTTCCGGGTTAGTAAGAAGTTCTTCTGGTGAATTGCCGCCGCAATATAGATCGTCCGCAATTTTGGCTACGACTCCTTCTTGTACTAGGTGGCCTAGTACACGGCAAGTAAGTTCCTCTAATGCTGTCTCTGATCCAGGCATCCCCATTGCAGACCTCACATATACTCTTACACCACAAAATGGGGTTGAGACACCACAGTACTTCATAGAGTCTCCATGTAACGGTATTTGATAAAAATATTTAGTCAAATCAGAAATCACAATATGTTTCCACTGAGCAATTTGTCGAAAAGTAGAATCTACGTCTGGCATTAATGAGGGTTGAGGTTTACTGTAGCGGCCAACATCAGCAAATGCTGTGACAAGTCGGAAACTTCCATTTGGCTTTTTGATAAGAAAAGACGGATTAAGATACTCTACTGATACACCTATATCTTCTGGTTTTTTAAACACCCCTCTGTCTTCGAGTTCATTGAATTTCTCCTGTAAAGTAACTAGCTGCGTTTTTGAATATTGTGGTATCCGTCCCTTTCTTTGTGGTGGTTGAACTGGTCCCATGTTAACTTTTGCTTCTAGAGCTCCAACTGCGCCATTGTAGCCTTTAAATGTTGGATTGAAAACATTGTCATACTGTCTAAGTAAAGATTTAAATTTGTCCTTAATACCTGGTTGTAATAGACCATCTGGGTCAACTCGAACAAGATCGGAATGTAGTACTTGAGCCTTATTGAGTTGAGATTTAGGAGCAATTGCATGATCCGGGCTTTTAATTTCAACATTATCCGGTGAACATGTAGAACGTACATTGCAGAAATGTTCATTACGTTTCAAAACGAGAGGTTCTTCAGTGAGGTTAGGTATTCTTAGGTTTCCTGCAACGCTAGACACTAGGCTGGGTTCAGGCCAGGAATTGAGATTTTCATAAGAATCATTTTTGTGAGGTTCGATGAAAAATATGTCATCAGTTGAAACCATGTCTGTAGGTATTTTTACATCTATGTAGTCTCCTGGCCATAAAGTTGTAGCGTCAGATGGTGCTCGTGCTACATGTGCTCTGCGCACAGCGCAATTAGAAGTTCCGTTAGCGGATGAACCATACTTATAAACATTCCCTATAAGTACCTGTCGGCGTGCAGGACGAATAGATATATCGTTTTTTTTCCATAAATGGGATACCAGCCAAGATGTCAGAATCTAAGTTCTCAACTACTAATCCCTCAAAATACAACTGGTGTTTATCTCTCGTAAATGTAAGTCTAGTTTCTCCCACAACAGTCAGAGGTGATGATCCATCTGCTTGATGGGCTGACTGTGAGCTGCTGGTTATTTTTGCGTAAAGTTTGGTAGCGGCGGAGGCACGTATCATATTTCCAGTAGCACAACTGTCAATGGTAAGTCTTGTAGGATTGTGGCCATAATAAGCATCAATATAAGGTGATTGTTGAATCTGAACTCTGTTAGATGCTACAGGGAACTGGTCTTGAAAGGTTGAATCATTATTATCATGGTTATCTAAATCACATTCATCAACGTCATGAATTTCAGATACAGCACGAGCTTTAGCCATAAACTGTCGATCTTGTTGTGGTAAGTATGTGCATTGACTAAGAAAATGATGGTCTGGTCGTCCTGCTGATTTACACAGTGGGCATGATTTGAAGTTTGAGCGGGGCACAAACGAAGATTGTTTTGTCTTGGGAAAGCGCTTGACGGCTGCTCTCATGGATTTGGCGTCCTCTGTTGTACGTAACTCTTCTAGAAGTGATTCTAGAGCTTGTGATATTTCTGGTTTTATAGATGCTAGTGTTCTCGCACGAAGCTCTGTACCATATCTCTGTTTTATAAGTTTAGGTAGCTCAGGATGGATGAGACGAAGCCATGTCAATATCACGAAGTTTTCTAAGGTAGGTGATAGTTCCTCGTCATCATCTATGTCTTCATCGTGATGAGTTATACCCATATCTTTTCTTAGCAGACTGTCTTCAATAAAGGCCATTAATCGTTGGTACAAATCTTCAGGTCTCTCGCCTGGGTCATAGTGGATAGCATCAAAGTCAACAAAATGTGCACCCGTAATCTGAAAACCATAGTGTAGGCGGATTGTTTGCCAAATGTTGTCAATCGATGTGGAGTTTTTAACAATGGTGTTCCTAGAAATTATTGGGCAGTAGTTGGCAATCTGTCCTAACATAAGTTCTAGCATGCTAACTTTTTGCTCTCGTGTCTTTCTGTTAGCTTCTGGGACTTCTTCCCCATCATTTGCAAGCCCCCTGTGAGTTGTTGTTTTTGTTTTCTTTTCCCATTTTGTTCCAGACACAAGAAAAGGTGCAAAGTTTCTGTCTAAAGAAAATGTATATATAAGGTTCTGGCGCCAGTTTTCAAAAGTGTTCACAGTTTCAATCTTTGTTAAGCACCACTGCTTTGGTGCCCGGGTGGAGCTAGCCATGTTTATGATAATATTTAGGTTGTCGTTCACTTGCGTTCACAGTAATGTTTTTATTACGGAATGACTTACACACTTTTGTATGAAGAACGTGGGACGTAATCTCGCTGCCACCACGCCAATAAGGAAAATCACTACACAAATGTACGACTTGAGATATTGTCTATTTATTGACTAACATCAGTAAAACATGCCAAGTTATATGATCGTTAAACAGGAAGAGAGAGAGTACATGTTAAATGTCAAACATACATCGGAAAACCGTTTCCGGAATATGAAACTACCTGGCGCTTTTTAAATCACTATTCATATTTAGTCACAGGTATTTGATACCATTGTGTAGTTCTCGATTGCGTTTGCAAATGGTACCATTATATTCTTTCTATAGATGTAAGTGTGTCGACTAGTTGCTGTCCCATTTACGTATTGTTCACATCTCATTTCATTGATATTATCAGTTTTCTTGAATTCAAACAGAGTATTAATGTATAATTTACTGCATGTTAAACATGGTGGATTTCAAATATGAATGGATTTAAGGATTTGAGCTATTCTGTTTAAAAATAAAAAGATTTTGTAAAGACCGTTACGAATTGATAGTATATAAATAAAGGAACTTAAAAAGCAGAACAAGTGTTCTTGTTTAGGAGATATAAGCCATTGACGATTTGGTGGGAAAAAAATTATCTCTAGACTTTTCATACATTAAACATTGGGACACTTTTTTATTCAAAAATTATGAAAAAATAACAAGGATTTTATAGCATTTTCAAATATGGCTTTTAAGCTATATATGATAAAATTATGAAAAAAAAAGTAGGGGTTAGTGGGAATTTTTTTTTTATGACACCACACTGATAAAACCAGAGGATTCTGAATATATGGCAAATATTAAAAAACAAGAGAAGCGAACATCCTTACGCTGTATATTTAGCATATTTAATTAGTTTATTTCCACCATTATACTGGTTGCTAGGCAACATAATATACGATATAGACCCAAAATGTCACCATTTGCAGAAGCTGTGTGGTATAGATTTACAACATGACAAATTAAACTAAATTTCGGGATGGGGCCAATAATGGCCCTTATTGCTCCTTTCCCTTCAAAAGAGTCTTCACATCCACTGCATTTGATCACTGGTGGGTAGTTGTCGTATTGACAATCACTTCACATTTTCAGGGAGATGAATTAAATAAAGAAATAATTATATTGAAAAAAAGTAAAATCCCAAAAATACTGAACTCCGACGATAATTCAAAACGGAAAGTTCCTAATCAAATGGCAAATCAAAAGCTCGAACACCTCAAACGAATGGACAACAACTGTCATATTCCTGACTTGGTACAGACATTTTCTGATCTCCCTGACTAATTAGGTGCCCAGTTTGCAAGATAAGAAAAATCCGTTTGATATAATTTAGATCATCAATAGACATAATAGATTTTGCTATGGTCTAAATAAAGGCAACATTAGTATACCGCTGTGCAATAGTTATCAATCGATTAAGCAAAAACAAATCATGGTCAAAAATTAAAACAGAGAAAAACACATCAACTATAAGAGGAAAACAACGAAACAGCAGAAACACTGAAGTGCAAAAAAAACAACAAAAAACGCCAATATACATGAAACGGACTATTTGATAACAACCTCCATATTCCTGACTTGGTTAAGGACACGTGTGCTATTTGATTTATCGTTGAGAATCGTTTAAGATGTTAGATTCAGCACGACATTGGGTTTTATGCACTCTAGATGGGGCTCTGTATGTACATGAATACACATCCCCGAGTCTCAAAGGTTGACGGGGTTATATACCCGTACAGCAATAATGTTAGTCTATGTTATATATTATTGAAATAACAGGCTGATGCAGATACAGCTGAATGGTTGTGGATATATATTCACACTATAACATGATTAAAATAAGAACACTATAAGCAGTGCTTATACATTCAATTGCATATCTAAAATATGTTGTATACCTAATAAGCAAATCATTAGTGTTTAAAACAGCACTTTTAAATGAAAAAAATGCTGCTTCTGCAAGTCAAATTAATCTGTTAGTATCAATAAGTATTTAATGGCTACATTGCAAACAAAAAGGAATATGAAAGCTTTTCTTATATAAATCAATTTATGGAGAACATTTTAGAACAATTTGACATCTTAATAAACAAAATGTGATTATTCATATTGACTATAAATACCTAGTGCCTTAATGTTTTCCCGTATATGTATATAAAAGTATCTGCGTTGTTTATTATATTGCATTTGTAAACAGTAAATGCATTGTTTATTTTTCAATTATCAAACATTTGAAGATTTTCAATTTAGTAAAAACTGTTTTTTTTTCTCCTTCGAAATATTTAATCGTGAGTCATCTGACCCTGCATTTTATCTTACTCTACGGAATACATTTAACTCATCGTTAAAGGCCTAGTATTGGTCTGTAGTGATTCACATTCGTGTTATTTAATCTTTGTTGAGATATTGTCTCATCGGTAATGAAACCACTTTTCCATGTTTGATATATGAACTTTTTAAAGCATGTACACTCACTCTTCGTTTGACCATGAGTGTTATGTATATGTATGAATATAAGTACATGGATTCTATTTAACTATGGTATGGTGAACATTTCTTTCTATTATAAAAAAAAATACATCTACAATTACAAGTGAGAGTTCGTAAGCCAAGCAAGTTTCAAGAAATAATAGTTATATCAGGAGATAAAATCGTGACAATATATATCCTTAAGTACAATCTTCGATCACTGTTAATTTGTAAGTACATGTCATGGTATATCTAAACATACATAATCTATAATATTCATCGCTACAATAAATACTAAAGTTCCAATAAGTCAGATACAATATTGCCACTTCCTACATCATCACAAAATACGTGTCCATCAACAATGTAGAAAAGTAGAGTACAGTAAAATAGTAACATGACATGGGTACAACAATAAAAGGTTCAAATATACTTTTTTAACTAACACAATATATAATGAATGCCAAAGCTGTATAAAAGTCTATTTTTATTTTCATAAACGCTATCCAACGTGTTTGTCTATGATCCAAATAAAAATAACGTTTAAGATGATACCTGTGTTTTTTTTATCCGTAGTGCATTCTTCAATTAAAAAGGAAAACATAATTTGATATGACAGTAAATGAGTTAAGGAACAAAGAAAGGAATAGATATATACATGTTTGCTCCAAACATATATACAACGAACAATATATAAAAAGTTCCTTGAAACCTGTTCATGCCATGTACAGGAAAAGATAAAGAAACGACATGTCTTTACT